>NC_140341.1:27574651-28174651 GCF_963514085.1 Chelon labrosus
TGTTCTGCAAAGACGCTTGTGGACCTGTATGTTTGAATTTCATCTGTGAATATGTATTTGTGCATGTGTGTGTGTGCGTGCATGTGTGTGCACACTGAGACACAGATACACATATCAATTAGGGAGTCAGGGTCGTTGCTCTCAACACTTTTCCCACCGCTCAGATGACATTCAATGACTACAAGTGACTTTCTGTAGGGCTCACTATAAATACTCATAACATTATTACAATTCCATACGTCCCTATTATGCTCCCAAATGGGTGCTTTCCCAAAACACTATCTTCTACAATTCCCAGACTCCTTAGGGCTGAAATACAATCAGTTGCTTTGCACATGACACATCATATCACACATCCGATCCGTGTGTGCGATACATCCCTTCGAAACACATACTAAAGTCCCCACCCACCCACCCACACCACGCACACACAAAGCAAAGCAGGAGTGATAGTTCTCTGTGGTGAGGTATACGCTGCACTACAGTGAAGCTTTTGTTCGGTGCGTGTATACAGAACGTGTATGTGTAAGTGATGACAGGCTTTTGCTCTGTTGTGTGGGAGAATGCACACGAACAAGGCCTGCATGACAGTTTAATGAAAAGGTCCTTATAATTAAAGGGGAAGTCCAGTTTCTTACTCCATTGGTCTAATTGTATAATATTGGCCATATCTGATTCAGCAATAATAGCATTGTATTTGTCAAGTTAATTGCAAACTGAGAGGTGGTAAACAATCCTAGAACATAAGATTTCCCCCAGATGAGCAAAACTTATTTGGAAGAGAAAATTAAGGCAAATACACAGCATCAATATCTATGGTAGATGGTAAGTATGCACCACAAATATATGTAAAGAGAAGCTGTTACCATGGATCCTTTGGGCTTTCAGCTGTTACACTGCTTTCACATCAAACATGCATAGTACCTTTTTTTCTCTTTCTCCAGATGAGTTAAGAGCTCAGACATCCACTATGTCCAGTGAAAGGAGCCAGATGAGGTAGTTTGGCCATCTAATAAGATGCCTCCTAAGAGGCATGTTCCTTGGTGGTTTTACATGCATTACTGCAGTGGTGAGAACCCGACTGACTGTGGTCCAACAAGGGACAAACCATAAACCAGCACGAGGTAGCTCAGATGCATCGGTCTGCTGTGGCTCCAAACGAGCATCAGCCTGGTCTGATGAATCTCCATTTCTGCTGATGTTGCAAATGGTAGGCTTTGATTTTGATGTCAGCATTCACAGCTGCTGATGATGATGTAGTGGTGGTGGTGGTGGTGGTGGGTGAGTATTTGCTTTTTGACAGATTTCAGGCCCTTAATACCAATCAGTCATAGGCTTGAATGTCACAGCCCATTGGGGTATTGCTGTTGACCATGTGAATCAGTTTATTGCAACAGTTTACCATCTTCTAACAGCTACTTCTAACATGATAATGCACCATTTCAAAATTCATCTCAGTCAGCTGAAATTATCCAATGAACCGTGTCAACAAAGGGAAAAATCCCGAAGGAACGTTTCCAACATCTTGTAACATCCATGACACAACGACATGAGGCTGTTTGAGATCAAATGCTGGCCCGACCTAGTATTAGTATTCAGATTCAGATTCAGAAAATTCAGATTCAGTATGTTGTAGTAAAGTGCTCACCTAATGTGAAAATCATATATTTTCATTCACTTACAGTAAAAATGCATAGCATCACCACAGTCCTTCTGATTTTATAATTATCAACCCTAGATTATAGCATCTGTTGTCACAGGATAATGATCAATATTGTTATACTTCCATTTGACACCAGGGGGTCTGCACTCAGTTGCCCGGAGGTTGTGTTACCCATGACACTCAAAACAACAAGATACTCAATACTCATCATTGACAAAGATAAATATTGAGTTACGTTAAAATCCATGCACTGTGACCTATGACTTGTGTGCATTTCACTTGTAATCAAGTCAATATTGCAGATTACAGCCTTTTTGTATTCATTCACCCGTTCAGTATTTCCCATAAGAGTCATTCACCGAGACAGCAACACTAATATGGATGCATTTGAATTCGTTTGGTTTCTTCTAAGCTATTATCTCACATATACTGCACAATATACAGTCTACTGCCTTTTACTAAGCCTCAGTATTCAAGTGTTTTGATTCCTCTTCATTTTCTCCTCTGTTCACCTTCCAGTCACCTCCCTGGGCTCCACTCCTCCGCTCTTGCTTGTTTTCTTCTCCAGGGGTGGTGGTGCTGGTGATGTGTATGTTCTCGACGTGTCATCAATCCATTGCCAGACACTGAATAATTAGGCCCTGAATGTATTACTATGCACGAGGAGCCCCTAATCCCCTGGAATTGTGCAAAGTAAACCATTGCATTGGAAGACAGCTGTGACCCCATACCTCCCTTCTCATACCCTGTTTAACCCTCTATTCGTGTCCCTTTTAACCCCAGCCCACACCCATGGCAAACCATATTTTCTTCGTCACCGCTCACCTCCCCTCAGCATACTTACTGACAGTCCGGTGGGAAAGAACTAAATGTTTTTTGCTTCTAAAGGTGTCACGCAAATTTTAAATTCAGTTTAAGTAGTGAATTGCCGGAGCATAGCTTCTGGCTGCAAGACTTATGAAAGGAGAGTTATAGGAAATAGGAGCTATTGTTATCCCCAATGGTAAATCTGTTGAGAATGTTTTCAAACAAAACTAATTTAAAAAAAAGCTAAATCAATTTAAACCTTTAAAGATTCTGGACAATTACATTTGTGCCTCCACTGGTCTGAAATTTTGCCACATTTTTATCCTCCTGTGTATGTCTTTCTTTCAGCTTTTCCTATTCTAAAATGATTAGACAAATGCTTATAAAATTGTCTTTCCTCCCCTTCTCGACTCCCTCCACCTCTCAGCCTTTCCATGGAAACTTATGTGTGGATGCAGACTCAAATCTTTTCTTAGCACTCATTGCTTACTTTGCTTATCCCTCCTTTTATCTTTGAAAAGTCATCACCCTCTCCTGTCTTTCCACACTCCTTCTCCCCACACTCCACTTCTTTGTTTCTCCCTGCCGTTGCGTTGCCATTTGTCTTCCCCTCATTTCCCCTCTTTCACCACATACCACTCCTTTGGTTTATTTTAACATCACTTCCGTCCCCACTCTCCATCCTTGTCCATGCCTTCTTCCCACAGTGACATAAATAGACAGAAAGAAAACAGGAACTCTCGTGTGGTGAGTTATTTTGCAGGCATGGTGCATCAGCACATTATGGTTAAATTAGGATGAATGTCTGCTGTTAAACGAACAGTGGGATTGCAGCAGTGTTGGGCACAAGGTGATATTAATGGAGGCCAGAGTGGCCGTCTCTGCACCACTTGCTCTATCAATGGCTGCTCGCTGACTGTTAATTCAATCAATGGGAACACAGAGGGGACATATCATGGCTTTCCACTCTTATTTTTTTGTGAGCTCATCAAACAGCTTGCCACTGAACTCCTGATGCTTTGGCATTTTCACCGGCAGCCTGCCATGGTTAAACAGCGGCCTCTGCATGTGCACAGTACATAACAGAGCGCTGCCTCCAGACGAAGAGTTCTGCTGAAATGTGTTTACCCCCAAATTAGCGTAAACACAGCTCTATGAAGTCTCAGCCTACAGCGTACGGCTGAGTCACTACGAGCAGACGCTCAGCACCTGTTTGTGTTTGCTGACAGCTCAAAGATATTAGCTCTCTCCCTGCATAAGACCATCCCAGCAAACAGGAGGGACAATGCACCCAATTGACCTCCCATTATGTCTCTTTACCACAATAGGAAATGAGTGATTAGCATTCATGATGATTTTTCAGCGCCTTGAAACTAGCTTGCTCAAATTGCATTTAGATTATTTGGTTTGTTAGATATTCTTTAATAAGATTGGGAGGAACGTGTAATTTGTTTGGAATTCTGTATTGCTTTCATTACAATGCAGATTTTGCTGTCATGACGCCTACCATGAGTTCTCCTGTGTACATGCATGTTGTTTTCACTGCGGCTGGCAGCATATTCCAGATTGTTACAGCTGTAAGTAGAGAAACAGTCACTATGCAGACTCGTAAATATCTCAGTGGTGTTCAGTCTTTGGTCAACCATCCTCCAATTTTAATATTCATAAGCAGCCAGTTTATATGTAACTGTTTTTTGACTGAAGTGTGGTTTCCTCTGGGTAGGTGGTTGCATTCACACTGTCATTCACAAGCCCGATTAATTTCATATGGTTTAAAGAGTAACTAAATGTCAATCTTGTTTCATTCACGCACTTGTGATCACATCCGGTAATGGTGCTGCGTAACTCTTAAGCCGGATTTCAACCAACACTCTTTTTGTGTGATGTGCATGGAAACACGAACGCTCCAGCATTTCAATACTGTTCCTACCCTCTGACAAGCAACCTGAATTTAAAGTACAAAGTTTGTAGAGCAATAAATCACCATTCAGTATTGCTGAACTCATAAGTTTTGTTTGACTTAGCTTATCTGAGTGTATATTATATGTGTCCAGCAGCGATAAGATACCCTCATAACTGCCGTCATTCTTCATCAAAGAGGTGTTTCAATCTGCATTACAGAACCCATACAGGTATTGGTAATATGAGGGCAGTGTGGGCGAGTTCCATAACCGTGGCACAAGATCAACCCCAAACCTTGGCCTTGCCACGGGCATTGTCAGTGGAAATTCCCCTCGTATGGCAGAGGCAACACTTTTTGAACCGTGACGTTAGCATGTGTCATCCTTTTATCTCGCACGTTCACCTCTGAGGCTCCCTCTCACATATACCGTGGAAGATTAAAGGATGATATAGCTTGACAGCTTCATTAATGATAATAGACTGGTAAGCAGACAGCAGCGATAAGAACACTATTCTTCAGCAGAAAAATACCATTATCTCCAGTGTTGATAAATGTATTCATAAACAAGCGTTTACAAATGGCAGAGAGGGACACCAATTACCCATGAGCCTCTACTCCTACCTTGCAGTCTTGGGTTTAGATTAGTTTTGCATTTTGCTTGTTATCATTGGAAATCAAACAAGTGTATCAGCCTCTGTCCACTTTGAATCGCAGCCAGATTTAAGCGCTCCTCAGTCTGACCCTGCTGGTTTCTGAGTGGGTTCTCTCTATTCTGTGTCTGCTGTATTCATAGAAATCACCCAAGGGGGAGGGGAGCCGCGGTTTAGTTTTTTTGTGTTTTTTTTTTTCTTTTGTGCATTCTGACCCTGTGCTGAGATGGAAAGCTAATTATGTATTCTGTGTGTGTGTGTGTGGAGGGAGAGGGTTGCCTGTGGCTGTTGATTGGAGGTGGTATTAAAGCGTTCGGGGTCTTTGGGATATACCTGACCTGGGCAAGCCTCCCAGCGTGAAAGTCGGCAACATCTGACCGGCACCGAAACCCACACACACACGCAAACACGACAGGCGCACACAAAGACAAGCCTCACACGGGGAAGCTAAGGAAGAGCATTGAAGGGATGAAAGATAGAAGCAGTCTACATAATGGTGTGATTACACACACACAAAGAAAAAGCATGTGGCTACAAGATCCAAAAAGAGACTTCTTACAAATATGGAAAACACAGTGAACACACACACACATGCACAAAATACAGTATGGGCAAGCATGAAGACAAGTCGGTAACCATAGAAACCTACCACTCAATCTCCAACCACAACCATTTCCTTTCTGTATTCCTCTTTTTTATCTCGCCACACACTTATCTCAGTAGTAGCTGGCAATTGTCCACATTTTCTGTCGTTTGGGCTTTTTCCTCCACCTCCCATCTCTCCCTGCTAGTCAACCTGCTTTTCTTCCTTTTTTAACCCCATGCACTATTACAGTTTTTCTTTTTCTCAAATAAAATGCGAAAAAAAAGTTGATTACAGAAATAAGCATAATATATTAATATATTAAGAATAGATTAAGATCTACCTGTCATCTTTATCCTCCTTTCTGCTTCGACAGCTTCTTTTTGCAACTGTACCCACCTCTCCTCTGTATGTACATTTTACAGAGATGTCGAGGGAGATGAGATGATCTAGGTGGAGTGCGGCTGATCAGTGAGGAGTCAATTTGCAGCCAGTAGTCTTCTCAAAGGGGCAAAAGTGTGCTGCAGTTTATAAATGTGCTGTTTTTGTTTCTTCACAATTGTGAATCTTAAAAATTGCATAAGAAAATCCCATCTCTGCACATGTTTCAACAATGAATTAATGCTTTCCACTGTGTTCCACCTTATAGCATATCATTACACATTTGTGTTTCATGTTATGTCTTTAAAACACACTTTAGAGCAAACACTGTCATTATATTAAATACTAAACTATGTGATCAGACACATAATCCTGCAAGTTGCGAGGTAGGGCCGTTGTGGATTGGACTTGTTTGTCAAGAACATGTTGAGCTGGATTGAGATCTGGGAAATCTGAAGGCCAGGTCAACACCTTGAACCCGGTGTTGCGTTCCTCAGACCATATCTGAACCATTTTTCCTTTGTTCCAGGAAGCTTGATTCTGCCGAAAGAGGCCGCTGCCATCAAGGAACACCATTTCCATGGTCTGAAACAATGCCTAGGTACAGCACGTGGTATGTGTCATAGTTACATCCACATGGATGGCAGGACTCAAGGTCTCCCAGCAGAACATTCACCAAAGTAACAAATTGCTTCTACTGGCTTGCCTTCTTCTCAAAGTGCATCCTGTTGCCACGTGTCCCTCAATTCATCACGCACATGGCCAACCACTTGCACATGCAAAAGAAAACGTGATTCATCCGACCAGGACACCTTCTTCTATTAGTCCGTGGTCTACTTCTGATGCTCACATGCAACAGACTGCAGTTGTGTTCTGACACCTTTCTTTCAGAACCAGCATTAACTTTTTCAGCAGTCTGAGCTACAGTAAATTATCTGTGAGATTGGACCACACAGGACAACAATCGCTCCAAACCCTGTCACACCCATAAACTTTGAAGCTGTACACTTGTGCATAAAGTCAGCTTTAATCGCCTTTAATGCTGTGATCCTTTATTTTTCTTAGTTGATATTTTTATGCCCGTTTCAAAGTCGTGAATCAAAGACTACAATAACAGCGTATCAAATAATGCTCTTGTTTATAAAAAAGTCATACAGCGATAAAGATGACTGTAATTCAGACTTTAAAATAACAAATTACACAGGGTATTGGATTTTTATTGCAGAGAAAGACTGGAAAATGGCATTTTACAAAACAATCAGTGATTTGGTTTCTTGCAGATTTTAAAAATGTCGGTTATGCCACAGCACCATTTTATCCCCTCATTAAAGTAATCCCATAAAAATCCTTTTAAGTCATGAAGTGAACATACTGTACGCATACATGCAGACACAGAGTGCATGGAAATCAGACATAAGCTCTGTTTTTGCAGATGACACATGAAAGGCCTATTCTGCTCTCAAACTATCTGACACACATCCCCACACCATCTCATTCTGTCACGCACAAAACAACAAAGTGAGGTGGAGATTATGAGATAAAGACAAACTGCCTTCTCCATCCATCACCTTCATAAAAACACGGGGAGAAATGGCTTTGCCTCCAGGCCACTGCCTCCTATCCACTGTCTCACACTCTCAGTTGAGCTGTGTCTACACTTGTTGCTTTGATGTTTGATGTGCGTTTCTGTTGCCGTGTGTATGTGTGTGAGTGCATTGTGAGTTAATTCTGCAAGTCCAGACAGGACCTTAGCCCCTACAGCCAGGAGAGAATAGAGGAGAGGGAAGAAATGAGAGAGGAAGAGATTTGAAATTCAATTCTTATCTGATATATGACAACATAAAACAACAATGTAGAACAAGTTGTCCGTGATTGTTCCTTGTATTCAGTTTCAAAATCACTGAGGCCTTTAGAGCTAACTACCGTGTCATTTAGTGCCGGGTTAAACTCTGGTGTATGTCAGTATATGTTAATTTGACATTAAACTTACCATTTACCATATTTAGCAATATGAGGTTATGACTGAATAAACTGAGAATGTGCGTTCTGCTATATTTTTAGCATTTAGTAGTGTTAAGGTGAATAAAAACACACACAAGGTCACAATAATACATCAGAAATGTTTTGTGCCACATAAATTGTGCACAGCTCTTCCTTACACATGGAGACATACATATTCAGTTCAGTTCAATTCAGTTTTATTTATATAGTGTCAATGACAATACAAATTGTCTTAAGACGCTTTACAAGACCCGATTTAAACCCAGCCTGAGGCCCCCGGAGCAAGCACTGAAGCACGGTTTGCGGGACATGTTATATGAGGGGCGGCACAGTGATGCCTCACGGCAAGAATGATGCTTTGATTCCATCTGGGGCCTTTCTGTGCGGAGTGTGCATGTTCCCCCTGTGCCTGCGTGGGTTCTCTCCGGGTACTCCGGCGTCCTCCCACCGTCCAAAGACATGCTGGTGACCTGTCCAGGGTGTACCCCGCCTCTCGCCCAGTAACAGCTTGGATAGGCTCCAGCCCCCCGCGACCCTCCAGAGGACTAGCAGTTACAGAAAATGAACTGTGTGACGGCTACAGCTGTTAAACCCCTTCTGCATGAAGCTATTCTTCAGACTTACTGTAGAAAAATTATTTACATTCTGTCTTTCTATTATTTGTGTTTTATGGATAAGAGATATTTGTCATCTTTCTTAATCTAAATTAGAAATTAGAAAGCACAAAAAGTGCAATGGTGCGTTCACTCTAGCAGTGAGAGAGTGACAAGCTACAACACAGTTTCAGTGGAAGCAAAAAAGATATGAAGCAACAAGCTGACATTGACCTTTTTTGGGTGGCAAGACGTATGACATGAAAGCTGAACTGGCTTTAACTATTGTGTTGCTTCAGTAACGTGGTGACGCATGAACCAGTCAATCATATGCGTTTACTTCACCCATTATTGCGTTGTATTTACAGTCGGTGCCTGTTCCGAATCACAAATCACTTGAGTGACACTCCAGCGGCGCCTTGACGACAATGTTGCTGGCAAAGGTGCTCGAGTTGTAGCTTGTAGTGTGAACGCACCATGAAAATGAATCAGTGATGCTGATATCATTGGTCCTGTTCTAAAAATTCTCAATTACAACTCTTTCGCATTGGGTGCAACAGAAATGAAGTACAACAAATGCAAAATCTAACTTGGTTTCACTGTACTTCTCACCAGCCTCAACACTGAATGTGCCAGGCTGTGCATCCTTGGAAACAATGGTGGCAAGATGTGTTTTAATATCAGATGCTGCTGGATACCAGTTCAGAGATCACAAGCACATAAAGGGTTAATGAAGTCAAACAGAAGGAACCAGCAGTGTTGGCCACTACGGCTGAATGTCAATACATTTAAGCGCCTAAGCATTTATTATGCTCACTGACATTTTTGGGAGATCAGTTCCAGAAGAACAGAAACTCACACTGGCATTTGTAATAACATAATCTGTATACAAATGGTGAACCAGACGACACGTTGAGCAAGCTGTTTGGCTGAATTATTTGCAAAGGGATGGTACATTAAATTCAATTGTTAGAAATGTCTTTACCAAATATATGCAAACAATCTGATCTCATGTTACTTTATCTCGTCTCAGCCTCAGGCATACTTTGGTCAGTAACTGTAGAACCCCCCTTGTCTCACACACACACACACACACTCCATCCATCCACCAGGAGCTAAGGGCTCCATTCTCATGCGGTTTTGCTGAGTGACACAATAATTTCACTGTCTTGGTTTCTCTTATCTGCGTATCCCAGCTCATCGTGGTGGTCAAGGGTGAAGTGGCGTAAAGACGTAAGATGAGATGGAATCAGGCTTGGTGGGATGAAGCCTTTCGCATGTTAATCCACCATGTCTCTGTGGAGTAGTCCTGCCAAGGCCTTGATTAAGGATTCACAGTGTATTAACCTGCTATCATTATGGCTATATATCATGTAGCTGCTATGTCAACAGGTTGTCCTTGCTTAAGCCAGCAAGCTACATTCCAGGTGCATAAAGGTGTGTGCAAGGTTGTAGGTATCTTTCTGAATTTGATTCTGTGAAGTAGCAGCTGAGATTCTAATAAGCCGGCAGCCGGTACAACTCACAAAGTGCCCGTATCAAGACACTACAAAATGAACATTTACATATTTACTTGAGACTTGATCCCTAAGCAATACAAACAAGGCCTTGACCTAAACCCTCTCCAGCGACTCCAATAATTTGTGTAATTTAGTGGCTGTGTAACCTGCATCCCTAGAGGTCAGTTAAACGGGCAAAGGTCAACTGATTGACCGTCATTGTGTTACAAGCTCTGTCGCTGACAAGGCTTCTAACCAGATGGAGTTTCCTCTTCAGGAAAGAGAGAAGACATCGGTAAGTTCATAACTGGTGTGGATCAGACGTTTATTCTGGACAGCAGACGATGAGGGAACAGTAGTGAGGTGTGGCATCTTGGTGTTAGAATAGTTTATGATGCATATGAGAGTTTGAACATACATTTAATGTGACTTATTTATGGAGTATGAAACAGCTTCCAGAGACATCCTAGATTCAGGACAAAAAGACTGAATGAGAATGAGAATTCTGCTTTTGTGTACTTTTGTTTGATGACCCAGTGGTTTATTGGATATGTTAGATAGGAAAGCTTAGCTAATAACACAAACATTATGATAATAAGAAAAGCATGGAAACCGAAACTAAAGCAGCTAAATGGAAAATGCAGTTCTAATCTTTGTATTGTCACATGTCTAAATGTCTTCTATGACAAAGAACTACGGATTGAAGGGGACAAAATGCTGTAGATGGAGAAAAGCACAAGTGATAATGTGAACATGGGTCCAGTATATTGTGGATATAAGTTCTGGCTATAGCCTTCTGTTGTCCCATTATTGCTTGCAGCTCTCTCCAGAGGCTGGATTGTCTACCGTGTATGAGCTTTGCAGTTCCGTTTTTCTTTTTGACACTCATACACACTCTGGTAAGGTTGCACAGATTTTCACACTTTCTCATCTCACAGAATCAAAGGCTTGAACATGAAATCATTGCAGCACAGCTGGGCTCGATAACGGACATCATCTTCACACACTTGTGTTATACACTCTCTCAGTATCCTTCCCCATCTTTGTCTCTCTAACACTTGGTTAGGTGTCTGTCAGGCATTACAATGCTGCTGCCTGTCACAAGTATATGTAACCCTAACCGAGCCATATTATTCTCTTCTAAAGCTGTGTGGACTCCAGGTTAATGATGACAATAAATGAAAAATGAGGATTTTGTTTGTGTGTGTGTGCATATGAGTGTGATTCACCAGCATGCCACTGGCAAGAACAAGCAGTAATCAAGTCCGTTCACCGTTCTTTAGAGCAAACCATTACTGTAACTTAAGAGTAACGTAAAACTAGGACAGGCCACGTGGAACAAACCCAAGCATGCTTTATTGTGTGTTTTTATGCTCAGGTGATGGAATTTGTTCATTTCAAATTAACTGAATTTGTGGCTTTTAAGCTTAAACGACACAGGCACACAAGACGAGCAAAAAAAAAAATCAAAATAAGTATTTTGAGCGGACTTGGCGACAGACTGCACTGTGATACCTGAGTGGCAGGACGGGGAGTATGCGAGAACCTGAGTGGACTGGTGGTAGGGTGTGGGAACCTGCCATTCTCCGAGAAAGACGTAGCTCCTGTTACCGTTCTGCTGTAACCCACACCTCATTCTCCTTTTCCTTTTGACTAAACACGCGGCTTCTCAAATATACACACACTTTCTCAAACACACAGCCTTAAACGGGCAGAACTGAGGGCTTTGTTGTACCATTTAGTCAGCTCAAATTATGCCGGATGTTAATATCTATCACATTTTCACTTGAAAGCTGAGCGCTAAATGTTGCATTTTATTACTTCATTTAATAACACAAATGTGTGTTTTTTTTTAATTCATTACACTTGGCAGTAACACAAGGTAAAAACATTACACAATTGCAAACAACTGTGCAAACAACTAAACCATGCTCCAAGCCCTGTCAGCAACACAGTTGATGAAGTGAATACTAATGTGGATAAAATCGCTACTGAAATGTGGATTTGATTAGTAACTGATGCCTTCTAACATGTTTTACTTTAAAGGGGAATTGCTATTTTTTTTTTACAAACTGGACCTTATGTCTGGCATAAAATACAATCGTTTACTCACCCATATAACTTTAGTGTGATTTGGTTTAACTCCAGACTCAACAAGTAATAGCACTAGCGTATCATAACAAAATATTGGTGAACTGAACGAGTCTCGTGGCAGATAATGCATTATTTAGAGGCTGCGTTTCGGTGCCCCAGTCACTCCCACTATATGGATATACGCGGCTCTCCGCTGGATCTAAAGATCTTTCAAACGACTCCAAATGACACCCCTTTAATAGATCCCAGTTAACAGCATACCCTTAAACCAGTTTAAACAAATTTTCAGCTTTGTGGATCAAAAGGAAAATATCAAATCAGTGTTTGGGGTGAGTACCCGTTGCACTTCCTTGAAAAACTGTGCAGTTGTTCTGTACAGTTTTTCAATCTATTTGTCATTGTTGAATTCGTCTGTGGATTTAGTCTGTCTCAATTTATTTTGTCTGTTCATTTAATCCAGACTGACTCCATGATGCATTTCTAATTTGAAAATGTGTCTAAAAACAGACAAATCTGGATTTCAATGGTTTATCTGATGGTTTATAAGGACTATACATATAATATGGAAAGCTGACCTAAAACGTCCACTACCAGGCATGACTTTGCATGTAGGTGCTCTCAGTAATGAAAAACACTCAAACAAACAAATGATCACAATATGGACTTCCAGGTTTTCTAAGCTGTGGAATTAAAGTCACTTCAATCAGCTCAACCAATCAGTAATTTTCCGGCTGAGTGCATTGCCTCAAATACAAGTTTACTGGGAATTGACAGTCAGTTATCGAAATTACTGCCCGACCATGAAAAGGAAGTTATTTCCAAAAATTGCATGGAATCAAATTGGTGGAGGACTTTGCATGACACGTTTTGTGTTCAGAAGACTGCATGTGTATCAGCACACATACAGAATGAGACAGGCACAGTCACCGGGAAGCAGTAAGTGACAACCATCCTTTATGGTGATCTTTTGCTGATGTGCTCTGTGGTATGTGTGACATTTGGGCAAAAGTTCAGTCTTGGTTTCATCAGACTCTAACACATTTTTCTACATGGTTCTGAGATGGGACATATATATGTCTCTCTCTCTCTCTCTCTATATATATATATATATATATAGCATGGCCAATCAGAAAAGCTTGGAACCTTATCCCATATAACAGACAGATGAAAAATAGAGAGATGCAATTGCTACTGATAGATTGCGACGTGTGGAGAGAAATCAATAGTTGCCAGAAAGAGCTGTGGCTCCTTTATTGTTATCTGCATCCTGATACCCTCCCTGACCAGTTGTGTTTTCACATCAGTTTTAGAGGAACCTGTTTTTTGTCACTTGTTGACTATCCCTGTGTTCCATAATATATCTAATGCCTTGATTGTCTATACAAAGCAACAAAAGATCACCATATCTACGATGAAGAATGGTGCTGTCACGATCATGTTTTATGGCTTCTCTTCATCTGCATCTGTGGCTTTAGTGAACATGAATAACTTCATTTTGGCGTAGAACTTTCTGGCATCTGGAAGAAAGCTGAAAATAAAGAAAACCGTAACCTTTCACCATGACAATGATCAAAGCACACATCAAAATCAACAGAACAATAGCTGCAGGCTGCAGCGATAAAATATTAAAGTTCTGGCATAGGCAAGCCAGAGCCCTGACCTTATTCCAGTAGTAAATCTGTGGGGGAACCGGCACCACGCACGGGACATTCCCTCACAGTTTGACATATCCAGAACTTTTTTGCTAAGAAGAGTTTTTGTGTTTATGTATTTCCCTCGAACTATAGCTCAGCACACAAAGTCTGGTTTGACTTATGTTGACAGTACAGGAACTGGGAGATAACCACTAGATATACCAAGATCCCATTATATCATCTCATGGAGTAGAACTCAATTAGAAGGGGATCTCTAAAAGAAATAGTTCACTATTCCTGTCCAAGAGTCGGATCCTTACATGGAGACCATTCCCATGTGTGCCTATCTTAGCTAACCACATTGTCAGAGTTGGGTTGGTGATCCCCTGCCGAGTCCATATTCTCTCTTTTTCAGTTTGGCTCTGGGCGTTTATCTGCTCCTGTAAAAATATCAAGCTTTTTATCTTGTTCACCAGCTAGCAGCCAACGGCAAACCATAAAACTAAAGTTCTTGATAAGAACTTGAAATGAAATAAGGCTCTGTAAAACTCACACTAATGAGAATGATTTTGGCATTTAGCATGTTTCAGTTTGTACGTGTTTGAGGGAGCGCACCATGCACAACTGTAGAGCTGAATCTTGTTGCTACGTACCGTTCCCATGTGACCCTGGGGACACACAACAGGCGGGTCCATGTTGACACAGTCATTCATAGAACAACTGAGAAGTGACGTTGTCACTGTGGCTTTAATACCGTCTACCATGACCTCAGACCATACTACCGTCCTTCCTAAACCCTGCTGCCCTGTCTGTCTGTGTTTGTCTCTGACTTCCTGACCGCACAGACACACAAACATGCAGTTTTCACATGGCTTGTTAATCCGGCTAACCAAGCAAAACTCAAAGGGAAACAATATAAACTTTAAATAAAATATCCTAAATTGTAGTAATATAATAATTTCACTGTGGGCCCGCTGACACATCCGAATGCCGTTTCAAATGTGATACCTAGTAGACAAACAATCCCTGTGCTACCTGGCAAGCATTTCAATAAAGACTTGTGGAGTAATGGATTTAAGTTTTAGTGCAGAAGATTTCATTTCAAAGTTAAAAGCAAGCAAGCTTTACGATTACTGTGCCGCTTATAGGAGCAGTACCTCATGTTACCTCATGAAGTTGGTATAAAAGAATAATAATGGCAACCTACATATGATAACGCTATATATGACTGACATGAGAGGTTGGACCCAGCCTGCCTTGCAGTGTCATTGTTTTCTGAGGGTAAATCAGTCATGCTTTGAGTGTCACAGTATATCTGAGTTGTTGGTGACCAGTGCATCCGTTATGGCATAGGCTTGAGGGCAAAGTAAGGTGCTAGTAAGGTGTTCCTAATGAAGTGCTTGCGGATTGTGGCCCTTGTTTTCTGTGTGCTTGTATTTTCGTACGTACCACGCCTCAACTGCTGCGTGGGACATACATCATTCATGGTGTCTCCTCTGACTGACGGACTGAAATTATGTGAATTACTCCAGCCTGCACCAACACCGGACTGCTTCTTAGCAGCTCTCCCACCGCCCATACATACCAATGCTTCTGAAAAATCATTACCCCGCAGCACTGGGGCCTCTTCCCTCACTGTCTCACTCAATAATCCATAGTCACACAGCATTTCGCATGAATGGGAGAGAGAAGGCGAAACAGCTAAGGCCTGCTCCATCAGCCACGCCGGCTTTGATGTTCGGGGAGCTTCTGTTGTAATTGATCCAGAGGAAGGCCGTGGTTATATCACAGCATCTTTAATCTGTCCAAGGAGGCCCTAATAATTCTGGTGCTTCAATCAATGCCTCTGATTGTTCTGCATCATTTGACATGACTCAGCATCAGAATAATTATTGTTTCACAGTTTCTAATGAGATAATAAAAATATTTCCCTATTGCTGGTGAAATTCAGAATGTAATTGTAATTGTTTTTTGTGCAGTTAGTACTTGATGCCCATTTCATGCCCATTTCAATCATAGAATATATATAATATTAATTCCTCTGTGTGGTCATGGTTGATTTTAATGGAAAATACTCTTGATGGCTTTATTTGAAAACACTGCTACAGAAAGAACCACTGTATGTGTGAAAAAATGTGTCACTTTAACTGTAAACAGAATGATGAACTATACGGCACAGGAGATAACATTCATGTGTAAAGGTCAATAGCTCTCTGATCGCTGTGCTGGACCAGTTTAATACAATGTTTGATAAAAATGTGTTTGCCTGTGTTGTCATCCAATATCTAATGAACAAGTTTGTGAATGATGTCTGGTATTAGATGGTAGCTTTTCCAGCATTACTTCTGAAGCTGTTGTGATCGTCACATGTAGTAGTCACATTCTAAATAAAAAAAGGTTTTACTTTTTTATCAGTCAGTCTGACTGTTTTCATTCTGACGTATTCAGGCTTACTGTGTTAAAAGTGATCTAAAACTTGACCACGTACAATTCTTCAGACATGAGACCAACACATTAAATTGCTGCTGGATTAATGAAAAGGATGTTGGATGTCAGTAACAATGTTTCTGTTGCACAAACCCAGGTCCATATTGTATTGTATTTCCCAGTTTGGTGAACAAGGGCTTGGCTGGGCTGCACGGACCGTTGACCTCAACCCATCCAAAACCTTGTGATGGACTGGAATTACAACCATTTGAAAAAAGACAGAATAAGACCAATACATCTTGGGCGAATTGGATAACTGTCTTCCGTAATCTGTCTTCAAGGTAGTATAGTAACGTTTCTGTTTCTATTTAGAAAAATATATCCAAATGGACAAATAAGGGCATAATGTCTATTAGATTTAAATTTCCTGGTATGGTTGCCAGCAGTGATCTTCACTAAAACCCTACAACTCATTTGCTCATTTTAGTGCCAGGTAGAATGAACACCCTGCTTTATTCAGTTGGTACATCTTAGAATTAAACCTCATACTTGACAACATCCCAAGGCTTAACATTGTTTTTTATCAAATGTTGTTTTTTTTATCTTTCAAGCGCTGCTTTCCTCTGCTTCAACTCATCCTTGTGCTAATCACAATGGCACAAGTTAGCACATTTCATCCACACACCACACTCCACACAGACGCTCAGAAACCTACTTGATCTCAAACATGACCAAAACATTTAGAAAAGGAGTCCAGCGGCCTCTCAGATAATCTCTGACATTTACCAGATCATACAAGAGGTGTTGTGCAGTGAAACTTATCTCATTTTCAAGATGCTTATTCATCAGACTAGACAGGTTTTGTTAATGTTCAGACTCTTTTTACTGTTCTCATCCAGTCCACGTCCACCATGCCCATTTCTAAACACCATTCTGTACAGTTCAATTCAATTTTATTTATATAGCGTCAATAACAATACAAATTGTCTCAAGGTGCTTTACAAAATCCAGTCTGAAACCCAGGCTGAATAACTGTCTACTGTAATGAAATGTCTTTCCAATTTCTGTTTAATCCATTATTGTAAATTCAAATGTTGTGAGGAAATGATCGGACAAAAGTGGGTTACGTGTAAATACTGTCAAACCTTCAGTTTCTATGCCGTATGTTAGGACAAGATCTAAGGTGGGATTAAAACAGTGAGTTGATCTGTTTACATTCTAAGAAAAGCCAATTGAATCCAATAATGATGTAAATGAGGAGCTAAGGCTGTCACTGACAACATCAACATGGATGTTAAATCACCTACTATAATGACTTTATATGTTCTAAACACTAGATCACATAAAAACTCAGATTCAAAACATTCAGAGTAAGGAGCAGAGTAAGGCTCAGAATGGACGATTGCATGCCCAGAACCTGGAAATACGCTCAATTCGTTGCCATCAAGCGACCTATTGTGGCTCTTAATAATCTACAGCTTGTAAAGTTGGGCTTGAAAACTCCATAAAAAGCACAATTTGGGCTAACAGCCTCTTCGCCAAGTTTCTCAGCTTTAAAATATAGATGGAGCTGCAGTGCTTTCTCCACACACCAGTGCCTTCTAATTTCTTTTTGGTGTATTGTGCAAAGGGGTCAAAGAAGGTGCTTTGTCCAGTGTGCCAGTGGGTTTGGATGTTTTGCACCCTTTAATATTTTTCCCAATTCAGAAAAGTTTAGACAAAACTATCATAGCACCCTCTACATCCAAGAACGACAATTTTGTGCTGTGTTTTAGCTGAACGTAAAGAAAAAAAAATCCGACTTCAGATGCGGCTGTTCCACTATGAAAGAGAGCAAATCATGAGGCAATGAGCTGTTTAAATATGAATGAGTGTTGTGTGAATGCGTTTGCTGTGAACACAGTAGCTTAAGGGAGTGTTGCTTGATTTTTGGAGGATGGAAACTCTCTAAAATCTTTATGCCTGAGCAAGATCTGTGGAAATCCTGTAGGAACCTTGGCTCTTGTTCTTCATATAATTTTAAATAACAGTTAGGACTTCCGATTCAACATTCCTAGTGAACTACTTTCAGATGCACATTAACCAAATAAATAGGATTTTGTGGTGCCACATGTTTTCCAGACCAGTCCACATACATGCACTAATTAATCATTAGTTAGTTTATGCTCTGTTTCCTTGCCAAAGCTTGGGCCATGAATGACTATACATACATGCGGAAGACTAAAAATCCACCAAAACTCATGTGGATGTTACTTAGACCATGTACCACCCACCTAGACCAGACCAGGTACCCCCACCCCATAGCAATGACACTCCTTGATGGCAGCAGCCATCCCCAGCAGGATGCAGCCTGACACAAACACACACACACAAAAACGCTTTAGGAACAACTAAAAAAACATGAAGAACAGCACAAGGTGTTGACCTGGCCTCCAAATTGACTAGATCCCAAACTGATCAAGTATCTGTGGGATGATCCACAGAGGCCCCTCTCCTCAACCCATAGGACCCAAAGGCCCCCACTAACAACATTCTGTTGCCAGACACCACAGGACACCCTCAGAAGGCCCATGTCCATTCTCCGATGAGTCACAACTGAAGACACAAGGGAGACCTACACAATATTAGGAAGGTTGGTTTTAATGTTGTGGCTGATCAGTATATATATATCATTTCATATTTGATTTGTGGCAACTGAAACAAGGATTTCAAACAAAGCTATGGATAAACCAAAGTACATCTGTGTGACAAATGAGAAAATGCCATCTGAAGAGGAAGATTTGTTGTGACGATCCACTAAAAAGTCTAGACAGAAATACAAAAATATTACATCGTTTTGTCAGACCTTTGTCAATTCACATTACAAGGAATAACAATAATGAACTTATTTGCTTCAGGTTAGATGAGAAAATCAGTACTACTCTTATATCAGTCCGTCAGCTACCCAGCAGGTTAAAGACACCAACTTTCTAATTGGTTGGTTGGCAACAGTTCAGACCTTAAATCTCCATAAAACAATGGAGTTTATTTATTTATTGTTTTTGCAAAGATTAAGCACTTGAGGTATAACACTCTAATTAGAGACTTTAGCACATGCTAGTATTTGAATTTTATACAAGGTTAAGTTTTTTCCCTGTCTCCAACAAAACTAAACTAACCCACTAGGGGCTGCAGCCTTCAGCCTTCCTCTTTTCTAACCCTTTGTCGAAGAGAAAACAAGTATATGTGAAACTTTTATCTTCAGTATTAATGGACTTTAAAGGGCAAGCTTGGCATGTTGTGTTGATGTCTAAAGGAGGTTTCTGGGTTGTTGCTGCTGTTGTATTTAGAGTTTATAGGCCTGGGAATCAGTGAGTTCAGTATTTACAGTACTGCTTCCATCCTGGAAACATGGCCTATTTCTTATACACTGGCTTTAGACAGGAAGGACACTACACACTGCCAAGAGGTCCAGCTGAAAAGCAAGGCAGGCACACATAAGCTCACGTGTGTGCAGGAAGCCCACAACAAGTGTGCGCACAAATCAGTCAAAAAGCTGCAAGCACTATTTGAGTTGCACACTCACGGATGCATCTTCAGCAGACTGCAGTGAACACTAGCTGCTGGCAAGTAAACCCAAATCTGCTTAGCTCTTCTCTGATGCGAGGGGTGGGAGGGAATCAGAGAGAGTGAGACAGAGTTTTAAATGAGATAGGTGTGAAGGGAGAGCTTGATACGGGTGCAGATGATGAATGAAAAGGGAGTCCTGAGTTGGAAGCATAATAGGGTGAACAGTGAACCCTGAAAACAATAAAGAGACACGAGTCTTGGATTTCACAGAGTGGAAAACACACTCAAAACACATTTTTGAATGAGTTAAACTGGAAAGTATTTTGATTTTAAACCTAGGTTCTCAAAAAATTGAATGTGTATGAACGCGGCACATTTTACCTAAAAACACTGATGCAATAATTTGGGCACATGAATGTTCTTTAGCCCCTTTCTAAGTACAATTTAATGATTATGTGCTATCCTTGCCACGTTCATTTCTGGAGCTGACTTGAAACCAGCCCGAAGGAAGAGCATCAACAAGCATCAAGGAACAGTGTCAGCAGTTTGGTAACTTCAGACATTTTTGCCTAGCTATAGATAAATGTTCTTTAACAAGAAACGGATCTTGATGACGTGTGGTATAAGACTGAGGGGAAGATGGAGACAGCCATGTTGTATTTGAATTAGAACAGTTGCCTTCCCATCATCCCCTACCGTTCCTCCTCTTGCCCTAGCTTAGGGTTTGGATAATCCTCCAGAGCAGCCCATGCTGGCATAGCTTTCTTACTATGCTATGAAAAATACAACACACGGTAACCCCTGCAAGCCCACACACCCATACATACAGAGACACTCGAGTGCCTGCCAAAGCTCTGCTGTATTATTGATTTTCCCCAAGTCGCATGACCTCAACACATGAGTTACAATGTTCCTATAAAATGATCTTGTGATGTGCCAGTGATTAGTAATGGTAACAGTTATGATGGGCTCCGAGGATAAATAAAATAGTGGGGATTGTTTTAGTAATGACGAAATGTTGCAATAAAACCAAAGCAAAGAGCACGGTTGCCTGTCTGCCTGACAACAGACACCACAGATTCAAGAGTAAACCGAAAGTGACAGGGGCAGTGAAAACTGCCAAGATTAGATTTAAAGGTTTTTATAGGAAGTAGGACTCAGACAGTTTTTTTTTTTTTTATCAATAGTCTAGATATTCTGTTGTGTATGTGAGAACAGATGGTTGGTTTGGGGTTTTTCTAAGCCGTGGTCTAGTGGTTCAAGAAGCTGCTTTGGGACCATGATGTCACTGGTTCAATTCCCTCTATGTCTATGGCTCAAACGTCTCGAGGGAGCAACTAACCGCCCCCACTTCCCATCCCCGGAGACCTGGCGTGGCTGGCCACCGATGGGTTAAAGTGAAGTTTAGATCTAATATTATTTATTTATATCTGCCCCAGACATAAGTTGCTTGAAAAGTCTGCCAAAGCTCAGACAACTTGAACCCTGGAAGCATCCATAGTCACAATAATGTCTCTGCTGCAAACATGTCATAGTCTAGTGAAAAAGGTAAATGAAGAAGAGGTGAGCAGAGGCCACCTGACACCGTTTGAGGAATGGTAACTGCGTGGTTAATAACCTTTGTTGGTTTGTTATGAGAGCAGCACTGATTTCAAATCAGAACTCAAACCCTGGAGGCATCCGAAGTAATGTTACTTCTGCGCTGTCTGCAGTAGTGAAAGAGAAAAAATCTAGGTAAATAAAGGTAAATAAAGACACTAGTCATTACTGAGAAAACATAATGTGGTTAAATGCAGAGCAACCCACCTCCTAATATGATCTGACCAGTCAGATCTCAGGCTTCCTCAATGCATTTTTGGTGCGTTTACACCTGAATTTAAACCTGGCCCATTGTGACTTCATCACTCAGGACCCATGTGAACAGGGCCTTTTCAGTCCACTGATTCTTTTGCCCTATGCAGAGCCTTTCAAACAGATTTTTGCAGAGTAGATTCAGTCATGCTCAGATAATTCAGTTTTTCATCTTTTTATTGAAGAGACCATAGGGTCTTGCATGAGACCCTGAACATGAATGAGTTCTGTAACATATCTTTTCAGGCTGCCTGAAACATCAAGCAGATTAGCACTGACAAAACTTGAGCAAACATACCTGCCTGAGTTGTCTTACATATTCCCACACACATACACACAGCTTCAATGTGAAGCTGTGTGTATGTGTGTGCGTTGGGAGGGCACTGCAGGTGCTTTTCATGCCCACTATCTGATTTCAGTTTAGAGACAGTTCTCACATGCTACACTTTGACAGGCAAATGTTGAAAGCAGGCATGATAACACCCAGTCAAACACATAAATTTTAGCCTGCCCTAACTGACAAAAATATTTCCATAGATTTTTCAAGATGAACACCACCCATGTTTCTTTAAGCCCTCCACTGAAGGCTTAAATTAATCAGTAACACAAAGTAACTTCACATAACTGTTAGAAAAATATGTATGAACGCCAATGACTTACACTTCCCTCTCCATTATTCATTGCCTCTTCTGCTTAATGAAATCAAAGCAGCTGCTTTATTCCACCACTAAAAAACGCACCAGACTAAATCCGAGAAATGAGTGCAGTTTCCAGCCTCACATGTTCACTAACAGCAATGAGGTTAACAAAGAAAACAATCATTTAACTTCAACATTCAAGAACAGGACAAAGATAAACTCTCTAATATGAGATGTGATGAAGCCTCAGGTCCAGACCTTGCATTAACGTCTGTCCTGGGGAATCCAATCACAAGTGGCCAGCTTAAAGTACAAGTGTGAACATGACCAGGACGCATTGAGGACGCATTCGAGAGACCCTATCTCTGACCACATTTGTCCGCATTCCTTTGGTACACACAATGTGTCCTACTCAGCAGCAACAAGTGATGTCTGGTCATTAGTAATGAGAGGCTAATAGAAGATGCTGTCCTTAGCTGTCCTGTAGCTGTAGCATTAAATAACCTACCGGCATGTGGTTAATTATGCGATCATGTTGATGTATAAGGAGTTGGGTGTATTTCCTCAATGTCTTCATTTCCCTTTATTACGAGAGATTACAGAGTGCATGGAAGCTTCCAGGGTTGGAGTTATAATCTGAGTTTTGTCAGGGTGGAGATGAATAAACTTAACATATGTGCCCAAGTCATGATGCACACACAAAAACACCAGCTCTGTTCTGAAACAGCCGTAGAGATCCATGAGAGACAGCAGCTGTTATACTGACGCGCGAAACTGAGATCGGCTATGGAGAGCTGGCTAGAAACGCACATGGAGGCACACAGGCACTAAAAGCTGGCCACTTGCAATCAGATTGCCCAGGTCAGATGTTAATGCAAGGTCTGAGACACATAGACACATGCCTTTGCTAGCAAGGGCTTTGTAGTCGACTCATCTGTGAAAGTGCTCTTGTTGGGTGCCACATGTGTTTGTCGGTTGAAGGACGGTTGAATGATCCAGTACTTTAATTAAATGTTTGGTTTTCTGTCTTTTTCTTTTTCTTTTAGTTCATACAATAATGTTGCCAAAAGGTTTAATCTGAAGGGCTTTGGTGATTCACTAGCTGGTGATTCAATAGTTGTCGTGGAGCACATAAGAAGGGTCAGAATATTTACTAGCTGAACAAATCATCTCAAACTGTTAGAAATTAATTCGCACACTTTTTTTTTGTCCTTGAAGTTGTTAACTAATATAAATACATCCAAACAGCCATACTCAGTAAATTACTGAGTATGAGTAGGCTGTGTGTAAAACAAAAAATGTATTTTAATGAACTTTACCACACTGGAGAAGACATGTACTATATTTTCTTTTTGCTGCTTTTAAGTGCCATTTCCTCTTTCATTTCTTGTTGTCTTTATTTCTGCCGGCATAAACTTTAAGCAACAATTTAAGATCTAACATGAGTCATCACTTCAAAGAAGGATTGTTTTATTCTTATCTAACTGGTTTGAGTAAGAACAAACGTAAGAGACGGACATCGGAAAAAACATGCATGAGGCCCATTAGATTAAAAATAAAACAGAATGTTTTAGAGAACCAAACTGACACTTTGTGTTTTACAGTTTGAACTGTCAGATGTCTGTCTTTTCTTTGGTAGATTTTGCTGCCAAGTCCTCCTTAATGTGGTGTTTTAGCACCAACTTTTTATTTGGCAGCGCCACTTGACAGTCCTGGTGCTGTGGCCCAGAGAAAAGCAGTCCTTTCAGGACCTCTCAAACAAGAAGTGATTCACCAGGTTGGCTTTTTGATGTCTCAGTGCTAACAGGCCACCTAGACTCCGTGGTACCTCTTTGTTTTGTCAGCTAGTTAGCCAGGGGAGGCACAGGATGTGTGGACAGCCACTCAGTGCAGTGAAAAATTGGTCCATAAGAAAGGGATTTTTTTTTTCTTTAACTGTCTCTCACGTTGTCTTATCCCAGCTTTGTGCTTCTTGATGGATCCTGTTTTCTATACGCCTCTAGAGTTTTTTTGTCTTGACTTTTTTCCTGATGAACCCCTTTTTAATACCCATACATTATCAGAAATTATTGTGTTAATTCTCTACTTCTTTTTCTTTTCTTTAAACGTCATCTTTCCACTGTTCATTGGTGCTTGGTGTCCCATCATTCAGGGATCTTACTGGCTGCAAATATAGCCTCTGCTGCTAGGGAAGCAGAGTCCCAACCTAAAATTTAAAACTATTTGACGACGCATTGCGACAGGCCCTGGCTATATATAATATTCATGATACAAGTGTCCGTCCATCACAAGTCAACAGTAGTCAATGTGTTTCTGGTCAGAGAGTCCTTTTGTCCAGGAATTAGTCATAAACAGACCACATTAAATACCCTGTCAGTCATGGGACTGACACAGAGAAGAGTTGATGATAAATGAAAGCCGTAACAAGGTGAATATGGATTCTTTGTCTATACTGATGAGCCAAAAAACTGTGACCACTCTCCGATGAAGTGCATAACGTTGATTTTGTCTGAACAACAGCCCATGTCAAGACTTAGAATAGCCAAATTTCAGAATGTGGGAGAAATGAGCAGGTGTTAAGAACTGAGTGGCGTTGACAGCACCTAAAATATCATGGCCAGGCCACTCCAAGCCTGGTTGATTGAGAGCTTCAAAGAGGAACAAACCAAACAATTGTTACATAAGCCATCTTGTAACTCAGGCAAATCACAAACACACTCACGGGTAAACAGACAAAAAGCTGCACCAGGCTTAACCACTAATTTCTCAGATTGTCTTTGCACTCAAACCATTCCTTGTGTTCTCCTATTGCTCATTATTTATCTAGTGGAGTTGTAGGGGAACCTATAAAGCACAACTATCAATGGGGCAGGCTGTCATCTTAAATGCTGATAGTTTGATTAAAAGCCTGCTTAACTCAGAAGAAGCTTGCAGGCCTTCCTGAATTCTTAGTCAGCTACAAATTGAAGGCTTATCTTTATCGTTGAACCCCCCACGGCATGGAAAGACGCGATTAAATATGTAGGTTGTGAATAAAACTGTATCTTTTGGAATTTATCAAAAAGTGTTCTACATGATTCTGCTCCTTTGATTAAAGAAGTATAGGTCGGTTCTGCTGCTTGTCTATCTTTTGTTTGCTTCAGTTTGTTCAGTGTGTTACTGCATCATAACTAAAGCCGTATCACTAAAAGTAGTTCATTTTACATTACCTGTACAAGGTAGCTGACTATAATCTTGAGCCAGCTGATCTGATTAGCGGAGCTGCACAGTACTCATCTGTGTTCCTAGCCCCATCAACCTGCCTGGTCTTCATGGGTTACAGTCATCTTCTCCTACTTGAATGTTACGCATAACCCTCCAACCCGCCTATTATAGCTCATAGTCATACGTATACTACTACTATTGTCACTGACAGTTTTATGCGTCTGTGCCTGTGCTTATTTCTATAGCAGTAACTTAAGGAGTACACCCACGGTTTAGTGTTTGTACAGTGACTATTGTGAATGCTACCTCTATCCATTATTATTGTATCATGTTTACATGCTGCATGTATGCTTCATTCATCTTGTTCCTCCTCCTGCTCTATTCTCCTCCTCCCATCCCTTCTCCTTTCCCTTTTTATGTCTCTAACTAGCTGGCCTCAAGCCGGTTTTCTTCCTGTTGAAAGGGAGTTTGTCCTTGCCACCGTCGCTTTAGTCCTTGCTCAGGGCGTCTGGATTGTTATTGGCACTGTATAAATAAAACAAAATTGAACTTAAAAAGCAGAAGATTTTAGTGTATCATGAAATTGCAAAAATGATGCAAAACTACAGAGATGGACATGACAAAAAACCCCACAAAGGGTCACACACATGCCATAGCTCTTTTTGCAAGAGCTTTACATCACTTTGGCATGACATCATTTCAGGAATTATCTTTGTTGTGCTTCACGAACACAGGATAAGGAAATATCCTGAAACAGCCCCACTGCCTAATCAACACACCACGGACTGCCGTGTTGACACTGGAGACAAGGTATGCGTGTACAGTAGAACAAATACTGGTGTGCTGTTGTTATAAGATAAGCATTTTTGCGTCATCTATAAGTGGTCGGAATATTTTGCTCGGTAGTAAAAAAAATAATAAAAAATGCAAAGATACAAGGAGTGGAAATTACTGAAAGTGGTGGAAATTACTACATTATTACAAATTGAAATTACCTATTTCTTTCTTTCTGTTCCTTTGTAGACTTGCCAAACATATAGACATAAAATAAAAAGTTGGAAGAGGTAAATAAAAAACAAACTATCACTGTACTAACTTCTGGAATCATTTGTTTATAGGCTGAGTTGAGGCTGCCTTACATTGATTTGACAACTGGGGGCATATATATACTTGCAGCTTCAGCCGTAAGAGTGCGTTTTAAATTCCTCTGCCGCAGTCCCCCACAGAGATTAAAGCCACTCAAGTCAAATGTGTTCACATAGATGTCCACCACATACATGAGAAACAGCATCACACGGCACTTGTGTCCACAGCGGGCCGGTAGCACGCTGTCACAGTATTCATCTGCAACAAAGCACAGTTTCTTAGAATATTGGATTCGCCCACTGTTTGGTCAACACGGTTCCCTATGCTTAACTTTATTACTATTGTTCCCCCACACTGCACCGATCCGGCAAAACAGATCCTACTCTACGTCTGAGCTCATTCTTACTCCTGGTCTTCAGGGTTAAAAGGCGTAACAGTGTGAGTGCATGCTTATGTGTTTCTGCCAATGTGTGTGTCAGATGAAAGACAGTTATGGAGCATAAAATGCGGTCCGGAGGCTGGTAGCAGAGTAGAATCCTGGGAAAGGTCAGGGGTCAGCCTGCGGCGGGCCCTTGGGGGGACATTGACCCTTGATCTGTGTGTCTGACATAGAGAGAGAGAGAGAGAGAGAGAGAAGACAGAAAGACGGAAGAGGTTTGCATTTTAGAAGCTGATGAAGAACAGATATGACAGTAATCATGGTAGTGAATGTTTGTCTGGGATGGAAGTGCGTCTTATCCACAAAGACAACTGGCTTTTGACTTGGAGTGAAAGAGAGAGAGGGAGAAAGAAATAATGTGTTGGTTGTGAACTGTCTGTCAACACGTCTGCCATCAGGTGAGTATGCTTTAGTGTGCTTTACAGAGAGCAGACAGAAAATGAGAGACAATGAGAAATGTTAAATACACAGGCTCTTTGTCAGTATCCATACAGACTCCTGTTAGAGTACCTCCACTAGAGGTCTTCACAGGTGCAAATGTTTCCTAGTACAGTAATCCCTCGCCACTTTGCGGTTCACTTTTCGCAGACCAGCTACTTCGTGGGTTTTAATTCATACATATCTAATTTTATATCGCGGAAATTTCGCTGTATCGCGGGAGAATACGGCCAATAAAATCGCATCATCCTGCGCATACACCAAGCGTTCAGCATCTCGCCTTGTCCATTTCACATTGTGATGTTTCTGTGCATTGTTGTGTGAACTTTCGGTAACAGTGTTTGCAGTTAATTAATGAATTGCCTCCCTTGTTGTTAAAATTACTACATATGTAGTGTAGCAACCTTGCAGTAATGTTCTTGTTATAATGTTTAAATTCTGTGATTTCTGACTGTCTGTGAATGTGTATGGTACGGGCAGGTATGTGGTTGGATGAGAAAGCGAGGGGGCGGGGTGAGGTGAGGAAGAGAGAGTCCTGCGTGTGTGTTTAGCTACATACAGTCAATGGTGTTTAGCTGGTGATTAGGGGGTATGAGTGAGGAGCAGAGGAAGAACGGAGAACTATCAGATAAGTCAACTGTCATTGTTGTTGTTTTGGCGTAGTTACGGCCGACAGTAACTATTACGGTTCATGTAATAAAAGAAAGGTTTGCGGTACTCCTCGTCATCCTTTTAACGTCCAGTCAGACGCCACAGTATGTTTAAGAGTGTAGAAAGTGTTTTAAGAGCATGGAAAGTGTTTATGAGAGTATGGAAACGGTTAATAAGAGTGTGGGAAGGGTTCATAAAGGTTTAAAATACATATACAACAGTATAATTAATAACATAAATACATATAAAACTATAAATAATAAAATAAATATGTGGTAGCTAATTCGCGGATTCTCTTTTCGCGGGGGGAGTCTGGAACGTAACCCCCGCGATAGACGAGGGAATACTGTAATAGAACTGAGACCCATGCCAGGCTTGGTCTTAATTATATTTGAACCAGTTCAGTTGGGTAGCGGTCCATTATATTTGCCGTTGGTCTCTGACAACGTGTCACTGTGTCTAATACCTGGAAGGATAATAAGCCGCTTTTATGAGAACTTAATGACCCGTAATCTGGGGAACTTCCGGTCGCAGCAGAGTGCGGTAGACATATCGGCTTCACTCTTCTACATTCAATTAAATTCAATGCTACACTAACTGCTAAAACGACTGATCTTGAAAGCCTGGTGGATCTGGAGGAATACAATCAGGCTTATTGACCTCCAGAATCCATTCAGGCAAGAGACCCAATGCCTTATCACCCGGTAGGTTAGTCGCCCGTTTATTAGATCTCTACAAACAAGCTGTAGTTTCATATAAGCATGCCTCTGTCACTAATATGCTTTAGATGGAAACGTAAACTCAAGGGTTACATACATTAAATCCCAATAAACATGAGCCAAACAGCTCTTAACAATATGTGGGGTTGACTGAGGAAAAAAGACACCATCTAATTCACAAGTTGGTTAAAAACAGGCAAAAAAAGGAGGTATTTGCAAACAGAAAGAAACCCAGGGCTTATATGTGCAACACCAGAAGGCTAAACAATGACATTATTAGCTGAAAAAAAAAAATGCTGTTCACACGTCTCACACCATTCACAGATTCAACATTCTGCAAGTTTCACACATTCCAAAGCCCTCAGCTAACACTGCATGACTTCATAGCTGTGAAAACCATCACGGCATCCCATTATCCAATGAGAGAAGACCCTTTCTGTGGATTCACAATACCAGACCTGTGTCAAATAGCTGTCACCAGATCTGTTTTAAAACGCTTCAGTGGATAAATTGCTGGGATTTACTGCGGTGGAATGATTCAAATTGCCACTCCAATACACGGATTGGCACCAGGCTGGATAGACTGTGGTCATTTCACATTATGAACTGCAGTAAGTTGACGTATAGATCCAACCTCCATGTGCGCAGTTAAAATCGAAATACTAAAACAACAGGAAAATTGATTTATTTTATTGACACCATAGTCACCCAGGGTCGTCAATAATGTTAGCTAATATATGGAAACAAATATCGACAGTCAGCCAATGACACAATTCATCAGCAGAACTGTGTTACTGTGCGAACCAACTGGATAGATTAGCTAATGATCAAATTCACAGAATCTACTGCACCTTGTTTCTGTATTAAAAGAAGACCTTGCAGATTAAACGGTGTGATATGGATGTGTATAACCATGGTGTGAGCAGCCTGTTATCTAATTAACCATATCACAGTTCAGCAGGACTTTGCTTAAAGCTGCAGAATTATGCAGTTTTAATAATAACACCATGCTTTTAGTTCATAGTTTATCTTTCTTCTTTTCAAAGCACACATATACTTCCTGCCCTGCACCTAACAGCGGGCAAAGTTATCTACTGTGGAGTATTTGGGAGCTGTTACAAATCTGATGTTTTTCTCATATGGTGGAGACCAAAATAGATCTAACAGAGGAATAATTATTAGGCTTTTATCAGGGGCAGATAAATACAACAAATACTCAAAGAAATGGTAACAAATGTAATAAGAGGCGACTGTGTGATAACGTTTCGCTTAATTTCCTTTGTTTGTTGCCCCTGCTTGTTTACATTTAATCATTTTTACTATGTCATTGCTATGGGGTGGGGGTGCCTGGTCTGGTCTAGGTGGGTGCTAAATGTGTAAGTAACATCCACATGAATGCCAGGTCCAAAAGTTTCCCAGCAGAACATTGGATTGTCACAAGATGGTCAATGTTATTTACTTCACCTGTCAGTGGTTTTAATGTTATGGCTGATCTGTGTATATATATCCTGGGTAATACACATCAAAGTTAAATACATTTACAGTGACAGCAAAGTAGAATAATACAGCTTTGGTGCTCATACTTACATGATCAGCTGTGGCATTTTCAGTTACTAACCCACAGTAAGGGTCAAAGGTGACTGTCTGTCTTTCCTGTGGCCTCTTGTCCTTCACACACAGATATGTTCATATTGCTGCATCCAGCAGACGTCTCCTGCTTGCAAGTATACCCAACACAGCAGTCCCTCGCTGTATGTGAAAGGGTGCTCATCTCTCCCCAGGGAATAGGCTCGGTTGATTTTAAACAGGGACCGAAGAAGAAATAACAAAACAGACAGTGGCCCCGTTGTAACAGTGAACACATGCTGAATGAATTACTTTTCCCATGGTCTCTCTGAATGAGTGTGTGACTGTTTTCCCAAACCTAGCTGCCTGTTTGTGTATCTACCAGTCTGCCTGTCATCTCTTTAATTGCAGTTTTCAAAGACGGTTTCACAGCTTGATAGTTCTGATGAAAATCTTAGAGCTGGTGGTAGGAATTCCGAGCATACTGCAGAAATTATTCAAATAACTTCTTCTGTGGATAATCACTCAGAAATAATTTACTGCCATTGAGGGAGGGTACATTCAAAGCTGTGGTAATGAGAAGGCAATAAAATACACAGTGAGGACGAGCCTAAGGAGTTTAAGATGACATGGGGCGTTTATCAATCTGCATTCTTGTCTGTACTTGTGCTCATGTGGACTCGTGAAACGTCACCAGTCACTGCCCAAGTACGGTTCCAATCCAAAATAAGTATATGACCAAGTATAGTCCGAATAAGCGGATGTGTACTTGCCCTGACTATTTTATCAAGGATGGCCAAGTATCTCAGAATGCATTTCAAGTAGCTGCTGTTACAATTCCAGAATGACCATCTTGTGCCCTCTCATCCTCCAGACTCTGTGCTTCAGAATCTAACTCATCAAGTCCAAATTTTGCATCCTTGGTAAATAAATCTCCATGGTTCAGGAGATTCTTAGTTCCCTCTGGTATTTCAGTGACCTTGCAGTGGCAGCGAAAGTGAAGGTGTGGATAGAGGTCATGGCTGATGAGGCCTGAGGGAGTCACTACTCTTTTGCTGCAAAGGCTCACCACGCCTTGCCTTGCTTTATAGCATTTATTTAAATACACCATTTTTTTGTAACTGACGTCTTGCTTCAGCATACACCGAGCTCTGTTTTCCACACATTCACACAATCTCCGCCGTTATTGTTGCCATAGAGGAAGAGGATGTAGACGCTAAAGCTTTCAGCATGAGCACCGGAGGCGCTCTGACAGGGAGAGCTTTTTTATCAGTTTGTAGTGGAGTATCAGTTTATGGAGTCAAGCAGGAGTGAAGCACAGCTTAACTAGGACACATGAAGAGCATTTCCAGGGAGAGAAAAGAAAGGACAAGCAGGTGAGCTAGATTGGTGTGATATCACAGGAATGGCTCTGGGGCTAGAAGTGTGTTTGTGAGAATGATGTGAAGCAGCAGAGACTAATACATTGAAAAGATCCTTTCTTCTTCAAAGACTTCTGATCACAGGGCTTCTTCAGACACATACACAATTGCACACAAACACAAACGCACTCAAAAAAAAAACAAAAAAAAAAAACATAGCCGTGAGTGTGAACGCACATCTTTCAGTGTCCTCTTCTACCGTCTCTCATCACCTTTCCTTTTGTGTCACATACACAGACCTCATGTGAATGTACAAAACAAATGTGTGTTTGTCAAAGGTCTTGGGGTACATGGTTCTTATCATGACATGTACGATTTGTTTGTCCTTTTAATAAAAAAGATTGGGTTTTCCAAAAAACTAATAGGTTATCAGCGAGGGGGCACAAACACGCAGGTTGGTGGTTAACCCTAGAAGACTAACGTCGGGTGATTTTCACCCACGCCATTGTTGTCACGTGATTCTCGTTGTGTTGCTGCTGTCTGATTTGCGTGATTAGCTCGGGTAGGTTCAGTATGTTTACTGATGTCATCAAAGGTAGGACTACTTCCCCACTCCAATCCCTGTTGTTTTCTGCAGGCACGTGTTCGGGTGATTTTCAGCCGACGTTAGTGTTTGTGCATTAGATCAGACGATCATAGTGATTTGCAACCTGATTTTTATGGCAACATTCTGTGCACAGCTATCGTCCATTCACAGGCTTGGATAATCTGGCACGACAACAAGTGAATAAAACAACAAAACAAAACTAAAGCTAGTTTTACTTTAGCAATCGCTAGCTACACATATTTCCTGGAATTTTTCCTGGAATTTGCATGTAATTCTTATTTAGTGTAATGTGTATGAATTATTTAGTGGTCATTTCCAAGGTAATTCATATGGTCAAAAGCATTTTTTATAGAGGAACAAAATATTCTTGCTGACAAATGCTTGTGAATTTAAACGCTTCCTTTGTATAGACGTCAGAAATGTGATAACTGACAACTTTTAGATTGAATATACTGTGTTTCTTACTAACTGACAGACCAGTACATGTGCAGAATGTCTCTCAGCAGTGAGTGCTTAAGCGTGGATGATCAATGATCAATCTATAGAGAATACTGAAACCGACTTTACAAAGTGCTTTGCAGTTCCGGATCCTACGTAAAGATCATTAACAGGAAAGTAATGGCTCAAAATAAATCAAAATAATAATCACACACATATAGTTACTATATTATATGCTCACACGTTTATTCTCTCAAATGTTCATAAGTTGATTTTCAAGAAGAAAATGAAAGCCTTTTAATTACTACACAGGCCATGTTAGGAGCTACAGCTGTTAGCTCCTGCATATCTGCCTCTTTAAATCCACTTGGCTGTTGATATTTAGTTACTTGAATTGAAAGAATTCACGCTGAGAGTTCCAACTTAGTCACCTCTTCTGACCAACAGAACCATGATACGCATGTCTGTCACAAAAGAGCCGACTGTTAAGAGTAGACCCAGGCAATGCAAAGAAAAATTGGCTGGCATTTTAATCTTTAATTCTAGCCGTGGTTCAGAATGTCTGCAGGGCATGTGAGAGTGATTCAGACATGAGCATTTCACAATCAGCACTTCAGCCGTGTTTTTTTTAATTGAATATTGTTCGCTTGAGACTTGGGAGCGCCTGCCAAAAATAACCACTGAGCTGTAGTAGATGTTGAAATCTCAAATTCATTTTGTTAAAATAACAAGGAAGACAGCCTGTGATGATTATACTTACGACATGTAAACATACTAAGGCCTACGGTCGTATACTTTTCATCTACTTCACTACAAGGTTTTTCATTTGTTTCATTATAAATGATAATATTAGCATGACTTTAAAGTTGCATTTCTGCCTTGATGACAGCTGCACTTGAGATGCAAGGATGCCACAGTCAGCATTCCTTCATCTCCTATAGTCTTTAAGTTGTTCATCACAGCTTTCTGGTGTCATTGGAATCATTATCTTGCTGTGGTATGAATCGTTCTCCACAACAATAAAAACCTGAGAGAGTAGCATGTCCTTTTAGCTACTTCTCCTTGGTCAATTTTGATGGAGGTTGAGTCACTGTTTCTGTTACTATTCTGTCAACAGAATGTTGTTAGTGGGGGCCTTTGGGTCCTATGGGCTCTGTGGAGGCCAGGTCAACACCTTGTGCTGTTTTTCCCATTTTTTTGAGTTGTTCCTAAACTGTGTCTCATTGCTATGGGGTGGGGGTGCCTGGTCTGGTCTCGGTGGGTGGTACATGTCTAAGTAACATCCACATGAATGCCAGGTCCAAAAGTTTCCCAGAAGAACATTGTATTATCACAAAATAGACAATGCAATGCAGAGTTGTTCCTGACTGTGGAGTTGCAGTCAATGAGTGGACATGATTTTTATTTTTTGGTGTACGCTGAAAGGGTTAACACATCCAATGTGATGCAACGTACAGTAAACCAATATGAGACAGAGTTCAAGCACTTTGATAATGCTGTCAACAGGAGACTTTGCAGAAAACATGAGAAAAATCCAGAGAGTACCAGAAGCTCTCAGTGAACCAAAACATTCTGCAATATGCCCTAAATGTGCTCTTTCATAGTCTTGGATTATGGATGATGTGTTGGAAATCTCATACCTGAGTTCCAGGAAAATGAGAAGACACCAAGACTTCATAATAACGCCACCCAACGGCACACCAGCTTGGATGATATTCACATAATCAGTGCTGATTGTGTTTTATTACACACTTAAGCTCATACCCTGCATCCTTTTTTTTTTTTGGTGATTTACTGTCTTACTAATTTACACTACACTCTACTGTAAGGCAGAACATATTTAAATTGTAGTGGAGTATGGACAGCTTTATTGTGGTGGGGATGCAACATTCCTGCAGTGTTGTTGCAGTGTAATGGATAATTCCATGTTATTTATGTTAATGCTCCTACATCCACATTATTGCACCTTATTTACCCTTCATATGTGTAGTGTATATTTACCTCTGACTCTATTTCTTGTACTATTGTACATGTGCAAATCTTGTAAATTTTGCATGTTTTATTTTAATTGTATGTATTTATTTACATTTTATTTTAACCACCATACACATATTTTTCTTTTTACTGGTGGTATTCAAGAGTGTTTTTTTTGTGTGTGCGTGCAACTGAGCTACTGTGACCAAGCAATTTCCCTTGTGGATGAATAAAGTCTGTCAAAGTCTAAGTAGTGTATATCAGAATGGCCCTGCTAAGGTTTGTTTGACTTTGACTTTTAAAACACTATGTAACACGTGTTTTTTTCCAAGAATTTTTCTGAATGTTGTTTTGTATTTTATTTCTACAGTCTTCGAGTGATCATCTAAAACCAGATATACTCACTTGTATGTACTTTGTTTCATTGTCTTGAAGCTGAACCAGGCTTTATTCAAAAACACAAGGGCTGGCACATAAAACAGAAAATGATTGCATTCAGATCTGTGGAGTGCGCTCTACTTGGTACTGAAGTGTCATCGATGTGGCCAGCTTTTGCAGATTACTGTGTAGATTACTGTCTTCCATGACCTCTTCAACTAGCAGAAAAGGTGAGTAATACTAGACTGGGTGTGGTGTCACACTGTGAATACTGTGCCTTCTCTGTTCAGCTTTAGCACCATCAGCTAAAAAAAGAAAGTAGGTCTATGTTATTAAATCAAATGACAATGTTGGATATGATGAGCTAAGTTATCAATCCATTAGACTTAGACTTATTAAGCCACAAGGGAAATTGCTTGGTCACATTAGCTTAGTTGTACATAAGATAACACTAGTAAAAAAAAATATATATATATATAGGTGTAAGATAGTTCATTCATTCATTCATTCATCTTCTGTACCCGCTTAGTCCTGTTAAGGGTCGCGGGGTCTGCTGGAGTCTATCCCAGCTGTCACCGGGCGAGAGGCGGGTACACCCTGGACAGGTCTGCAGTCTATCACAGACTTCCTTAACAAAGATGTTAAATTATTATTCATTTTAAACAGGGCGTAAAGCATTAAAGTGTGTACTAGTGTTCTAAAATTATGCTTAACATACTTCTATTTGGCACTGGGAAAACTGGCAAAAGTAGAACTGCTGCACATTAGAGTATGTGGGTTCTTGAATGTTTTCTACCATCTAAATGACATCTAAGTAAGTTTAACTCTTCTTCTTTTCCTTTCAGCTGTTCCCTTCAGGGGTCCCCACGGCGAATAATCTGCTTCCATCTCGCCCTATCCACTGTATCCTCTTTTCTCACACCAACTACCTTCATGTCCTCCTTCATTGGATCCATAAACCTCCTCTTTGGTCTTCCTCTAGACCTCCTGCCTGGCAGCTCTAACCTCAGCATTCGTTCGACCAATATATTCACTATCCTTCCTCTGGACATGTCCAAACTATATCTCAACCATTCCTCTCTAACGTTATCTCAGCTGTCCCTCTAATGTACTCATTCCTGATCCTATCCATCCTGGTCACACCCAGAGAAAACCTCAACATCTTCAGCTCTGCTACCTCCAGCTCTTTCTCCTGTCTTTTCCTCAAAGCCACTGTCTCTAAACCATACAACATCGCTGATCTCACCACCGTCCCACAAGCTTTTTTAACAAACTCTTTTGTTACCAAAAGACAAAATTATGTTTCTTAATTTCTTCAGAACATGGCCACTTTACACCCCAAACTCATACATAGACAGACAGACAGATACATAGATAGATATACATTATTAATCCCAAACTGAGAAATTTCACTGTTGCAGCAGCAATGTACAGGCACTCAGCATACCATACATAATTACAAAAAAAAATGACAAAGAAATGAATGAATGAAATTGCACTAAGCAAAATCTACCAGGTGCAAATGGATATGATATATATTTAGATATGTGGAGGAAAGCATGCACAAAACCTGAGCTGTGACTTTTCTTTTCCCCCCAGACATGTGACTCTTGGAGCAAGTTCTTTCTTTGAAAGCCTGTGCAGCCTCCTGATTGTCTCTGAGTGCTGCTCAGTGTGTTTGTGTGCGTGTAGGTGTGCGTTAATGTGTGTGTGCGTGCAGCACCCATTGACTTTTTCTCCCATTTGAGTACACAAGCACACACACAACAACAACGCTGCAGTGACACAGAGGCTGGTTGAACACAAAAGGCTGCTGGCTGTGACCTATGTGGGCTGAATGCTAACAGAGGCTAAGGAATGTGCACCGCTGGGGCAAATTCAACGGACACACACCCTTCTTTTTTGGAAAAGCACTTAAAAACTCAGTCAGAGATGTTGACTTGTAGCTGCTTTTGGGATAGGAGACAGAGCAAGGGAAACGGGGGTGGAAATGTAGCGCTGTGCTGCCGACAGGCAAGATCAATGAAGGGCACTTATGAGAAGAATGCTCACTGTTTGTAAGATTTACAATAAATACCCAAGCAGTATTTTTTCAATCCATGCATGTTTTTTTCCTGTGGCTTCTTTTTCTTTCTCAAACTGGATTCCTTGCGAAATATCCCTCGGTTTGTTATTGTCGTTTGACTTTTTGCAAACAACTTGTACAAACTGAGTTATTGAAATCATCTGTAAATGTTACATTTGTTCAGATGTCTACGAAGAAAAAAAAAACCTCAGCCAAGTCATTATTCTGTCGCTCTCTAGGTGATTCACAGAGTGCACAGTAATCCAAAAAGCATCGATAGCCTAATTCAAACATCTTGACTTGGAAAATGGAGTCTTTGTCTGAGCCTCTTTGATTATTTCTCCAGATAATGGTTGCACTTGTGTCAATATAGTCTGAATATGAGCGCGAGCGCTGGACATGAGTGGCCTTGTTCAGTTTTGTTTACTGAACCGCACATCCAGCAGTTGCCACCCTAAACTATTTTTGTATGCCAGGAAAAAAAACTTAAAACTGCCCACTGAATTCCCAAATCATCTGGCAGCAACTTTGACCTCTGACCTCAAGGATAGTTTGGGTAGACTGTGGGAACACAGTTAGATGGTGTTTTCTACCCCTTTATCTGTCATAACAAGCTCACTGTGGGGGTGGCAGAGAACAGAGCGTGGAGGCAGGAAGTAGAGGGAGTACGAGAAGGTAAGACTATTTACTACAGCAGGATGGATTTTTAAAAGCTCATCTAAAGACTATAATGAGCATAATTTACAAATACTTTTCTCACTGTCTGTTAGGACAGAATTATTATTTTTCATCCCCACTTTATTATTCTGTAGCTCAATGTCTATTCGGGGTGGTGTGGTGTTTTGTTTATCCCTGACAGTCAGCGGCATCTGTTGACTAAATGTCCTTTTCAATCAACATGAAGACACTACCTGTTGCCAGCAGCTGTTAACACACCGTTCCTCACACTGATATGTTGATGTAAGAGTTGTCACTGCGACCTGACTTTAGCCTACAAGCTGCACAGCTGTATTGATCTTGTAACAGCTTTTTCTTCAACAGTTGTTTTTTTTTCTCTCTATTTTTCAGTCACAATTATTCAAGGATGTAGCTCCACTAACAGTTAAATGTTGGGACATCTGCTCGTGAAGCTTTTTAAGATGGTCTGATTAGACTGACTGTTTTCTAAATGCAAATACAATAATTACATTTTACATATTCACAAAATTCTCTTGTGTGCACACATTTGCATGTTTCTGATCAGACTGGAGGGATTGTGGTGGCATTTTTCGCAACAATTGGCATTCTGGGAACTGTAGGATCCAGCTTTTTATAATGTACTAATGAACTAAAGTCACTATATATCAGCCTGTACTACTTTTGTATTGACAGGACATATATTTCTTTCTTGTGTCTCTTGTGATTCTATCACCACCATGAAACTGAAATATAATATTAGCGGAAAACTCATATGAACGCTAATAAAAAGGCTAAAGTAACCTCATTCAAATATTTCTTTCAGCATGTCTTTCATCTCCTCCTCTTCCTCCTCTCAACTCCATTCAACCAGACACCAGGCCCCCCCGCTGTGATCCTCCACCATCCAGCTGGTGACAGGTGAGGAGCCCGAACGACACGGGAGACAGACGGTGTCAGCAGTGACACGGCTGCTGCATCCGTTTACAACAAGAGTGTTTGTGCTGACACGAGTTGCGTGTGTGTTCACGCAACTTAGGCTGACCACCCGTGGGGATTCCCACTCCGAATCCAGCAAACAAACAAACAAGCAAAACAGACAGCCCCGTCCTGTGAAAACAGCCCACGAAAATCCAAACACGGCCGCTGTTGCTTCTGCTGCCTTAAATCAACAACAACAGACACATGCACAAACAGATGGTAAAGCGAGTCACTCTTTTAACTACCCAACGTTGACATCTTTTCCTGTTCCTCTTCTTTGTTCCCCCTCTCCTACCCGCTCTTAGTCTTGCTCTCCCTGTCTGTCACACAAACCACCTATTAAAACTACCTGACAAAACAATTCACATACCCTGAACTGTATAAACTGTTGCTATAAGACTAAAGCTCCATAAAATAGAAAAGAAAAAATCTGCAAAAGAATAAGGAAGTAAATGTGTAAATAGAAAGAGAAATAAATAGAAGCATACAGAAATGTAGAAATATAAAGACAAGTGAATGAAAGAATAAATAAGTGCTGAAAATAAATAAAATAATAGGTGTGGAAGTATAAAGAGAAATAAACAAACAATTAAATATCATAGTCGACCCCACCTCTCACCCAATGACAGCTGGGATAGGCTCCAGCCCCCCCGCGACCCTTCACAAGACAAACGGTTGTAGAAGATGAACGAATGAATTTGTCATTTGTCTTTTCCTTTTTGCGTTATCCATTTTATCCCAATACCTTTTTGTCACAAACTAGTAGTCAATCAGCTGGCCTTGGGCCACTTAGCAGTCCATCCCAGCATGAACAACAGGAAGTGGAAGCAATGCAGATGTGGAATGCGGGAGGAGGGTGTTAGTAATCATAAAGCATTTCTCGATAGCGGTAGGAGGTTCAAAAGAGGAGATGAAAACACTCTAACATTAAGCATCTGCAACGTTGTGAGGACTGTGAAATCATGTTTGTGAAAAGGGTAGGCTACAGGCAACTTTCAGCACACCTGTTGCAGTCCAAACATATGATAATGTGCGCACACACACACAGGAAAATGTGAATGCTGACACAAACTCTTGAATAAACTGCCATCAGCACTGCCGTACTCTTGTAATCGCTTGTAAACACATAAACACACACTGTTTCTTTAGAACTCACTGTAGTAGACACACTTGTGGTTAGTGGTTATTGCTCTGCTCATGGACCCTTCAAAAAGACAGCCGCTCCTGTGATCAAACATAAGTCAGCAGTGTTGAACCTATATGTCCAGTGAGTATAAACTGTTGTGAGAATTAATGTACACACGTTGATATTCAAATCCAAGTCCACTTCAGTTACGGCATCAAAATCGTGGATAGACCTTCATTACCGTCCCAAACAGTAAACTACATTGTGAAGTTGCTGTAAAATAGGCTATTGATTGCAGCCTTCACGCAACACTATCATTTAGCTTTACAAGCCGAGCTTTACAAGTGAATTTCTAACCCCCCTTGCCATTATTTTCCATGTGACTTAGTTTTTACTGTGTCACTGTGTACACTGATGGAACTGCATTACAATTCCGACAATTCAAACGGTCAATTTCACATGCATTTGCTGTACCTTCATTCAAAACTGGTTTGGTCTTCTTCCCACTCATCTTATCATTGCCACTGTGACTGTGAGTTTCATTTGCAACTTCAGAAACTGACTGCTGACTGTTTTTTTCTGAAGCTACCGCCATACTTACTTTATGCAACCTAATTTTAACATTTAATCTCAGCTTTTATCTTCAGGAGGACATTTGTGTCTAAGTATTATTTATTTTTGTTTTTATGTCTGGTTTAAAGTTCATGGTACATCAATCAGGCATAACATTATGACCACCTTCCTAATATTGTGTAGGTCTCCCTTGTGCTTCCAAAACAGTTGTGACTCATCAGAGAATGGACACGGTCCTTCTGAGGGTGTCCTGTGGTGTCTGGCAACAGAATGTTGTTAGTGGGGGCCTTTGAGGGGAGGGGCCTCTGTGGATCACCCCACAGATACCTGATCAGTTTGGGATCTAGTGAATTTGGAGGGCAGGCCAACACCTTGTGCTGTTCTTCATGTTTTTTGAGTTGTTCCTGAAGCGTTTTTTTTGTGAATGCCTGTGTCAGGCTGCATCCTGCTGGGGATGGCTGCTGCCATCAAGGAGTGTCATTGCTATGGGGTGGGGGTGCCTGGTCTGGTTTAGGTGGGTGCTACATGTCTAAGTAACATCCACATGAATGCCAGGTCCAAAAGTTTCCCAGCAGAACATTGGATTGTCACAAGATGATCAGTGGTTATATACTTATGCCTGATCAGTGTATAACTGTGAAGATAGCCCAGCTTGAGTGATGACCAGTTGAAATATCCTTTTGTAATTTGTTAAAACTGTTTGCTCTGTTGTACACAGACAGACAGAGGCACAGCAGTACCTGCCATCAGGACCTCTCATTATAATCTGCTTTATACCTGTCATCAAAATGAGTGTCTGAGTGCCTGAGTTTTGTGTATTCCTAATATGTAGCAATGTGCACATTATAGTCAAAGGTGTGGGAAGGTGTATGAGTCAATAAAAGCTTTGAGGGAGTGATCGCTAAGTGAATAAACTCTTAAGAACATTGTTATGGTTAGGATTAAAGCAGTGGGGGACATAAAATTAAATTTCTGTATCGTTCGTAGATGGTTTTAAATGTAGATTGTGGTCTTAAATACAGACAAGCAGAGAGCTCTCTATTTATATTTTTAGCCCAGCTATCTTTGTCTACTTCATAGCGTCAGCTGCTGAAGATATATATAAATATAAATACATAATGATACTTCCTGTTTCTTTTTTCCATGAACTGGAGCACAACCTCAGATCCTTTGGCTCTTTTTTTCAAGTCTCTCAGGAGAAACTGCTTTTCCATCCGATTACTGCATTCCAAAGGGTAAGTAAACTACTAGAGATTCTCTCGCATGTTGCAGAGTTGATGGCTGAAGCACAATGAAACATGTCGATATATATATCACAGGACAGAAATAAATCATTAAAATAGGTTTCAGATTTAACCACTTATCAAATGTGTTTGCGTTGAATAGTATGGCTGCACTATTGTTTTGAAAAATAAACTCTCTAAAGCTAAGTTGCTGCAGTTCAGATTTGTAATTTTGGCAGTACAATATCACAACAGAATGAAATTAAAACCTACATTTTAATAGTATAGGCTCATATTAGGGGTTGAACGACTTTGGATTTTTTAAAGTCGACTAATATGTGGTGAAAGTCAAGTCGATGTCGACTAGTCGATGACGTCACACATAAAAACACAGTATTAAGTAATGCTTTGCAGCAATGAAATCTGTATTCTTGACCTGAATACATATTGTTGCATCTCACACAAAGGAAGCTACTGAGGCTTTTCTGCAAGGTAACTGAAGCTTGAACATGGGCTACTGTTGGCCTTAGCCCACACCAACGCCATAAACACCGTCAGTCTAAAGCATATAATGTGCAGCTCTACAACCACAGCAACCATGTCAACTAATAGAGCACAATAGAACTGAACATAAACACATGAGCTTATCAATACTATGCGCCGCAGATATGTATAGCCTATATTTTTTTCTTAAGCAAGAAGCTGTTTGGGGGCCCCTAGTTTGTCAAACTACAATGAAGAGATTCCTAACCCTTAGATGGATTCAAGGAGTTTTATTGTCATTACACACATGTTGGTAAATGAGGTGGAACGAAATTAGTTACCCAAGCCAAAGCAGAAACAGTAAGAGTATAAAAATAGAATAAAATTAGCTAAGTATAAAAAATAGGCAAGTAAGTAATATAAATATAGAAAGTGACAATTGTGCACTATTGGAGTCTGTGCAAAACAACTGCATTCAGTGCAAAATGTATCTAAAAATAATGCTTATTTAACATCACAGTCACTTATCAGCATAACTCCTAATATACTTAATCAAAGTAATAATAACAGTTTGTGTTTATGTGATGGTCCTGGAGCTTTCATTGTACGTTGTATAATGACAAAATAAAGTACAACAAGCCCTGTTGTAAGAATATATAATGTATAATGTAAAAAAAAAAAACGGTATATCTCCAAAGTCTTTTCCATGTATGGCAGCTAAAGGTCTAATAACTTTAGAAAATGAAATTCATCAGCAAATTGGTGATCTGCAGCCTCCTTCTCTCTGTCTGCCACAGATAGGCTTTGAACTGTTCCTCTGCTAGTGTTAGCAGATGTCTTTTCAGATGATTGTGCATTGTAGTAGTACATTTGTTGCATTTCTGGTCTGACCTACTGCATATCACGGTAGAATGGGCTTCGTATTTCCACACACTTGATGAACTGCTGCTAGTTTGCTGCAATGACCCATTGGGCTCCTCACCTGTCTTCTAGGAAGCGTCCATGTTGTTATTGTTAAATGATCGGCGAGTAGTCGACTTCCTGCTTAAAGTGTCATGGTACATAGAAATAAACACTAGAAGTCGCGTTGACTACCACGGTCTATTGGAACGAATGCGTCAACAGAACCGCCATCTTGGTACAGGGGAATGCAGCTTCTATATGACGAACGTCAATCGGGGACAAGGCATACATACATAATTAAAATACCTTAAATCGGCGAGTTTATTTTCTTGTTTCGTTACGAATGTCAGAATAAAATAAAATAATAGGTTTTTGTTAACATAACCTGTTTTACGTTCAAAATCTAATGGACATAATTCAATTTTTCCACTCAAATAAACTCAAATAAACACAAACTCCGATTGTGCGGAACAATGTAAATACATACAATACAGAATAACACAATGCGTTACCATTCAAAGTCCTAGTCAGGCCTTAAAAAAATGTTACAAAACAACCTATTCCATTAATTTAATTTAACGCAAGTGCTCTACAGACTGGAAATTGCTATTTTCAATTTTAATTCACAAACGAAATATGTTTGGTTTTCTTCAGTTACAATTAATAATGCACATTTATATTAGTATGTGTGTGGTTTAAAAACTGAAATTTTTGACAGCAAGGTTTTCTGTTATTATTGTATGTATAATATATTGTATTTTATTGCGAATAAAATTACACATATTTGCCTCAAGAAGCTGTAGAGTCATTTCGGGACGTACGTTGTAGCACATTTCCGCTTCCCCAGAAAATCTCCCTCTTTTTCATAGTTCAATGTTGGCAGGTATGGTGAGGCTGCTTGCACAAGTTTGTAAAAATCACACAATGTAGTAGTAGCATATAACTAAATACCGGCCTGGTGCCGTAGTATCAGTATGACTGAAAGTTGTTATAGTTTATAGCCATATGCAGCACAAAAGTCCGGCATCTTCCCTCGCTTTCACACTGTGAAAATGCGTAGTCAAACGACTGAACCCCTGTACCAAGATGGCGGCCGTATCGACGCATTCCAAGAGGCTCAACGCGACTTCTAGTGTTTATTTCTATGGTCATGGTACCACAGTTAAGTCGACCAGTCAACTACTTGGTACAAACCCTGGTTAATTGAATTACACTGATTCCAATTATTTTTTATTTTATTTTTTTTACAGTGCTCTGGTCTTTTATTGTACTTGTAACTTAGTTAAAGTCGGCTAGTCGTATGCTGTTCAAGTCACAGGAACAGTTTTGGTTGCCTGGATATTTTGACACCTTGACATTATTCTTTGTATCGTAAAGAATACTAAATACAAGTACATACGGGCGGCCAGTCAGTAGACAGAGTTTATTCAGCAAGGATTTTATCATGTTGCCAGTACTTTCACACACACAGCAGTCCTCTCAAGTTATCATGTCAGTGTTGAGTGCACGCATTTCATACAGCAAAGAGTGCTGTTCATGGTTGCGAAACAACAGCGGGCACTCCAGCGTTCCATTGTCTTGAGAGCAGCTGTCGCACAGTGTTCTACGTCCCACATAACTTGAAACCTCAGTGCGTACCAAACGTAGAGGGTGTTTATTTTCATATATACCACAAAACTGAGATCTGATCACAAGTGTTCACACAGGGCTCTACTGTGGCTATGGTTTACTGGTCAACAATCAGAGTGCAGCTGTGGCTAGAGCCACAGCATTATCCAATGGCTACAGTTAGAATCACAGCTACATCATGTCTCACCTCACAGCTGGTTATAGCCTAATAACACAGCATAGGGAGTTAGGTTAATTAGCTGTATTAAAGCTCCACTTAGTTGTCTGCTTAGTTACAGTGAATACAGGCTGAGGGACATGATGCAGTGCCTCTCTCTCTCTCTCTCTCTCTCTCTTGCTCTCTATATCTCTATCTCTAACATATATATCCACACACACACACACACACACACACACACACACACACACACACACATACCATATACACACCATGGTTACAAAACTTCCATACAGGCATTTTCAGATACATTAAATGCGACTCTGGCTGTTGTCTAGTGCCTTATTAATTTGAAGATTGTTGAAAAGTCTCTTTTGAGGTTAATGCATTTGAGTGTTTTGCCTTTCTTCTTGTAGAAAACCGCATTGAGCAATCACAAAGAAAAGCCAGACATAAATAGAGTTAACACCCAAGAACAGTCACAAATCAACTAACTATTTAACTAATTAAATATAACAAAATAACAAAATATAACAAAAAATATTGAATGTCTCATAGTCCTTAAAGATGTCTCAGAAGATTCTACAACAATGATGCAATATCATTTAGTCTACAGCTTTTGATTGATTGTTTTAATGACGTTATTAACATATACTCATAGGTCATGGGTTGCTGTGTATCTATCTTTTAAAAAAAAATAAAAAATTATATATATATATGTTTTTCTACAGTTTTACAGTTCCATGCAAGCTACAAGAAGGTCAAGATATCTTACAGCACAAGTTGTCTAGTTCAGGGGAAATGCATAATGAGGACATATGTAGCAAAGTATTTTCAAGGAACACCATGGCATAAATTTAAACGTACTTATCTCATGCTACTTCATTTCCATGGGACTCTTTGAAATCTCTCCAACATCCAACCCACCCTGTGTATGTATGGGTGGTTGGCATGCATTAAACATCTGTTAATGTCAATAACATTAACATGTGTAACACCACTGTACATGCTTATTTTAATACAATAACATTCACAATTTAGTTCTCTCTCTTTTTCTTTGATTTTGTCTCTGCTTCTTCTTCTCTCTCTGTCTCCATCTAATTCTGTCTTTCTCTCTCGCTCTCTCTCTCCCAGTAATCCAAGCAGATATCTCACACTCTCCTGAATAATGAATGGGGCTTGGGAATTCTCTCACACAGTAGTTCGAGACCCTGATCAGTATGCCAAATACAAGAACACATATCACTGCTGTCACATTAAAACCCCTTAACTCCTCAGGTTTTGGACATCCCCTTGATATGGTGAAAGTGCAGCCTGTCTGTTAAGGGATGACAAAGTGCCGCAGCTACGGAGCCCGTGGAGCCCACGAGCGCAATCCCTGTTTTTCATGGTTCCTTGGAACTTGACAGAAGACGAGAAAGATTTTGTTGCAGCAGCCAATATAGACATCTTTCATTCCTGGCACCACCATAAGAAGGACTTTGAAGGATCCCAGATAGCGCATTCCTCCCCTCAGGAATTATTGATCATGCTCCTTATCGGGAAGTACAAAGTTTATGAGTCAACTAAGGTTCTGGAGGTTTTGTTAAAATGGAGCTGGTAAGTAGTCTGATGTTCTCGATGCAGAAGGATTTCCATCATCATCTCTTGAATGGTCCACTGGTCCAGATAACAAAAGATTCAGAGCAATCCAACCAACAAAATAAATAAATAACAAGCCATAGAGCCATCAAACAAACTTAATACTTGGTTTACCATAATTATTTGTACAGAAATTCATGTTTCCACTCACCACATACTATACTAAAGTACAATTAAATACACAGCATAACTTCACGGCAGTAAGTTATTAAATATATTTTTGGTCTCTCTCAAAGGCACATTTGTTCTTGTATTATATTTAATCGCTTTAGTCTTTGATTTGGTATGTATTTGTTTCATATCTTTAAAAAGCACATTGTAAATTATGTTTCAAAGGTACTGTAGGACTATAAATGCATTGTTATATCTAACATTTGGCTGGAGAAACTGCACAATCGTGCTGTAGATTATAAGCACCATTATAAGCTCGCCTGTGAGGACAGTGGATGCAAACAGTGGTATCACATATCAAAGTCAAACTCATTGCATGCCCAACACACTCTGACCTCTTACCACAGACATGTTACAGCAGCAGAGAAAAGTCACATGACTGCTGCTTTTCGAAAGGACATACTTGATGTGACTGTTATTTCTCAAGGAAATGTTAGCGTGACTTGTTTTAAGCTTTCGAACAAAAAGCCGATGTTGTGTCTTCAATTACCTAACACAGTTGTGAGTATACAGTTCCTTTCAAAGGTTTGGACACGCCTTCCTGTTCTGTGTGTTTTTTCTTTATTTGTATTATTTTCTACAACATGTCCATGTCCACTATCAGTCGTGCCTTGTCAAGAGGTCCTTAAAATTTGTTTGACACCTTCAGTTGTGTTTTGCAGAGGTACGGTTGATCTCCACAGTGAATAGTCCTATTCACTTGCTGTTCCAAACCACATTATGGCAAAGAAACAGTTCAACTGAGTAAAGGACAACGACAATCCGACATTACTTTGGGACATGAAGTTCAGTCAATCTGGAAAATTTCAAGAACTTTGAATGCATCTTCAATTGCATTCAGAAAAAAATCAAGCGCTCTGATGAAACTAGCTCTCATGAGGAAAGGAAGACCAAGAGTTACCTCTGCTGCAGAGGATAAATTCATTGTTGCAGCCCGTGGAATTGTGTGTAAGCACCACAACACAAATAAATAAGTGAAAATATGGCCATTCTGATATTGTTAACACTGATGTGAGGGAAAATAGAGCTTGTTTTAATGTGAGTATTTGATATAGTTTTTTTCTTACTCGGACTCAGTAGTCCCTCAGTATGTCAATATATTGAACAATTAAAATATCTTATCAAACCTCTTAAAATCTAGCTAAATAACTGTTTAAAAATGAATGTGCCCTGTAGGGAATCAATATGCTGGCAACATATGGATTGTTTATCGGACAGAACATTTTTGAACATTTCTTCAGATTCAAATGTTCAGCCACTAGTTTGCTGGAAAGATCAAATATAAGAAGTAGTTTCAGAATCAGAATCTTGTAATTTTACAAAAAGTACAACAAAACTGTATGCAGTCCCATTCAGTGTAAAGAAAGCAATCTAACTACCAAACTAACTAAACATCTTCCAATGTACAAAGATTATAAAGAAGAGAATTACTAATAAATAGACCAGTATCTACAAAAAATACATGTTGTGTGTGTGTGTGTCTTGTTTATATACAAACAAGAAAGGTACATTTAGCAAGCTCCTCCACTGCACTTTGGCATGACTGGAGCCATACTAATTCAGACCTCCCTGTGGGGGGTCAACAGAAAAGACCATTTCTCCCAGGTGCTTATTCTACTGGCATCGACCCTAACTAGCCCACTGCTCCATACAAGCCAAAGTAGAACCTGGGGATACGTTTTCCTTTGGGTGGATGCACAAACACAAGACAAGATCACACACATAGATAAACCTGGGCAAAAACCTATTGTCCACACATTGCTGTTTACTGTAGAAGCAGACCTCTACACACAGGTGCACATGTGCACACGCCTTGGTTGGTACTGCAGACACGATATTGCGCCACGCAATTACCACACACACGCAGATGCACACACACACACACCTGAAAACAATCTCACACACCCACAGAAACATCTCAAAAAACACACATTCTTGCTCACACAAATACTTGCCCACAAATTTTGCTCGGCCCATGTCGTCTCAGTTTCAGCCCCCTTGTGATGTGCTTTTGTAAAGTGAATTCCTAGAGTGTGTGTGTGTGCGCAAAGCAGGGCAGGGCAGGGCACTGCAGGCAAAGGGCCAGCCAGACAGACAGGCTGGGCCAGTATATATTTACCCTAACCAAGGGGAGTGGAAGTGAGGGATTAGTTACAACAACAGGCCGAGACACACTGCTTAAGGAAAATGGACACAATACATCCAGTACAGGACTGCATGGACTAAGAGAAGGGGAATGAGGTGGGTAAGGTGTGTGTGTGGGTGTGTGCGGGTGTACGCGTGTGTGTGAATGTGGTGAAGTCTATTTCTCAAGGTTGTATTTTTATCGGCATGACAGGAACTTGTTAAAGTAAGTGTCGCTGTCTTGTCAGTGAGCATATGTTTCTACTGCATGTTCCATACCTGAACGTGCTGCAGGAGTATGTCAGGTTTTGGTTTCCCATGGGTATCATGTCAGTCATGCCTTCTAAAAAACAACCATTTTCCATAGCACGTGCATTGTTTTTTTTGTTTTTTTATTCTAAGTACAAGCAAAACCATTCAGGCAAACACTGGTGTGTCCAGATACATTTTGGTTCTTTGAAATTTGCACTAAAATCTGATTTCAATAACTGCTGTACTCTGACTTCCATTTGTTTTTTACAAATAAATTAAAATATTTTTACATCTTTTCATGAAATGATTGTGACAGAGTGATTTATATAAACAGGAATAAAAAGAGGAATGTGTCTGAAAACTAAATTATTCTAACTTTATGGGTAACAGTGTAGTGTATATCAATACAAATCAGCATCCTTGTTACATTCTCAAGAAGACATTTTACTTATTCAAAAAGTAAAATCACATTTATTTAATTGGCTACAATATGTTATAATTCATATTGTTTTTAGGTACTGTATGCAGATGTCTTGGTGTTCTTCCTGGTGCTGTTGAGCTGCATGCAGCAGACCCTGTCCCAGCAGTGTCTTTGCTTCGTGTGTCTCTTTCACAAGTTTAAAGTCTCTGAAACGTAGCACGATAAAAGTGTAAAAGCCTAGCTAATTAAAGAGAAAAGTAGCCATGCTTTAAAACCTACGTGACAGCACTGCCAGCAGTTAGAGGAAGCAATGAGGAAAGCAGGGACGAGAAACACCAATATGACTCAAAAAAAAGGAACCGAGTGGAGAAGCAAAGCCCCTGAAATCCGCCTGTCGGCCATTCTATACACAAACGGAGGCCCTGAGGGAGGAACAGAAAAGTAGAAGGGGGCAATTGGCCTCTGTAACCCTGTAAGTGAGAGATGGATAATGTGAGGGCCAAAGGGCCTCTGGGCCTTGGTGGTGTACTGTTCCCCATACAATATGAAAACACACACACACTCGCACAACACAGGTGTGTGCACACAGGCATGAAGGCACATGTACATAGTATCATACACAAGCACATAATGTGTATAGGCAAGTATGCGCCTCCACGTACAGCCACACTCCTCGTTGTAAATGGGTTGAGACAGTGTTTGTTGGTGTTTCTGATGAGGAAACTGAAAAAAAAGGGACACCCCCTGGTTGGTTTTACAGACGGTTCCAGAAAGGGGTTTGACTGGTTTTCCTTTTCTCCTCGTTAGCAAAGAATGCGTGAGGGGAGTGAGAAGAAAGCCGTGCCACTAAGCTTTTTCCATTTTCACTTTTAGACCTATGCTGTGTTTGTTAATATTAGACAGAGAGGAGGGGGCAGCTTAATCTTACTAAAAGCTGCTTGGGACATGACAAATTAGAATGACTGCTTGTCTTTCTGTTGCTTGTCCACTTCCTGTTAACGTCTGCTGCACTTTTACCCTAATAATCACATTAGTCTTCTAAACCCTGTTAATCAACCCACAAAAGAAACAAAGTTTACAAAAGTATGTCTTAATGGACCCATGTGACTGGGTAGACTTGTTTTAAAGTTAAGACATGCGTTCTAAGCAGAGGCTACAGCGACAACACAGACACCTACACAGAGCCTTCGCAGAGCCTAGAGCCATAGCCGATGTGCACCTCCCCAGAAATGTAACTGCTGTGATTGGTCCGCTTGGTAGTAGCGTGTTTCCGTTTTAGTATTTTTGGCTGTTTCTCCATCTCTGAAAATTTTAAATTCAGAAATGTCAGTCGCCATTGTTGAAAGTGAAGCAGGAAGTAGAAACTACTTCCTAAATTAACCAGACTAGCAAAAGACACAGCGCCAACTAGCGTTTGGGTGGCGTTGTGAGCCAGACTGACGAGCGCACAAGTGAAAATGGCTCGCACTGGTGTTGCCTACATGCGTAGCTTATGCTGCCTAGGTCCCGTAGAGTGCCTTTAGGCTGAAAGTTAGGCCTGAACTTCCTACAACACATGCGTCATTTATTAAAAATCTTTTTCACTTTTTCTTGAGCACACTCGTTCACAAATTAACCCATTATCTAAGTTTTATTGATACTTTTTAAGGAATAATTTGAAGTACAAAAATGTTGCTTTTAAGTTTAAAACCAAATGTAAGGAATGCAAATTTTAGTACTTTCTACTAATTTGTAGATATTAATGCAGTGTAGTTTCCAGTGTAACTCAAGATGTCTTGGAACTAGCGATTAAATGACTGAATTAAAAACTTATGTCACTGTTTTTCAGGTGGAACCCGCAGACAGAGATAACACTTTCAATTTGGATTAAATTCAATTATGCTTAAAATCTGTTGTAAAAATGGAACCAGTTATCTTCACAGAAATCAAAAGATTCTAACCACAGCAAAATAGCTGTATTATATCCTGAAAAAAAACAAGTATAAATTATACAAATAATGTCTGTACAAAATAAACAAGAATTTCCTCAGTGGTGTTTTTTGAGACCAAAAAAAAAAAAAAAACATTATGCATTTACCGTTGATGGAAAGACGTGTTTGTTTGCATTTGAAACACTTAAGGAGAAATTACATCTGCATTCCATTCTGGGATTGTGTCCTGAAGAGACAAGTCACGTTGATCTGTTGTTTGTTCTTGATCGAGTCATGTGGCCTGCGGCTGCACAGACAGGTTTCTGTTGAGAGTAATGGTAATAGTCTTTGTTTTACTAACTTTTAATGACAAGCTTAAGTGTAATTTTGCAATGTTCTGATTCACCGATTTCACAGCGAACCAACCAGACAGGCGATCCATACTGATTCTCAAACTCTATGATTCATAATAAAACATTTTGTATTTGTAAATTTCTATTTTTTTCTCCTTTGTCGCAGTTTTTGCCATTTTTATATTTATCATGACTGCCTAAAAAAATAAACCCAAAAACTAAAACCCAAAGCAGTGCACTGTGGTGAGCAGCGGTTATCAACAGTTCCTTTCATCGGCCTGGTTAATTCTGTCTTATGGCTCACCGCTCCTTCTGCTCGGCTCTTTTTATGTTAAACCGTGGGATGCGAGGTGTACCTCAGGTGAGAGATTCTCTCACTGCTAAGATAAGACATACTGTACAAGCGTGTGTGTCTGTAAACAAGACGTATCGCATGACTAGCATGCGCTACGTCTCGTTTACTTTCTGCATAGAAACCTATATCCCCTGTCAACGCCAGCGACTGGATCGCTGTGTGATTGCTTGAGCTATCGTACCCTATCAAAGTATTATGAAATCATGCCCACGCACACATTCTACAGCGTGCATGCAGCTATACTGTACAGCATGTCTATGTGCCCTAGTTATTAAAACGTTTACTCCAGGCTCATCTATTAGCACATATCTCTTATCTGTAACCTGGTAAACGCTGTCTTCGCTCATCGTCTATAATCCATCTATACAAAATATTTCTTTGCTTGTGCAGCGGCAGCCAGGGAGACTCTCAGAAATTCCTGTCCACCAATCATAACTGGAGCGCAGCATTCATAATAACAGCGTGGCGTAATTTAAATGTCTCAGGTAATTTAAGAGTCTAGTGTTGGTTTAATACCTTGTCAGTTGATGTGCTGACGCCGTGCGTTTTTACACTCATCATTCAGACAGCTTGTGGACTCACACGTTCATGGGTGGAGGGAAGTCACACGGCACAGTGGCATGCATCCTACCTCATGACTGCACGGACTTAATTCTAGTTGACATAAGAGTGTTGGGGCAAAGGCTGTCGTCATGTAGTAAGCTTTACTTTATCTTAAAGATCTTTGGAGTTCTGTGGAAAATCTGAACAGGGTTGCCAAGTGAAAGAAACACGGAATTACCCTTAAACTGTGAATTTATGTTCCCCTAACAATAAAGGCAGCGGTTCCAGCAAATGCTTGCTCCTGCAATCAGTGCCAATTACATTCATAAGTAGTACATATACAAAAGCAGCAGCATACAGCCTTACCCTTTAAATGGACTTACTGTCAACACCTGTACAAACAAGCGTAAACCAGGACTTTAATGCCATTCGTGTGTCACATGCACAGTCAGTATGCTTGGAATGCATTAAGTCCTTGTTATTATAAATGTTGTGTTATTGCAAAAGTGTTTTTTCAAAATTCTATAATCCCCAGGCCAGAGCCAGATCTGACCAATTGTGTTTTTCACTTCAACCCAATCAAAATAGTAAGCTGGAGAACAAATACTAGCCTTATAGCCTAGAGTCAGTGACACCGATGTTTGAAAAATTCTGTTCGACCAATTCTCTGCTGCAAATGAAGCGCTATAATTCTACATTCAGTTAGTCATAGTACTACCTTTGACCTATTCTAAGAATGTGGAATGCAGCCTTAGCGTGGTATGGAGCTGTAAGTTGTCTAATTAAAATATGTATATGTGCATCTAACTTGGAACGTGGAAGGGGTTAAATGGGAAAAACATTTTCATTGGTATTTGCTATTATGAATGAGATTTATTTATTTTAAATATATAAAATTAACCTGCCAGAGTATTAAAACTGAATCCCTCTCTGTTCTTAATACAGGAGTCGTGTCAAGTAATTCACTTTACTGCTGGAAGAATGCAGATAATTAAACTTGAACCACTATTTGAAGGGATCAAGAATTATCTAAAATTTAAAACACTATTTGTAATAAAGCCTAGGTTTGACAGGCATGAGACATGAGACATGAGATTGTGTTCCATCCTCCAGCAGCAATCCAAACCAGAAACCTCTATCTACATGTTTCGTAGCCGCTCCCTGTCCTCTTGCTTTGCCTTGTCATCACGCCTTTTTCATTCCTGACCCCTGGCAGCTCTTCATACTCAGAGGTCAGCCTTTCAGCCATCAGTGAGACAACGGTGATGTTTAGTTGTCATCAAAGCAAGACTCCAAATGTTAACTAGCTGGAATGGACGTGTGATATCCTTTTTTTTTTTTTTTTTTTGGTTGTTGGCATGGCAATTGCCATGGAAACTTAGAGGGAAGTAGATTTTGCGGTGCACTGTGCCCATAACTAATGACTTGCCGCAAGTGTTATTCCCCAATATAGACACAGCCAGGAATAATATCATCGGCTTTTCTCAAATGAAATCATAGGGGAAAAGAACACTCCTGGGGCCTTGCTGTGTTTTTGTGAGCACATTGTGAGTGGATTTTCATGTAGTACACCCCTCATGTCGCACAAAGAGGACAATCCAACACACACATGTACTTTTATCTCTAACACTATTCTTTCCAAACTGCAGTGTGGAAACTTAATTAATCTGATAATATTAATTCCCTTCTTCATATGGAGGAGGAGGACTTAAACGCTCCTCCACTTCGCCTGCCGAACCTGTTCAGTGATGTGCTCTATCTCTTCGCCGCGTTCTCTTGAATGTTTTTCTCAGAAAGGACACAGTGACTCATACAAAGCACAGTTAAAGGCTTATCATAATTGATTGATAAAAAGACACACGGAGCAGAGCTTGGCAATCATTTCTTTAATTAAAAATCAGAAATGCATGATTGCTCTCCCCTCTGGATGGAGTCCAGCCCTTCTCTCCAGGACGGTACAAGCCAGAACGAGCACGCCTCCTCCCTCGTGCCAAAACCACCAGTGGCAGAGACAGTTTCATTCACTCAAGTATTGAAATTCCTACTTAAGGGCAAGATTTAGAATATACCACAATTCAGAATATAGCAATTATCTTTATTATCGGAATTATTGTCGTTTTAACAAAGAAGTCAAGCAATTATTGTTTTATAATAATGGAAATATAGAAATATTACAATACGTCATTCATCAATGGGCCATAGTCTCAGTCACCATTGTGGTGCCTCATTTAGTGAAAGTGACTCAACAGATATTTGCTTAAAAAAAACCAAAAAACTAATTGTACTGAAAATACAACACCATGACCACCTTCCTGCTATTGTGTAGGTCTCCCTTGTGCCTCCAAAACAGTTGTGACTCATCAGAGAATGGACATGGGCCTTCTGAGGGTGTCCTGTGGTGTCTGGCAACAGAATGTTGTTAGTGGGGGCCTTTGGGTCCTATGGGTTGAGGAGAGGGGCCTCTGTGGATCATCCCACAGATACTTGATCGGTTTGGGATCTAGTGAATTTGGCTGCTGCCATCAAGGAGTGTCATTGCTATGGGGTGGGGGTGCCTGGTCTGGTCTAGGTGGGTGCTACATGTCTAAGTAACATCCATGATTGCCAGGTCCAAAAGTTTCCCAGCAGAACATTGGATTGTCGCAAAATGGTCAACGTTATTCGCTTCATCTTTAATATTGTGGCTGATCGGTGTATGTGATCTGTATGTACAGTAAGACAGTATTATGCTGTTTTATTTTATTATTTATTTTCTTCAAGAGTGTTGTAATGAATGCCTCCCTATTTTTCCGGCACCTGAACAGCTGTGAAACTTTTTCAGAGTTAAACTGAAACTGTACCTGTAAATTAGTCATGTGGACATAAACGCACACAATCAGAGCTGTTTTTCCATTCCAGATATGAATGTTTCTGTGACCGATAGTGACTGACAGTTCTCATGGAGTGCATCATCTGGCACACACATACACACACACAGACACGCACACAAACGATGCAGATGTTTTTTAATTTGTTGCTTATTTCACGCTGTGAAATCTTATGTTTGATTGTACATCGTCCTTTGGTTGATTTATCTGTCATTCCACTACACACACATCACCTCAGATGAACTCTCTGTTGTAACGGCTGACTGACAGCTAATCATACCTGTATTTGCTACTTTGCAAGAATCATATTTCATGATTCATGCATAGCGCCATTCTGACATACCGTACACACTGTCACAACTTCAATCAGTACCGGTAGGCATTTTGTGGTTTTAATGTGTTGTAATCTTAATCAAAGACTGCCTACACTTGTCTGACTTAGCCCCAACATTAACCGACTGGTGTGTCTGTTAAAACGGCGGAGAAAAAAGGCTTAAAATGTGCCGGATGACAGGAAAAATGGGCCTGAAGTGACGTGCTATTTACACAATCCCAGAATTTCACAATGGCTAAAACGCTTTGGAGTTTTTATAAGTTTAACGTGGCTATCCAGGTTTCCTATTACATATAGCTCATGTAACAATCCATGGGAATCGGAACTGTCAGGACAAAAACAGCCGTTGCTTAAGTTTGGCAAATGAAATGCATTGCCGAGGAACAAACACATGTTGAAAATTAACTGAACGACTTCTCTTCGCCTGCTTATTCAACAAAATACAGGATTCAGAAAGCAGGGTTTGTCACACTGTTCCTCTCAGAATGGAACTGGTTAACTCTCTGTGTGCGTCTTTCACAAAGTAATGTCTATTACTCCTACTCATAGCTTGCTGAATTTCATTAGGTTTCCTCTTTGACCCTGCGTTCTATTCTAGTTTAATTGCCTCACCAGTGTGGCACACCTTATGCAAGTTAAATCAGAAATAATGAGGATAAAATATGAGTATAAAAATATAGGTGCTTCATCTTGTGAGCGAGAGGAGAAAAAGAAATAAAACAACAACAACAACAAAACATGTACTACTGTGTAGCTGGGTGCTATTAATGTGGCTCTTTGATACACCAGACAGCCTGGTGTTTGCATGTGAAAGTGTGGATTGCGTTTATAATTTTACTAGACAAAGACAGGAAGGCTGCGCTCTCAAAGTGAAGTCATGAGAAAGAACTGAGAAAAAAAATAAAATAATAAAAGCCCCTGAGGTTAGCGCCGGAATTCTTACGGCTTCAATCATGCGCACCATAATTGGTTCAAACTGAGGAGCAATCATTTTACACTTGCAGTCAAATGTGTCTTTGAACGGCAAGACGTGTGCTGACGTGAGCGGATTCTTTCTTTCTGTTTGCTCTGTGTGTTTTGGCGTGTGGAAAGTCCCATGGATTAAGGTAACACAATAGCAGTGGCTTTAACACAGTGTCATTAGGCAAGTCAGATACAAGATAAGGTGCCTCTTGCAGGAACCATCTGTATGAAGAGATTTGTGGCATGAATAGGTCATTCAAGACACTTATACACTTAGGAACAAACAAAGTGTACAGCTAATCCAAACTCATCTACAAAGAAAAAAACAAAACCACATAAAGGAACATTAATTTGTCTTGAACTTGTTATGCCCTTTTACGACTATGAAACTGAAATGAATGAAAACTAAATACAAAACCAAAGACAAATTCAAAATGAATATTCTGTTTACCCTGTCATGACTCTGATCATGATGTGGGAGCAAGTTCTTTTGATAATGTAGCATTACTTAGTGTTTCTGCTCATTTCTTTTCTATTGTCTTCAGTTTTATCTGAATTTAAAAAGCATCAGAGCCCGTTTCCATTCATTACCTTTACTAAATGATACTGGAAGTTAGTTTGGTGTGTCCGTCTTCATGTAAGATTTTTTTTTCTCTTCTAAGAACAAAACCAGAACAAATACTGTTTTAAAACCATTTAAATAAAGCAACAATTGGAACTTTTGCATTGCTTGACCACGCAGGTTTTCAAGCGTGTCGTCTTCTTAACCTCATTCTAATGACTGCGACGAACTGTGATGGACTCAGCATTGACCCCTGAGGCTGGAGGGCGGCCAACGGCTACAGATGACAACATTAAGCCCAAGTCACACATGGAAAAAAAGAAACTTCTACAAGCAAGTAAGGCAAGGTGAAAAGGTTATTTTCATTCTGGAGGGAAAACTTGATATATTTTTTTGGCAAATATATGTCAGGTTAAATTCCCCAGCCGCGAGTAATAACAAGCTGCTTCCCCTTTTTTTTCTGTGCGCTAATTGGCTTAATAACATTATTCAATAGCATTACTGTGTCTGCTTCTGTTCCATTGTTAGTGCATTTGCTTTTAATGATACACTAACGTTTTCACCTCGGGGCCAGCGTAAATTTTTTTTTGTGTTCTGACATTTTTACCCAGTGTGTTTAATATGTGATCAGAACGGATGGACGGAGGCAGACGTCTTTGCTTCTGAAAGACGCGTTTTACTGTGTTATTCTGAGTCACACCTCTACCTGTTATGTTTTTGTCTGCTGATTTCTCAAAAAGGACGTTGCACAAAAATCAGGTTGCGTAATCATTGCTGAACTAAACTGCAATGAGTTGGCGAACCCGAATTCATTCAAACGTCACAAGCCCAAGGAAAAGCAATAGTGATAGTAAAGACAGAGATAAGTAAAGATAAGCAAAGTCTTATCTGGACCTCCATTTTCACAGGTAAATAAATCTGTTGTACCGCCTTCAAACAGTCTCCCATAGCAACACTCTATCCAAATCCCAGCACGCATCAAAATGCAAACATATCAAAACCTTCTTTTTCTTTGTTTTGCCTTTCATTTCTCCAGCCATTCGTGGCATCAGAATCAACAGCAGGGGTATCTGGCTGGTTGGTTCGCTGACCGGTCAGCCTTTGCAAGCTGACAGCTCCTCTCTTTCCACTCCACTGTTGCTGAATGTTATCTGCACAGCTGTGTTAGCCTACATCACCGTCCTATCCTCCATGCGTGAAGCTGCGTACCTCAAAGCCTGTGAACAATAGCGTCTTGTGTCCCGTACCCTCTTATCTGTCCTTCACTCATTTATTGGAATTGCTAAACTCATTTTCGATTAATTACATGAAAACAATGATTTTAGCCGAAGATGGGCTCCCCTAGCGATTCCGGAGCCTCTTAAACCGTTCTTTAATCTCAATTATGAAGCAGGAACAATAAAGCTGTTGTGTTGCAGTGATGTAGAAAAAAACACCGCATTTAAATGACACTGAGATAATAGTCAACCAGTCTTGTACTGAATCATGTGAACGTCTAAAGCCTTGCGTAAACATATTAAGCGCAGTCTTTGTTATGATAAAGGCAATGCATTATGTGACTGGATCAGTGGATGCTCCGTGTATGTGCGTCAGCCTGGGGGTGCAAGCGTGCATGAGAACACATGTTTGTGAGAGTGTTGCGGCACTACCTTATTATCCCCAACAGCGCTGGTAAGCATTGTTCTTCATCCTTGCAACAGGATCTTTTCCTTTGAGACATTCGAAAAGCAAAAATTCTCACCAAGCCCCAGCAGCAAGTCCTCACAGGCTCAATACGAGGGCTGACATGAGATTGTAAATTATAACTAAGCTGGACACCTGGAACCTTGGTGGCCAGTTACTTACTTTCTGAAAGTAAATGCAGGGTTACAAACAAACGGACACTCAGTGAAACCAACAAGCTGATATCCACAACAACACAGTGATCATTGAGATGCTTGGCTAAAAGAAGGAATCCTCCGTGGAGAAAGAGGTGTGTGACCAAGACTTAACGATACAGACTGACACCTTGCTGATGCCTAACCAAATAGACATAACAGTGAGGGACAAACAGCAGAAGATGAGTGTAGTGATAGATCCAAAGCAATAGCAACATGAGGAAAAAAGAATATGGCAAGCTTAAGATAAGCGAGGTGCAGAAGGTGGCAACAGGGGTAATTGGAACACTTAGGGCATCTGAGATCTCTCTCCACAAGACTGCAGTCATAGGAACAACTAAAAAAACTGCACAGCACCCTCAAACTACCAGGCCTCTGGGAGGGGACCTGAGTTGGAAAGGAAAAACACCGCCCACAGGGGGAGTGAGTAATTAGCCATGAAACGTAAACCACCTTGTATAGGACTTCCTCGTATAGGACACCTTGTGGACTTCCCTGTTCTCTCCGCTGGAATCTATCGGCTGCAAACAACACATTGGAATTCTTTTGCACAAATGTAACACACAAAATGTACTGTAGCTAAGAAAACTGTGTTGGGTGGGACCGACCTCAGTAGCTGCAGGGGAGTCATAATAGCAACATGTCTTGGGAGGTTAAAGCCACCGTTTATGCGAGTGCAGAGGGTGGTATGTGTTTGTGTGAATTGGGGGGTTAGTCAGACAGTGGGGCTTGGTTAGACGCAATCCCACTCTGCGGTTTGCTGATGTTTAGTCTTCGAGGAGGAAGGGGGTGAAGCCAGTCCCTCGTTCCCTCCTACTGTTTTCTTCTCCAAACACTTAAAAGCATGTCAGAGCCTTCGGGGGTGTGGAGGAGCATGTTTTTGTGTAATGAAAAGAGTAATCAAAGTTTAATGAAGTACTGCTTTATTCAGTGCATAATGAGAATGGACAGTGATAACGGCTATTAAAGAACTACCACCTATAAACATTTCTATGCTCGGTTTTTATCTTTTAGAAATAAATCTGCCTTTGCAGATAAATGAAGTCTACACTGAGAGGCACAGAAGACAATTAGACCTTATTCTGTTTTCTCCCTCTCAGAAACATTCACTCCTTTTCCTCCGCAGGTCTTAACCTTACCTCTCCTATGCACTGACCTGCACCATTTTAAGGCCATGACTCATAAGGCTGATGGTTGGCCGCTGGCCAGGGTCAGGCTGATGGTGAGTTTTGGAGGTGTTCCCTACACTTGTTGGCAGGTTTTCATCCAGTCCAGCATGAATATGCAGTTAAAAGAGTTGGTCAGATCGATCATTTTCACAACAACATGTTCATCTAGAATAAATTAACTGTAGAATCAACTGAGCAGCAAGATTCAGGAATGGCCAGCTCTGAACGGTTTGTAGCTCTAGCTGGGAGATTAGAAAGCCAGGGTTTGTCTTTTGAAATGACAAATGCAGACTACTGCCATATAATATTCTGTGTCATGAAGACACAGAATGTATGTGCTAGCTAATATGTGCTGCTGCCTGCAGTCTTTGCATGTTCAAGTGCAACTTTTTGGTCCAGAAACAATGTGAAGCAACACCACAGACAGCCTTCGTTGTCGTTCTTTGAGTGTTGTTTTGTGTCTAAGTTATCTAACAGGTAACAGCTGTCAAGTCACACTGGTTTGATTAAAATCTAATTGAAGCAAATAATAATAGTGCATTTGATTAGGTAAATAATCCAGCTGTAGCCCAATAAGGAGGACCTATTCATAGAAAAGACATCTCCTGTTAAGGTTTATCCGGGGAAGGTAGGACCCAAGTGCAGGACAAAGAGGGAGGAGGCAGGAGTGGGCAAAAACTAAGTTTAATCAAACAAAAAGGAAAACAAAAGGCACTGCTGAAACAGCAGGAATTCCAACAAACAAAAATCAAAACTTTCAAAAGACAAAAAGGTAACAAGAGACGAAAAAACACTCGAAACACTGAGGGCACTGGTAAAACATAGGGGAGTAAAAAAACAGTAGAATGACGCGACAAGGAACAAAGGGGAAGGCAGGGCTATGCACACACGAGGAAGAGAGGGGTGACGAGACACAGGTGACATAAATCAGAAGACAAGGAGGAAAACAATTACCTAATCAAAAAGGAGGGAAACACAGGGAGTAATACAACAGGAAATCAAAAACTTAACAAAATAAAACAGGAAACAGGAAAACAAGAAACATGAACGAAACTCAAAACGCCAACACAGGTGAAAGAAAACCAGAACCATCACATCTCCATAGATTTGGAGGACATTAATGCACCAAAGCAATCAAAGCTATTTCCAGTGTGCTCCTGGTTAATGTTCATGTAGAAATCATCCTCTTTATTACCAGTTATGAACAGCTGTGACCTACAAACACAATCGGGGACAGCTTACATGTTTACCATAGATAAATACATGTTGATACATTATCTGGCTTTTGAGATGCTGCTGCTATACCACAGCAAGGTTTTAGTTTTGAATATTAAAACCATTACAGACTTCAAACAGATGGGACTCTGCTTGTTTATTGCGTTTTTTGATTCAGATATCTAAAGGGAAAAATGCAGAAAATACATGACAAAATACACAGGTGTATAGTTTCTGTGTCTTTTTTACAGATCCCCAAGCTGATATGGTAGAGGACTTGTTACATTACATTACTGGCCATAAATGATATCTTTCTCATTTCTGTTCCTCTTAGACTTCATTTTGGACACAGCACGTGGGTTTAGAGTAACGCCCAAGTACCTCAGACCCGACACTGACATGACATTTTGGTTGTCGGTATTGAGATGATCCAGTCTGTAGCTACACACATGACTAATAAACCACAATAAGAAATATTCACTTTACATCACTACTAAATAAAGTCACTCATGAGCCAGTTTCAGTTCAGTTTGACATTTGTTTTTGACTTAGTCTGATTTCTATTCATTTAATAATATCAGAAACATAACATGCTATTTTTTTAAAAGGTGACTGAGACACACTGACTGAGACTGAGACACATATCAGACGAGCTTTCCTTTTAGAGACTAATTTAAATTGAGGGTGCAGATGACATCAGTTCACTAAAACTCATTTTAAAATGTGTACCTGTCTGATGAGTGATGGTAGGAATGCGCTGACAAACATTGAGTGCATCCAGCCGATGACAAGATGTGTTGTTTTGACTGGATATCGTCTTTTGTCTGCAGTGTCTTCAGACAAACAACAAAAAAAACACTGGTTGACGAACTTCCTTGTGTGTCTATGTCCCTCTCTCTCCTTCAGATCCAATCAAGTTCCATCAGCTTGTGTGTGTACCCGGCCTACTGCAACTCATCCAAAGCGAGTTTCTTTGTCCGTTATAAAGGGGACAGTTTCCAGATATGAGCAAATCTCTACTTAACTTGTTAAATGTACAAATACACAGACGAGAGGCAATAATAAAGCTGATTTTGATTGTCTGCTTGCTGTGTTTGCTTAGAATGAGACCTTAATAAATACCTAGGGTTCAGGTGGAACCCATCCAGGAAGGACAAAATAAACACTAGCCCTGGAGAGGGATTTTTGTAGTTTATGTTGTGGTTTAAGCGGCTGTTTTAATCTGGTAATGATATATGACCAACTGGAAGGAAGAAGAAGAAAGAAGAGGAATCACTGGTTCCTGATCTTGGCTGGTAAAGCTAAACCGGTTGCTGTGTTTGTGATAAGTTTGGGAAACCGAGTTTTAAGAAATGGAGGATATTACTTTACTAGAAAAACAATGACGCATGAATCCTCATCATTAAAGGTAATAAAAAAAAAAATAGCCAAATGAAATCAGGGATAAACACTGGTGTGGACTTTCTTGGATGGAAATTTATGATGAGGGACAAGAGTAATGCCAAAGCCGTATTTTTTCCCCCCCAAGTAATGAAGCCTACAAATCTCTTCCTTTCATTTTAATCTCTGTAATGTTATGGGATGGGTCATCTTGTCCTTAATCTGCAAAGGGGAAAAATCACCGCAAATGCTGTTTCATAAATCATATTTAACTCCTAAAATAAAATGTTATTTTTTTCTTTTTCTTATCAGTACTTTGTTAAAGTCATCTTTGATGTAACGCCAAATAGCTAGCTGACCACAGCAATGCGGAAACAATGTTTACTGCAAGGAAACTATTATCTAAGATAAGACAATTGAACAGTATCTGTACTGTGAACTGTGAAAGAAAGTATTTGAAGTGGATTCCTTTCCGTACAGGGTGTGAGCTGAATTTAACATTGCTCTGGTCAGTGACTTCAATCCAGTCTGGAGCATTTGTGGGTCATTTTTCACTCCCACTCCGGTTAACCGAGTGAACTGGCAGCCCGCGTGTAATTTAAACCACGGTTTTATATTTTAAAGTGATTTGTTTTCCCCTCTCTCTTGCATTTTATCTGCTCATTATGAAATTCAGCTCGTGAAATGTAAAAGGAGGGGTGTCTTTTCCAGTGTGATGGATGCATGTGCTTAAATTTTGTCAGACTGGTTTATCAAAATTAGAGTTAGCTATTAAGTGTATAATCCCTGTTTAACAATTCATTTAAGATAGTTAGGAGAATGTTATCTCTAGATGGATATTTTTTATTTTACTGATTTATACTTGAGAATGAGCAGGCCTCATTATGCGTATTCACTATATTTCATTATTTTATTATTGAGTATCTTAGATAGATGGAAAAGTGTTTCATTTTTGTATTGCATACTGAACCACACTACACTTTGTTAAAAGCCCCTGACCTATTCTCCAGGAAGGGTTTTATAGGATTATATTCCTTATCATGGACAATATGAATCCATGTCCTGAGACTGGAACCCTTAACCTTTGGAAACCTATTTTACACAGCTGCACACAACAGCACAACATCTCAACCCACAAATCACCTCCCAGACCTCCAGTGTAATTACTTAATGCATCTATTTTATATTTTCCTATGATTCCTTTGCATATTTATGGAAACTGATTCACATCCTGTTTTGGTTTGTAATTCCATGACTTAAGTGAAAAAAGTGATTGCGATATTCACATGTATAGAATCTGAGGGACGTTCTCTTTTGCAAATAAGCAACAGTTACATTTAATCTGTATAACAAGTATAACAGCTGAGATTTTCATCTCCGAAGCTTATAATGCTCTCTAGTTGTCTATGTTCGAGCGAGCGCGTGTGTGTGTGTGCGTGTGTGTGAATGCGAAGCGATGTGCGTCAAGAAGTGCATGCTGGGGCTTGCAGAAGAATGAATGATTAATCTGCACTGCTTTGTGGGTAATTTAGATGTCAAGCTCTCTTCCTCCTCCTTGCTAACTGAGTTTTGTGCGAAACGGCCTCCCTCTTCCCCTTTAATCTGGACCAGTCAGGCGAGCAGTGTCGCCCTGTTGTATTTCAAAGTGTCTGTGTTGTGATTTATTGAGACCGATCAGGGAGTAACAAGAAGCAGAGCGACCTACAAAGGAGTCATTTTACCCATTTCAGTGCCGGACTGATACAGCCAAACATTAGCTAATAACAAAAAACTAAACTAAAAAAAATAAAAAAATAGACATGACCAATAGAAGTTATGTTTATTTAGCTGTTTTCCCTCCTGTGATTATGTACAGAATGCTTTGGGAGTCACACCGGTTTCCAGCTTTGATTAAGCAGACCCAAGGACATAATGTAAAAAGGAAATGAATACAAATTGCTGCACTTAAAACAACACAGAGCCGGGTGAGCATTTGTGCTCGGGCCACAGAATGATGTGAAACAATCCAGTGATTACTTCCCTTGATATCATTATAAAATCAAGATTGAAACTTGTGATAATGCTAACAGGGGACTTCCCATCTGTCCGTCTAGTCTTTGTTGTCGGATGAATACTGCTTTCCGTGTGACATTCATAGTTGAGAGATTGTTGTTCAAAGATAAAGAGGCTATGAATAAGACAGACAGTCAACACAGCCCTCCACTTGCAGACACAAGCCATTATGCACCTGCGGGTATGCTCAAATGAAATCACATGGAAGGCAGACAATACAGGTTTGTAATAAATCATGTCCTCACTTAAACATTTCTGTGATGAAAGTGACATGAACAAAGGGCAGTACTGTGATGATATGCTACATGGATATACAGAAACATAACAGGAACTGAATAATCATACAAGGATCAGAGGGAAGAACTGGGACCACACTGTTAGACACTCAGTAGACCTCTTAACGTAACTTTACAAACCCCCAGCTAAACTAATACAAGACAAATTGTGCTCATAATGCTGTTTGTGTTAGGTACTGTGTGTGAAAGCCCAGGCTTTTGATTTGCACACACACACACACTATCAAATATCTATTGAAATGATTAGTTGTTTTCTTGCAGCCGCTTATCTGCACTCTTTGCACAGCTCTGGCCAAAGAGTGGGAAACACTCGTCACCTCCTGCCCGGCCGTTCACTATCTATGCCAGCTCAGAGCTGGTGTGAAAAAACATCACCTGAGAGAGAAAACAAGGTCATAAAAATGTGGGCCACATGGCCACAGGATGGGCCAAGTTATTCTCCGGGCCCAGAAGGACAATGCTGCCGCGGCCTATGAAAGAGGATCCGCTGTCTGGATTCTGGAGGATGCGTCAGTTCATTTGCGTGCATGTAGCGAGGTAGACGATGAAATTGCGAGAGAGAATAAGATGAGACGGGATAAGAAACATCGTCTCAAAACATCAAGGAGCAATGACACTGACTGGCCCTGACAGCACAAAGAGAACAGAATAATATCACGTCTGCTGGGGAGGGGAGCAGAGAGCGGAATGAGAGAGGTTATTTTATTCGTCAGACGGACAGAAATGTCAAGCCATCAGAGAGAGGAGAAAAGGAAAAAAAAAAAGATGTAGAGACAGGTTGAAGTTTGAGATAAGTGCCATGTTGAACTGACAGGTGGAGGGGGTAAGAGCAGAAAAGAAAGTGAGGGGATTTGAGAAACACACCGGCAGTGTAGATGATAGCAATACACAAACAGATGCAGGGTCTGATGCAGATGTAAGTCTATACATGCCTTTACGCCTGAAATCAGACATGTGCCAAATACTGTTCATATTCTATGTATAAAATAATCATACAGCCATCCTGCACTTGACACTTTGTGTTGGTATGACAATTCCAGCAATTTAAGATGGAAACTACGTGCCTGTTGTATGAGCAACTGGGTGAAGCTCATTTGTCATAGTCAGAGATTGACAGACATTGTTTCCATGAACATAAACAAATGGATTCCTCTTCATGGTCATTATAAAGCCATTGAGGGAGACCTGGTGAAGCTGTGTTATGACATGTGTAGCTCTTTTCCTGCCTCCTGGACAGCAGAGGTGGTGGGAACCTGGAAATTATGACCGGTCAGCGTTTATATCCATGGAAAAAAAAGGGACCATTGTTGTGTCAATCACTTTGGCATGAAGGACATGCTGTGTTTGTCATTTGGCAAGCTGATTCATAGATCCCGGTTGTGCTCGGTAGGGCACTCAGATTACTCAAACATATGCAACCCAAATGTGTCACTTAGCCAGTTATCAAGAGGATACTCACCAGGTATTAGCAGTTCCCAGATGTCCAAGCACATATTGAGCATTTATGCAGAGGACAAAATCAAGTGGTAAATGGATATTGAATGAAAACATGCATTCAAAAATTCAAATCTCCTGCAAGTTAAGCAAGAAGCCTAAAGGGAACTTACCACAGTTTTGGTTTTATTGAACAGTTTCTTATACATCAAGATGTACAGATGTACCAGGCAGGGAAATTCCACATCCCTGTTAATTTCTGTTCTTGTCCTAGAACTGTCATTCGTTCCGATCCTAAACTCCTTGGTATACACGTTATGCCCATGCTGCATACATATACAGCCACTCTGTATTACTAACACCAACCGGAAGCATTCTGGCTGCAAGACAGCTGCCAGCCAGTTTCCAAATGGTTCCAAGCCAGTTTCCAGCCGGCCCACTAGTCCATAGGCGTCTCTAGATTTGACTGTGAACACGCCACAAAAACCGTTGATGTCAGCTGGCAGCAAGTATCATGAGTATCATGGTGACATGGGGTGCCTAGTGTTTGTGGTCTGTGTTTCTTTCTGAAGAAGCTTTCTGCATGGAGGCTTGTAGAGTTAGAGTTACTGCCTATGACAAATATTTAGTTATGTATCTCTACATGTATATGAAGTTATTCTTATAAAAATGGTTGTATAAAAATTCAACACTCTAAATGTTCTGAATGTTATTTGAACTCATTTATTCATTCATTGATTATTTCACTATTTCTGAAAGGGATTGTTCACAACAATTTGAATCTGGTGTGTTGTTTTGTTCTGCCAAGATATGTCCAAAAAACTAAGCTGAAACAAAGAAAACTGGACTTCTTGGGATTCTTGAAGACATTTTGCCACTCAGAACTGAAGGAATACTTCAGGAAACCCACGACCAGCCGGTCAATGAGAAGGTGAGACTGGTTAACTTCATTAATGCTCTTAAACCAGAAACTGGACAGATGCCCAACAATCTGGGATCACATCTACCCAGGGAGATTCTGGTGAAAATAATCTAAAAATATTATAATTCCTTCGGATTTCACCCATTCATTCATTCATTCATTAATTCACACATTCTCAACAGTTTGGGGTTTAGGTGCTTGCTCAATGCACCATACAGCTGGACATCCAGGAAAAGTGGGTTATGAGCGTGTTGGAAAAGTGGACTGGAAAAAGACATGTTAGCCAGAGGACTGAACTGCACCATACCACAAGAACAAATTCCAGTGGTAGACCTCATCACAGCCACAGTCCACCATCAGGAGAAACAATCTGACCAACACAAATGTGGAACGACCAAGGCTGAAGGTAACAGCAGCCGTTGCCAGTGCTGAAACACTGCCTTCAACTCACCATCCAGGAAAGGAAGTCAGTAGTGTCACTACAAAGAGACCAGAGATCATAATCTGTCCATTTTATATGAGACAATGAAGCAAGATCCAATCAACACATACAAGAGGAAAATGATTAACTGCCTAAAACAACTGAAAAGGGACAAAGACATTGACTGATAGCTGTACTAGTGGTCGTACCCTCGGGAGGCCACCCCGTGTACCACCGCAAACCACTGGGTCATATCCAAATTGAGCTTTTGTCAAAAGCACAAAAAGATTTCCCACAATAGACAAAGAAGAGAGAAGAGTAACAAAGTTATCATTTAACTCAAAGGTATCATAGAAACTCAGGAGAATTTTCAATAAACACTGCATCCCCATGCACTTCAAGCCCAGTAACCAGAGGCAGAAACTTGTGCAGCCCAAAGACAAAACACCCAGGCAAAAACAAGAGCAATGTAGTTTGTGCAGTTCAGTGCAGTGAGGAATGTGCAAACTTGTACTTTGGAGAAACAAAACCACCCAGTCACAAACACACGGGTCAAAACAAGAGACCCAGCTCTTCGGGACAGAATTCAGCAGTCACTCTACACCTGAGGGACAATGGACATTCTTGGAAAACAAAATACAAATTTTTGCCAAGACAGAGAAGTGGAGGAAGCTATCTTTGAAAAATTGGAAAACGCTCTCTGAATCGGAGAGGTGGACAGATATATAATTTGCCGTCCACCTACAACACAGTTTTAGCATCCTCCCCAAAAAGTTTAACCCCCATTCACACCTTAATTCAGGAGCCTCTGGCCATTAATGGGTTATTACAGTGCCATTCATTGGTGGAGGAAAACAGGATCAAAACCAATTCCTTTGATTATCTGGTTTGCATGTTCTCCCTGTGCCTGTGTGAGTTTTCCCTGGGTTGCTCTGGGTTCCTCCCACCGTCCAAAGACATGCTGGTTAGGTTAATTGGTGATTTTAAATTAGCCGTAGGTGTCCACGTGAGTGTGAATGGTCTGTCTCTCTGTGTTAGCCCTGTGATAGACTGGTGACCTGTCCAGGGTGTACCTCGCCTTTCACCCAATGACAGATGGGATAGGCTCCAGCTCACAGCTTTTTGAATTTTAATTCAGTTTCATTAAATCGTACTTTCTCTTTTTCACAGAAACATAAACAATGAGGGTAAACTACAGTAGCCTGATGACAGTAAACCATTTAGGCCTCTATAACCCCTGCTCCTCCTTGTAGGTGGATAAACCATAGCAAGACATACACACATACCTCTTTGGAGGCGTTACTCATCAGGGTTGTTGGATTTATATCTGTATTGACCTTCTCACGGCCCAGTCATGGACCAGGCAGTTAAAGGTGGCCGTATCTATAGTATGAGCTGTGAACTGTAGGGTCACTGGTTCAAATCCCCTTGACATCCATGGCAGAAGTGCCCTTGACCAAGCAACCTAAACCCTAAAAGTTGTGCACTTATTCACCACTCTGTGTTCAAATGAATGGGTTAAAAGCAGAGAACACCACTAATTCTAGACTCATGTAGTATGGCAGTATCCTAAAGTACATGATATTTAGAAATCATCATCAGTATCAGTCGGAAGAATAAACAGAGTGACACAAACAAATGTGACCTATTGATGGAAAAGATTGGCCAAGGCAATATTTGACGCCATCCTGAACATCGCCACTCAGATTCCAACCTCAAGACCCCAATCAATGAGAGTGAGTGAGCATCAGTGTCTTTGTGGTTTTCACTCAAAGGAATTCACTCAAGTTCTAGGGTACCACCAAATCTGTAGCTACTTGCTCTGAACCCTCACAGGAGCAACCCGGGGCCTGCAGTTGGGAGCAACCTTCCAGTCGACTATTCATACGTGACAAGCGCCTTTGAGAGCTCATGAGGAAGAGCTGCCATGCATTCAAGTACGATGTACCACAGCACCATGGGCCACCTCTGTGTTTGACGTTTGCAGGTGTCCTTCCAGGTGAACTTCCCTGGTCTGAAAGCCTTCATCAGAGAAGGGCTTGTTCTGAGAGTCTGAGAATTGTAGAGTCCCCACAATATTGAGATCCTTCTCCTAGAGACGCTGTGCAAGAGGCACACTGGTTGAAAGAGTTGTCTGTGGTAATGTTGCACCCTTTGTTTCTGAATCTACTGCACCACTGCTTGACAATGTTTTCCCCCAACTCTTCTAAACTTCTTCTCCACTTGTCTCCCCGTGTAAACCATTCCATCTGTTGGTTAGGGAATGCGTGCATTACAAACCGTCTACAGATACGCAATCACTGGGGACGAACAGCTGTCAGTAAGTGAGGTTGGCTAATTTGTTGATACATGAGAATAACACATTTCAGAGTTAGAAAATGTAGATAATACTTACATGTATCAGATCTTGTTGTGTGAAACAGTATTCTTAAGGGGTGACACTTAGGAATATATATTTTGTGGACCACACAGACTATATCATGACAGTCACAGTTGATAAGATTCAACAGTTCCCATGAAATTCCATAGGAGATGAAGGCGGGTCATTGTTGACCAACATATGGAAGCTTGGGGTAATAACACAAAAACTGTAATTTTATAAAACATATAAAAGGTAAGTTAAAAATTTAAATTGCATGATATCAATAACATGTTTTTTGAGGAATACCTGGAATATGAAGTGGTAACAACTTTTCATTATGAAGATATTACAAGAAAACAACCTCACCAGGTCATTTTTTACCCACTTATGCATCTAAGGGTTAAATTCTGATCAGGGTTAAGACAAATCTCCATCGTTTTCGTATATGAATCAACTTTTTAAGTGGGTGCTCGTAAAATCAAGTTAGAATCAGATCCTGAGTATTCCTAGATGTTAAACTGTCACTGACACTATTTCCTCTGTTCAAGTCTTTGGCATTGACTTTAACGATACTAAGTGACAAAGTGTGACTCGAACAAATGTAAAACTACCAAAGTTGCTCACTCCCAGCAACACCTGAGGAGAGCGACAGTAGGCCTAAATCAAAACCCAGCCTTCCATATGACCAGCCCCCTTGTGACAACACTGAACAGACAACAATGCCATGCTTTGTGGCACGATACAATGCTCCTTTAATGTGCTTTGACAAGGCACGAGCTGTACAAGCGATGCAGATGCATTTGGGTTGTCACTGAGATTATTAACGACAGTTCCGTGTAATTGTTTTACTCCCACGCTTTGTTTGTCTTCTGTGATGACATGTTGCTCATAGCAGTGTTGATGGAAGGGAATGTGAACATACAGTACCTGCATTCTGCAGGGTTTACAAAATATCCTGAACAGATCAGGGTTCAGAGATGTCTGAGAGTTGTCTCAGAGCGAAGGATTCGGTAGCTTATAGCTAATGCCAGCCTACATTAAAAGATATTAGTCTGACACAGCCAGTCTTAGTTTCTAGTCAAAGAGATGCACATTTAAGAAATAAGAGATGTGTTCACATAAACAGACCACCCACAACTCACAAAACTTATCTTAACTTGCCGGAGTTGCATGACATTCTGTAATAAATAATATGCGTCTACTGGCAGAACCTTACTCGACAGAACATACCCACAACATTATGGGGTCCACAGTTGAGGTAGTCTCAGGTCAAACTTCTCTCAGTAGCTTGTGTGGCTTGAAAATCTTTCAAAACTATGCAAATGAAGCCTGTGTTCACCAAGGCTCTGGAAAAATGATTTGGGTTTAAAAAATGGCTTTTTAACTAGGGTACTTGGTACCTAGGGTATTTTAATGAGAGATCCCCCTAACTTTACCATATTTCATCATTTTAAATTATCCTTCCAAAACATAAAAATTAACTTTAGAAGTTACTGTCTTGACTTGGAACAAAACTGCTTAGGATGCTAAACTTTAGAATGTGTGGACATGTGGAATGCCTATTAAATATGACATTTTAAAACAAATATACAGACAAAACTGTGTAACAGCCCGTTTTTGTCAGACTAGTCGGGATCAAAACTGAAACCTGAAGCTACTTTGAATGTAACATTGTGTGGAAGTGAAAGAGCTCAGTGTCAGGTGTGACAAACAGCTACCCAGAAACCTTGAAATGGGTAAATGGCATACACAGTATAGATGTAGAAGTCATATTTGTGTCAGATTTTTTGGATGTTTCTACTGTAGAACATAATCTCAAGTACTTACCAAAATATGGCAACATGTAATCTTGTCCACAGATTAGGGAATGTTATTATAATGTATTTGGAGTTTTATGTGACTTTATGCACTTCTCAATTACACTGCAGCATCTTTCTCTCAGGGCAATTACAGATTTAACTCTCCCTCCTAGGGTTGTTGTCTTGCTGTGTGACCCACTTTCTCTTGAAATTAAGTTCATGGACAAATGTCCCAAACTTTTCCTTTAGAATTCACTGGTATCATCCAGTAATTTATTGTTCCACCAATAATAGCAAAAAGGGACCAACCATGTTGCTATTCTTATGCTGGAATACAGCAGTGTTATTCACCCCCAAACATTTCTTGTTCATTAGATTGACCTGTTTGATCTGCTGCTTTGGCCAATAAGCCGCTGATATTACTGCTACCTGACCTTACCAGTTCTTGGGAAAAACAAACTTATGAGCTGAAAGTGCAGTCAGAACAAGCAGCAACAAAACAGCTGAAACAAACTGCAAGCTGTGTCTGTGTGGCTCAATTGCAAAACAAGTAAGTCTGCACTTTGAGATCAAGTGTTCTATTACTAGACATTAAATGATACCACAATAAGTGGATAAGTGGAATGCCACATTGTCTGTGAAGGTTCTCAGTCATCCAGGTCATGGTATATCCAAAAACGTTAAAGAAAGGCAGCTGGACTTGTAGAGCTTCACCACTCATCTAAGTAACTTCTTCAGTTCTAAAAGACTGATGGGGCATTGGGGTTTTATTATGAACACATGTGGGTGTTACCTATCAGAAACTAGCTTGACTAGTCTGGAATGCCACATTATTTCCAGCCAGTGTTGTGCATGAACGTGTTCAATGAACGCCGTTCATGCACAACACAACTCATATTTTTGTGAACTGTGAACTGAACACATCATTTTTCCAACTGTGAGTGTAGACGTGAGTTTCACTCAATGGAAATAACGACGTTCACCCCTGTTCAGGAAAAAAAAAAAAAAGAAAAAAGTTTTAGGACAGCTGTCAGCTGACGTGCGATTTACGGCATACAACATGGCTGGTGCAGCTGAAAGAGAAGCCGCCTCGGGCACCGCAGAAGCAACTGATCCACACAAACAGTTGAGTTATGTCCTAGTATATACAGTCAATGGTTATTCAAAAAAGCAGCACAGATCACGGGGATGGATGGGCAGGTCAGTCAGAGATTCTATTGAACAAGAGGCTCATTTAAAAAATTTAAAAAATGTGAACTATGAACTTGAACTAGTCCACTTTTATCTGTGTGAACTGAACTTTGAACTAGTTCTTATTTAGTGTGACACCACTACACTGTTTCCAGCTCTCCTGGAGTCTGTTTTAAAGTGTGCCGTTATGTTTTTGACCTATGTTCATTTTATGCATTTGAGCCTTGGAGCAGTACTTTGCTTGTGCACCCTGCTCCTTTAGCCAGTGATTGTGCTGACTTTCTTTTTTTTTTCACTTCATCCAATTCTTTCTGCCTCTAAGTGTCACCTTACAGAGGCCTTTGGACAGTCTATTTTCCCATAAAGTTCAGGATAAATGTCAGGAAAGCCACAGCTATTTGCTGGACAGCTGTCTAGTTGGTGCAATAATGTAGTCCTTTTCGGTCCTATATAAGGACAGTGACAATCATCCCATGTTCTTCAAAAAAAAATAAGCATTTTGTGCCACTATCCCCCTGTGATATGTCAATCTCACACCATAGAGAGGTTTTCTCTCAGATCGTGCAGCCTGAGCAAATACAGTGTCACTGCATTTGCTGTGGAGGTGACAAAAGATAGACTCATCATCAGACACTTATTCTGCCTGCCTGCCTGCCTGCCTGCCTGCCTGTCTTTTGCTCTGCTGCTTCGTCTTGCCCTCTTTTTGCATGCCTGGCTACCATTTCCTAAAGTAAATAAGCACCCAAACAACACAAGTGATTCTCCTCCTACCGCACACACTCTGCCATGCCACTATGCCTGCCAGGAGGGCTTTTTTCTTCTTTTGTGATGTATGCCGTCACTCTACCCTATTATTACCTCTGACTGTAATAGGCACCTCTGTTCCCAATCAAGTTTTTACTTTCTGGCAAAGAAAGAGAACAGTTTTGCTGTAGACACGTTTTATGCCTTGCACACACGCTGTAATGTCTGGCGGTGTCTTCTACTTTGGCTGCTGGCCTAGCTCGCCTGGATTGTTCACACACCGCTTTTACTGCTCATAAAGGTTTGCACAATGCCAGAACACTGTTCTCTTCAGGATGGACAGCTAGCGGTCTGTCAATCTGTCTGCATCCAAACTATTGATCTTTACCAAAGAACAATTAGTACTGGTGCGCAGGCAACAGCAGATTGGTTAGAAATGGACAGGGAAAGGGGGAGAGGGGGAAGAACCACCAAATAAAATCGAACATGCATTTTTCTGTGATTTTCTTTCAGTGTCAGCTCCCTGTATGCATTATGTGATCCAGCAATGCTTTCCCTTTTCCTCTTCCTGCCATCCTCTGTTCCGCTCTAGCATATCAAGGTGTTAGATGTTGTTTACATAAATCTATCTTTTTGCAGGGTTGAGGTAATGATTGCGAGGTGATGCCGTTTGACAATGCGCTCACGATGAAGAGAAAAATAGAGTAGACTGAGGTAATCACCGGGGACAGGGATGAAATGGAAGCCGAGTCACACTGCAATTGTCGATCAGTTTTCTCCCTCTGTTATCTTTGTCACTTTCGGGCTCACTCTCAGACACACTCACCCACACTGCTACATACCTACGTTAAAAAAAAAAAAAAAAACTCCCATAATCTGTTTTTCAACCGTTCCAATCATCCTAAGCTGTGGAGTTTTGTCCTCCTGGACTGATCAATCAACCACACGTATCATGCACTGGTTTGTTTTCCACAGGGCCACAAAGCATTCAGAGTATAACTTAAAGTGAACTATTAAACTAAATTCTTGTTTGTTTGCTCCACTGCAGTACCTTTAAATACTGCACATAATGTAGCACTGGAGAAAAATGACATGATGACAAACGAACAAGACCTGTGATTGTTTTAGTACTGACAATCAATGCAAATCAAGATTAAATCAGATTTGAAAAGAAATCCTCCTAGTATCTCAACCCCAAACAAAAATGGAATTAGCGGGGCTAGAGTAATGTAGGTGCAGGAGGCCAAAATGATCTTCTGTAACAGAATATCTAAAAATGATCTTATCTTACAATAAGGCATGATTAGTACAACAGAAACAAAACATTTTATCATGCAGTGCACAATAGAACAGGACTGGGAGCCACAACTGTACCTGCAACATATTCAAAGAGTTTGAGGGCAAAGTGAGAGAAACTAGAAAGTCAGTTTCAAAATGTGCCAGCCATCTGTGTGTGCTCTCAAGAGAGGACTTGGACACCATACTACTGAAATGAAAGGCCAGTTTGACCCATATTCCATTAAACCACCCACTCAGGCTGTGTACCATATTGGCAGACGCAGCCGTTGCTTGAACAGCGCCTGAGTAAAAGCTGTGATTAAGCCATCGCTATCGTATGGGCCCTGAAAGCTGAGGCAAGGGAAGATCGGGAGAGAAAAACAACACATCATAATCAATACTGTCATTTCAACCCATTTTTTATTCACTCTTTAGTCCTTTTCTCTGACTTCTCTATAAAGTGACGCTGTCTTGCAAGATCTTTCTGTCAACATAAATTGGCCTACCTGTCTTTTCTTTTGATTTTTGTCTCATTTGGTGCTTTTTCATTTTCTGTATGGGTTGTGCTTTGTTATTGTTCAATTGTCTACATTGTACAGGACTGATGATGAAGACAAGCCTTACTTTTTGGCTGTGTGATTACAGTAAACTACAGAACTAATTGTCACACTGGTAGGCCATTACTGGACATGGGCAGCTTTATCAGAAGTGTTGGATGACAGTGGGAATGTACAGAACAAATAAAAATCACTCAGATATCCATATTTCTGTATTATGACTCAGATTGTGATTCATTCAATTTCAGTAGGCCCATTGTTATGCTCTCTGATGTTTGTATTTCTTCTTCGAATAATAGCTTTGTATAAAATACAATGTTATCTATCTTTGAGACATAAAAATGCAGAAAAAAATTGCCATCAATATTGGCGACAAAAGTTCAATCAAAAATAAATTTTTTTTAAAGGTTTTGTTCCAAATTCTGGGTACTATGTGGTCTCTTGGTAGGGTTGATATGATCTATATCATCTTTTAATATAAATCTTCAGATAACTGATTAGTTCCTAGCATAAAGGCTGGAACCACGATGCTACAGTATAACCTGAATGTTGCAAAATATGCCTAAGTGCATCTTCACTGCTAACAAATTAACACTGCACAGTATAGTTTATAGAATAACTGTGGCTGTGCAGATACAGCTACACTGCCTAAAAGGCCCTGCCAGTTTTACCAATAAACATTTATTCCCCAGACATGCTGAATAGCTCTCATGTATAGAAGCCTCTGATCAAGCATTTACAAACCAATGAAGAATCTAACCATAAAATCAAAAGTCAGAAAAACAAATACTAACAAAACAAGTCATTTTTCCAGTTTTTGATTTTGGATTCTCAGTGGAATAAGGGTGCTCTCTGATCAGTCGGCCTCGGATCATTATCTGACGATATTCCACTTAAAGAGCTTGTTTGACCAAAGGCTGTTCAGAAAAGCGATGACTGCAATCAGATGACACAATAACCGCAAGATCATTTCCAGGCGCAAACCCAGAATGGCCTCTCTGACTTCACCGGTCTACAAGGTGTCTGGTGTCAGTTGGTGTCCCATGTCAATGCTGAGCTTAACTGTGCTGTTCATTGACAAGGACTCTCAGCTCCTGACAAGTTATTTGCGGTCGGTGATCATCGCCATGTTCTGGGCTTGGGAGATCTTGAAGGAAAGAATTCATGTCATTGTAAGGGATAAAGCCAAGAACAAGGAAAAGACCATGACGGATACGAATTTACCTAGCCTGCCTCACTTGGCGCATATGCTGCACCACGCCATGGCCGAGGGGCTTTTGTCTCAGCACATTATCAATTATGTAAAAGGCTCTGGGGGGGGGGGGCGCATCGTTGGCCACTTCAACATTCTTGCTCTTACCCAACTCCAAAATATTCAGAAAGTAATGGACCATCAGAAGGTTGCAGCAAGATGTTCCCGCCAGGTGGAACAATGCAGATTATATGCTAAAGAGTCTGCTGGAACAGAAGCACACGCTATTTGAATATGGAGCTGACCACGACCTTTCCTATCACATTCACCAGCAGCCAGTGGAAAATATGATTAGCCTGCTATATACCATATATACTGTATGTAGCAGAAGGCATGTTTAGTTTATTGATGTCTGTCTGTTGAGATCTGTCTTTTTTACTGGGCTACTGCCAGCGATTAGCTCCCATGGATTTACTATAAAAACAGAAAGCTGTTTTCTGAGCCCTGACTCTGTACTATGTGCTCATGTGTTTTTTTATGGTAGTCACTTGTGGACTACCATATCGCTCACCACATGTAAATACAGCTGACTGGTTCATGCCTCTAACCTCATGTTTATAGTGAAGACAGCAGTTTGGCATAAATCTCAGTCTCTGTGGGGGAAAAAAAAAAAAAAAACAATATAAAGGAAATAAATAAAAAATAATGTTATTTTAACTGTCCTTGGAAAACAACACAATAACCAGACAGTTTAATCTGATTAGGGGCTACTTCCAAACAGCTTCGTATTAACAGCATGTCACCACCTTGTAGGTCACCTGAGCAGCGCTGTAAGCTGAGAAAAGGGCATGATGCGTGGTGGTGAGCTCTGAAAAAAGCTCAAGCTCAATAAGTATCTGCACTCAAATGCTTCAGATATTGCTTTGTGGAATTAACACAAAGTCCAGGGTCAGCCAAGGATCCGCCCTCTGGATGGTTCACCTATTCGTTTATTATTCTGTTTATGACTGTATGGTGAGTGCCTTTCACAACTCTGGTACTTACAAATCTATTTAAAAATGATTGTTGATATAAAAGTAAGTGATTAAGATGGCTCTTCAAACTCTGTAACTTAATGGGCAATCATTTCATCCCTCACACTGGACAGCTGACCCCCGAAGCTTCCTGGTCCTGTGTGTATGGCTCATTTAATCAGTTTTAAGACCAACTATTAAACTTGTACAGTATCTTTTAAATTAAGAATTATTACAAGATTGTATTGAATGTTTTTTTTTAGCTCTATGTTCCTGATAAACTGTTTGTTGTATTTAAGTGGACTGTCTCCTTTACAACTTTAGTTCACAGTGGTAAGGGATGAGATGAACATATTTAGCTTCTAATGAAAAGACACAAGGACCAAAGCCTGCAGAGAAAAGCTGACACTGACAGTGTGAGTGTTAGGTACAGTACTCTGCGTTGCCAAAAAGTGGCAATAACTGTAAAACATTACAGTCCCATTAAGTTATGTGAACTTTTTTCTTCTCTTTAACTCCAATAGTCCATTGTCTGGACTTCTTGTGAGTTTTGTCTGTATGGTCAATGTTCATGTAAATCATGTTGTTAAGTTTTGAGTTGAAAAAAGTAATGGGGGAGGAGGAGGAAGGGTGATGTGATATGAATACTAGGAAATATAGAGGCTACTGCCATTTTCACGTTTTTTAATTAGAACTATTACTCTAAAATGGCAATAACTTTGAAACAAGGCTCTACGAAAGAGAATAAATCCACGTCAGCAAAAATGTTGACACCATAAGCGTAATGGATGGGTGGATTTTAGAAGCTGGTACCCTACCACGTATGAATTCCAAAGTGGCTGTTTTTGGTGGATCAAAATTTAATGTCCTCCTCTCTAAACGGCCTAAATAAAATAAATGTTAAATGTTTGAACAAACAAGATGTTAGCTGAATCTGTCTGAGGTTTAGGTCAACTTTAAAACTTGCCATTAGTCGTCAAGATGAGAAATCTAAGTAGAAACTATTTAAAAAAATAAATAAATAAATTTGTGCCCTCAACTTAAAATGGCAGCTGATATGAATATAGTTAAACTGATCTTAACTTGGTAATGTGAGTTCATTTGATGAGATAAAATGAGTTTTCTTCAATGGATATTGTAAACTAATACGTTGTTTTAATTCATAGTATCAAGCTGAAACAAGAAATGTTCATCAGTTCTAAGTTTTTGCTAAGATTTTTGAGTTGAAACAGAGGTTGTTCTTCAATTTGAGTTTACTCGCATTTTTAAGGCAGTAGTTTTACTGACTTGCAATGTATAACAGTGCAGTATAAGATGGGTAACTGGATGGAAAAGGGGAATAAAAGTCAATCTTTTTAGTAGCCTGTTTTATTGGCAACTCGAGGTTTCCAAAAAATGAGTCAGAAGGTGAGCTACCTCCTCCTCCCTTCATTTTTTAAGTAGTTATTTCTTATTTTTTTTTAAATTTATTTTGTGCCCAGCACTCTGACAGAAATTAGTATGACAGAGATGACGGCATGGCAGGCCTGTCAAGCCATCCCTCTCACAGCAGACTGACACACTTACTACTACTACTACTTACTACTTAAGTTATACTGGCACAGTAGTAAAACCTGAAACTTGTACACATCCTCACATTTGCACTAACTAGTCTTCCCCCCCATTTGTATTTATACACACATCTGTATTCCTGCTTGTTAAGAATATGCGCTGCACACCCAAAGTCACATGCTCAACCAGCCGACACAGAATGCTCTGTGGCAAGTCGCATGTTGTCCCACACTTACTCAGGCCGGGCTAAGTGGTGTCATGTGTCTATACATTGCACCGATGCATGTGGGCTCATGTGCATGTGCACCACTTTTGCACACTGTGTTTATTGAAAGTGAAACTCGACTCGCTGAGCATACTTTTCTAGCTCGCATTCCTCTCTGTTCAGAGTACACAAACCTGACATTCTCTCTCTGAATAGTTGTTTATGCTTACTTTTACGTCTGCAGTGAATATAGACGTACATATATATATTGTAACCAGCCTTGATAAACAGTAGCGGTATTGTATATTATGTCCCATGGTCACTGCATTTTTCTGTCATGACCTGAAAGATGGGAAAATAAAAGGCTAGACCAAAGGACACATGGACAGCTATGGCATGTTGCATTTCTAGTGTCTGTCACATGCATGCTTTAACTTTTGAAAACTGTTCTTCTGTTTAAACACTACCTTATCTCTGTGATCTGTTTGCTAGTACACGGTCGTCTTAGAAGTAACAATCCTGGCGACGCATACCGCAGCAACTGTGATTGGTCCAAAATTCATTTCCTGGTTAAAGTCCAGACAAGCTCAGAATATTCCCCCTGCTTCTGTCGTGTACGCACCATCTTCTCAGAAATCTCTCTTTGGTGTGTTGCAGTGATTTCAGTCTCGGCAGCTGTTGTTCAGCATCTACCCTAACCCTAACTCCAGCTCCGACATGAGCTGGAGTTATTGTGGACTTGTAGAGTTTGTTGAAGATGCTTTAGTTGTAAGGGACTGGTGGGGAGTTGTGGTTTAAATAGGAACATCTGTGGGTGTAGCAGAAACTGGCATGACTAGTGTCTGTTAACGGCTAGATACTTACCTGTAGTTCAGGGGAGGGGACTGTTTTGAAACGTCTTCAACAAACTCTACAATTCCAGTTGCCTTTCTTTAACGTTTTTGGATATACCATGACCTGGATGACTATAGGTCAATTATAGGACAGTGTTGACTCTCCAGTGTACAGGTATAAGTGCATATAAACAGAGCTTTATGACTACACATTAATGAAGTTTTACTGATGCTAAAAGTCATAAAATAAATGAGCTCAGAAGAAGTATGTAATTAATCCTCATATCCTTGTTGATGTATTTGCATTCTGACTGTGCTTTAACACGTGTGTCGGCTCTGATAAGGACTCCTTCCCCCTGTGAGAGCTCTTAATTTATTCTAACCCTGGTGAGATTAAACTAACTATTTAAAATCACCAGGGGATCACATCTCTGAACCCTACCTTTTCCTCTTAAGGTGCTAATTACTCCCCTGTAATGAAAGTAATCAGCACTCAAAGTGATGTTGCATGGGGAGTGCTTGTTTTATGATTGCCAGTATCATTCTTTGCATTTCCAAGCTCTCAGTAACAGGCTTAAAAAAATGAACCGCTTCACTGGAGCAATCAGAGACAGATCATGAATGCTGATGATACAGTAACGTAATGTCTGAGTTGGGGCCTGGCTCTGGACAGAATGACGCACTGAAATGAGAAGATAAGGCCAAGGTGCAGCTGTCTTTTGGAGCATATTTTCTTTTAAGGTCCCTGTTGGCTCCTGTTGAATGGTCCCTGACATGTCTCCGGTGGACCCCTGTTGGACACCTGGGCTTCACCAGCTCATCACTGGCAGTATGCTCTCTAGTCCATCACCATGATATCTCTGAAGTCACTGTGATTATTCACAATATGCAACTCTGTGTCACCATCAATGTTGCGTGTCTGCATTTCTAAATGTCTTTTAATAAACTGTACGAAGGCTGTGCCACACCTACACATGTAAGATGAAAGATTACAGAATTAAACTACACATTGGGACTACAGGGCCATGTGAGATACTAACTAGAGACTGCACGATGTTGACAAGAGCTATACACAATTCTATGCTACTATACAGAAAATACAAGACATACAAGACATCTAACGCTGAATACCTGGTTACTACGCAACCATGAATAAATGAATGCAAACATATTCAATTCAATAAAATTTTTATGTAGCCTCAATGCCAATACAAATTGTCACATGACACCTTCCTTTTTAACAGGAACAAAAACTGGATTGCATCACTTCCTGTTTCTGCAATGTGCCGTCTTGCAGACTGTTGTAGTTTCTATTAAAATCACGAAAGCTTTCTGTGTACACCAGTGAATTCTTACACACATCTCACTGGACCACGTGTCTTCCATAGCTCCTTGTGAACTTACTTCACTTAATTCTCACTTGATCAGCTTTGGTCTATTAGCTTAAGCGGCTAGCAATGTCAGCTGCATGGCAGTAGATGTCTGAGCAGCAGTGAGACGCAACACAATATAATGCTGTCATGAAATTTATCATGAACCTGGATGATCATGATTACATTTATGAGACGATTTCATAAATGTATCTGATTTCTTTACTGGTTAAAGGGTGTTTTGCTGGGTATTTCTTGGATACCCTCCTGACCTTGGATATAGTTATTCAACCTCTCATCTGCAAAGTTTCACTGCTGAATGTTCATTCTGGCCTTAATGGCTGGGTGTTGCCTGAGCACCACCTTTAGTTACGTTTAGTCTTCTTGCTAGATTGAGTAAGAGACAAGTAGTATTTGACTGTCCTTGAACTGAGCATGATAGATGGTGTATTACTGATCTCCAACATCTAATCTGGATTTTATGAACATCATGAACAGTTCAGCTGTTTTACAATTCTGCAATATGCATTAATTATTGATTATTTCTGGTTGTATCCTCTCCGCTGCCTGTGCATAGAGGAAGTGGCAGCAAGATTTCGGCTGGGCGACAATCGGTAATTGGATTGGACTGTTTATATCTGAGGACACCTGGTCTTCACATGCCACCCGTCCTTTCTACACACTTCTCTCGGTCCCGTGGAAAATGCCCCGTGACCTTTCACTCCCAAGCTGCCAGGGTGAAAGTTAAGGGACGGAAAGAGGCGAGATGGCGTGGATGGAAAAAAAAAATAGAAAAGGAGAGGGGGGCCGTACGCCCCTTCCCCTCTATTATCTAAATATTTATGTCAACGACAGTTTGAGCCTGACAGAAAACTAGACTTTAAATCATTTCCACACATATTGCTTTACTTACAACTGTCATTAATCCTCAGGACTAAATGTTCTTGGGATGTTTAATTGAATGGACCCACCTTCACACCCATTTCCTTGTGTGTGTGTGTATATGTGAGTGTGAGAGAGCAAGAGAGAGAGAGAGAGAGAGAGAGAGAGAGACTATGGGGGGACTATGGGGGGTGTTAGCACTTTATCTACACTCCCCATCTGTTACAAGGGAATACAGGATCCTGGCTCTTGACGGTTTGCTGACACATACTGTCTGCAAGGGCCACTGACTGACAGCCAGACTGTGGGATGGCGAGAGAAGGGAACACAATAGAAAACACTTTAAAACCTCAGATAGATTACAAGATAAGGAAATGGCTACATTTCAGCAATTCTCTCACTCCTTTTTATCATGTGTTTGTCTTTCAGCTCTCTTTGGAAACATCTGGTCTCTCCATCTCTCTTTTTTTTCAATTATTATTCCTCTTTCACCTCCTGTACTGGCATAACGTGTCTTAGTCTTACAAAGGGTTCATAAGTTATAACTAACCACATTATTAGTAGTTGATTATCATTTAACAATGCTTTATATGGTTGTTTTTTTAGTTACATTAGTTAAAGGAAGTGTAATTGTTACGTCGTCCATACTATACACACTGTGAGTACACATTGTGAGTGAGTTCCGGCTCCAGCTTGACCGATAAAAACATATAATTCGAGTCGCCACTCCTACTAGATTAACTAAAACTCATCAAGGTCATGGCATATCCAACAAAAGCAAACTCAGCCAGCTTGGAGTGTGCCCAAGAATGCTATAGCTGCTTGAAGTGCACTACGGGCAAATAGAAAACACAAAGCGCTCCATGTTCTTGCCATGTTGAACAACTGTCCTGTTTCCACCTGGGAAGACATCCTTAACGTATCAAGGCACATGCACACATGCTATCAGGGAATTATTTTTGCTTATTACAGACCCGGTCACACATCACAAGTGCTATCAGAAACCTAGGGAATTTTCAGGTTGCTCTTTCTTCACATACTGTATACCTTCCTTGGTTTGCCACAAAACAAATAATGGTAAAAAGGCTCAAGGGAAATCATTGTACATCAGGTTTTCCCAAAGAAATTAATTCTATTTGTGGCCATAGTTGGGTTGGGCGGCTGTGTCTGCGCTCATGGTCGAATGCACACCTGTACTTGTGTTTACTGCCCATACTGGCTCTACAGCAGGGTATTTGTTGCTGTAGTCCTCCCACAACTACCTCCTTCATTACCCTTTTTTCGCTTGCTGTAAGTAGGCCTTTTTCACAATAGTAGAATAAATAGGTACAAGGGGGTAGAACAAGAGGAGATTGTTCATCGACTGTGGATGGCGTCCTTTTCTAAATGAAGCAGCAACAGTAACTGTTTCGTGACGTGCCAGCACAGATGTTTTTGAATTGTCAGTGGCACTTGAAATTTTGTGGAACTTGGTATTGTAAGTATACAATGAGAATTCATGCTGGTTTCAAATCAAACAGTTTTTTTGTACAACTTCTTTCACATCATACAAAGGATTACATTATTGTGTCATACAGATGCAATAATTGCCATGCACTGCCAACACTTGCTGTAACCTTGTTTATGTCAGTGTATAGAAAGTCAGAGCACAGCATGAATCCCTAAATGTACAGACCAAAGCAAACCAAGTCCCGGTCCTGGTGTGATAATGGAATACATTCAGTTACATACATTTTGAAACCATACAGACCTTTCAGGTCTGGGCCGTGGGGGTAACTCTCCCCATGGAGAAGCAGCGTTTCAGTTTCTATTCCCCACATACTGAACAGAGCCGAGAGTCCTGCACCAACTATCAATTCTTTTTGAAGTCTTGAAGCTTTTTATTGAAATGCATTAGGGACTATTCAACTATATAGCTCAGTTGTATAGTTCAGATTGTCTTCTACTCCTTATGAAAAGCACTTGGAGGGAATACTTTCTGTTCAGGCGAAAACGTGGGGAAAAGATGACAAAGGATCTCAGGGGCATGCGTTGAATGGGAGAGCTATTTTACCTGCATTTCTGATGGATGAATACTTCAGCACAGGTAGAGAGCCACGGTTAACAACACCATCCAGCTCTTGTTTCAATTTTTCTATTCTTTCATCCTACTACTTAGAATAATGGTGGTAGTCTATTTATTTCGAGGTGTGAACTAAATGCACGGCTCCGCTCAGAGGTGTGGAAGGAGGGCTTCAACTAAGAGTACTGTGACTTATTCATCAATTCTTGACACTTTTCACTGTAGGTGGAGGGCTAATGCACGCACACACGCACACACACCACATTTAAGATAAATGGCACTCTGGGTGCTTTTCCTCAGTTAGGGTTAGGTGAAGCTTTTTTAAGAGATGTCACCAACACTGGACTCTTAGAGCCAAGATGGACAAAAATAAGTCTATTTTTTTCTTTTTCTGAAGTGGTGAGCAACATTATCTCAAGTCTGTAGCAATGCATAGTTTATTTTGTTTTGCCAAAGGTGAAAAAAGTTTTCAAAATGGAAAGTTTCAAGCCTGACTTTAAAAGAAGAGAACCTTGTTTTGAACAGCTTTTGTCCAAGTGAGAACTTTGAAGAATCTAAAGCAATAATACAATATGTATAATACCATGGAAAATGCAATCCACTGTTTCAGTACTGATGGAACTATTGCACTATAGTGTGATAGCAGTGAGCTTCAAGTTTTTATGGTGTATGTTGGCATGCAATAAATGACAGAGCTAAGGGGTGGAGTAGGTGATATATTGCCCGATTCCCAGCCATCTCCATAAACAAGATATTTTTTATCTCAAGCACCTACGCATTCCGCCTTATCTCTGGTAACTGCAAAATCAAGCCATTTTAACATTTATTTTATTTTATTATAATTAACTCTATCTCCCTGCAAGATTTTTGTGTAATACATTTCTTGTTTTATGCAAAGATTGGGAATTTAGTATTTAAAAGGCGCCACACACAAAAAAGCATCAGCACTAACAGGAATAAAAAGGCAAATGAAAGGAACGTTATACGACCTGAACTATAAATAATTGTCATTGTCATATCAAAGAGTTAAATCTACACATATGTATGTAATGTTAGGTCTTCCAGGATCATTTTCTGGTTTGGCATCATGCACGACTACTGCACTGTAATAGTGACATCAAAAACAATGCACACAAGCACACGCCGTATGTTCTCCAGTAAACCTTTTTTTCTTTACTAAACCTCCCAGTGCTCCTCGCTCTCCACCCCTCAGCATAATTGCCTGTTAGGCATCGCCTTATCTGAAGGTACATGTAGTCCTAATGGGGTCCTATGTAATGTGATGCAATGTGATGTGTATGCATGTATGCACGCTCGGTCACATCTGTGCAGGCTGATCAAAAATAAACTTGGCTTTCCTCCAGAAGTGACACGTGCTGGGGGTTCAAGGTACCAGTCAGAGCGGCTGACTACACTAATGGCGCTGAAACCCCAGCATTAACACGTTAAGGCTCGGCTCTGCATTCTCCAACATGCGTTTGTGTGTTAAGTAAGCAAGACTCAGTGTATATGGTTGTAGGCCTATAGGTCTATAGTGGGGGAGGTGTCAGGTGTGTCCGTGCGGCTGTGGTGAATGTTTACATGGCTCATTAGGTCAGTTAGGAGGAGAATTTTACTTAGTGCCCTGGGATGTGTCTGTGTACATACAGTTGTGCATATAAAATTTTCAGTGTAGTTAGTTTACTTTATACCTGCATCCATGCTCCTCTCCAGATTGAGGAACATACAATACCACAATTAATACACATATATCAAACAGAACTAGCAGTCACCAAAGTCTGAAGCACCAGATTTTATGTTAACTAGGAAGCCTCAGGCATGTCTGATTCAATCTTGGAGAACTTTTCACAGTTCTTTTGCACATCCAGCCTCTCTCAGTGTCTTTTATCTCTGTTCATATCCCTAGACGGACAAAATGGAGTTGGCATCAAGGGTGTGAGGAGGCCAGACATCTGCTGCAGGTCACTGAAGATAGTTTTTTATCTTCGAGACTTATTAGTATCACTGGTTTCTTTTCATGTGGATAAGTTGACCATAACAAGAACACTATACCAATCAGCCACAACATTAAAAACACTGACAGGCAAAATGAGTAACATTGACCATCTTGTGACAGTTCAATGTTCTGTTGGGAAACTTTTGGACCTGGCATTCATGTGGATGTTACTTAGACATGTACCACCCACCTAGAACAGACCAGGCACCCCCACCCCATAGCAATGACACTCCTTGATGGCAGCAGCCATCCCCAGCAGGATGCAGCCTGACACAGACACACACACAAAAACACTTTAGGAACACTCAAAAAACATGAAGAACAACACAAGGTGTTGACCTGGCCTCCAAATTCACTAGATCCCAAACTGATCAAGTATCTGTGGGATGATCCACAGAGGCCCCTCCCTTCAAAGGCCCCCACTAACAACATTCTGTTGCCAGACACCACAGGACACCCTCAGAAGGCCCATGTCCATTCTCTGATGAGTCACAACTTTTTTGGAGGCACAAGGGAGACCTACACAATATTAGGAAGGTGGTCATAATGTTATGCCTGATTGGTGTATGTCTGTAAGTCTTATTTTTTACACTTCAACTTCAGGTACTTCATTTAAAGCAAGTATGGACTAATAAGTTTGTGCATGGTTAAGCACAGTTTGTATTTGTTCCGACTAAAACTTTTGGTTTAATATTGTTAACTTCAACCAATGTCATTACTTGAGGCTACCGTTGTCCTAGTCTATCAAAATACAAAATAATCATTGCATTTCCATCCTGGAGAGGAGAACATTTCTTGTAAACAAATGTTCAGCTCAGATCAACAGCAGAGGTAGCTGAACCAGAAACTCAATATAGCTACAAAACAAATCAACAAATAAATGGACAAAATCTTCAGTTCTCATAATAATAATAAGAAATAGTGGGCCAATATGATATATATACATATAAATACGACCAGAAATCCACTGCACATAACAGATGATAATACTATTGCATGAGGTGTGAACAATATTCTGGATTAGCTTTGATTCACAAAACTGTACAGGTTCATTCTTACAAATACTTTGGTCTACATATTAATGGTAGTCTTTTAATGTTGATTTCTGTAGACACCAGCCATCTAGTTTTGAACTGCCTCCTTCTAAGCTTTAAGGAGATTTTGTAGTATTTTCTAGCTGATTGTATTGGTTCTACAATCGCACGTGTGGCCACAGCAGTCAGGTTTTATCGAAGTCACAAAGCTACTATCTGGTGAACATAGAGTAGTGTTGCGTTTAGCAGATGTTAAGCCAGATATTCATAGTTGATGGAGGGAAAAGAGTGTTTGAGCTGAAAACCATGTGGAAAATTACAATATAAAAAGCAGGTACACGTGTGTCAAGCCTGTCCTCCCCTCAGGTGAAAAGGAAAGACTCCGGTAACAAAACAGTGAATACATACGGCCACGCCTGGCACGCTACAGGGCGATCTTAGAAGTGAGGATTTAAGAGACACAGACAAACAAACAAGTTGAGGACACGCTGACACAACTGATAATTATAGAAATAAAAAACGTGGGGGACAGACAGTGGTGGTGGGGGGGGGGGGGGATCAGAGAGGGAGCGAGAGAGATCAACTTGAGGGACACAAGAGGGAGGAGTGGCAGACAGAGACAGGGCGTAGGGGTGACGGGAGAGAAGAAAGGAGAAGAGAGGGTTGGAGGAGAAGATGAAAGATTAAGTAGCATGGAGGAATGTTAAGTGTAGCTTAAGCGTGTGTACAGATCTTGGGATTTATGGGTAGCGCACGCTCAGGGCAAAATAGCTTCAGAATTATTAAATGACTTCAATTAAAATAATATAAGAAGGGAGAGGCCTTGTGGGTGGGGGGCTCCTTATACAAACCCATCAACTTTGATTTATGAATAGCCTCTTTTTTTCTTCTCTTCCTCTTGCAGGGTGTTCATCATGCAACCGTCTCCGCCTGCTCCTGGCAGCAATTTACATTCTTATTGTGGTTTCTTCTTCGAAGTCAAATTTAGAAAAAGGTTCTGGTTAAAAGGTGCTGTTTTAAGACAAGTGAAGTATATGCGCATAAACTACATCATTAATAAACCGTGTACACTAAATGTGCCGTGAGAGTTTGGAAGTCGTCTAACGAGAGAATTAAAAAGGACACTGATATTGTCCAAATCTGCTTTATTGCAGTATCTATACTCATGACCCCGACGTTCGTCTGCTGGACGTCTCAAGAGACAACTCTTCACAAACATTTAATGTAATACACTTTCAAGTTCTGTGTTCTGGGAGTTGGAAGACACAGCTTAGTTTAGATAGATAGATAGATAGATAGATAGATAGATAGACAGATAGATAGATAGATAGATACTTTATTTACCATAGTGGTAAGACTCCTCACAGCTAAGGACAAATTTCTGAAAAGTTTCGAACTTTTCAACATTGAGGCGACTGACCTGCCCAACTCTCTGCACCCTCTCTCTGAATACCAAGTCGTCAGGATGATGGACAGGATGCTTCAACTCTTGGGAGAGCACAAGTCGGACTTTCTCCTCACCCTCTTACCACACATCGGAAACTGCCACCCTTGGTCTGCTTTGGCCATCGCATAAACATTTTCCGGTCGCACTTTTACCTGCCCAAGCCTTCTCACTACAGCCTGTGAACACAATAGGACACAATGCACAGTGAAGACTCCACCGGGCTGCAATTTCCTCTGTCATCTCTGTCAGCCCTGGGGTGGCCCAGGTGTTCACTTGGACCTGGTTCACAGCTCACAATTTACATTTGCGCTATGGAGCCTGGGAATGAAGCTCCATGACACCACTGAGGACCACTCTGTGAGTCATGTTGGGGCCCAAGGCTGCACCAGAAGGCAGTCTGACTGGTTCCCAACCAGCTGCTGTGGGTTTTTACAGAATTTTGCCCCCAACAATACTGCTTCTTGATCTGCCACCCATCAAAGGGCGTCATCATGAATAAGGTTAAACCCTGCCACTCTGAATTACCGCTCCAAGCTGAAAGCCTTCCTGCTGCCAGTCATTTAGAAGACAGTTTCCAGCTAAACCTCTTCTCCTGGAGCGTTTCAAGATACCACTATGCACACACCCATTCAATAACAGGGTGTCACCAAGAGGTGCTTTTTTCAAATAATCACATGACCCTAGACCCTGCTGGGCATTGTCAGACCATAAAGCAAGCTGTTAGCATCAATTAGCCTGTTATTCTAGATGGCTTTATCTGTAGTGTCCCCTCTTGTCTTGCAACATGTTGCCAGCTCTCCAAATGCCTGACCTGACACCCCATTCCAGTCAAGATGGCCCTCCATGTAAATACAAGATAGAACTGGATAAAGCTCTCCAGCAGAAACACTCCAGCAGGATTTTTTTTCACATATGTGTATGTAATTTCTTTGCCAGCGTTAAACCAACAGGTGATACTTAAGTGTTTATGGTGCAGTTTTAGGGCCATCGTTAGAGGTTATGGACAAAGCTTACAAGTGCAGCTCTCCAGCGAATTGGGCTGAGCATGTCTGACTACAATCACTGAGGACTGAAGGTGTGCATGAGTAATGACAAAGAGCAGGGCAGAATGGAAGAACTGGAAGGTGACTATTCTTTCTTCTTCTTGAACAGCAACCAAATTGAGACTGTTTAGTCTAATGCATTTTCATAATTAATAAATTGCTCTAATCATAGATCCAGGCCTGTCTATATGAGAGCATGTCCCTCTCATGCACGTACACTTTGTACCAACTGGCATGTGATATACCCTATTCCTTCCAGACTTAGTCTGTTACAAGCCAGTCGAGGCATCTGCCAATAGCTTGTCCATTCTGACCAACACTAAGGAGGGCCAGCGTTGGAACAATGTTGGCTGGCAGATCAAAGTGCTTCTGGGGAAAAGCCACCAAGTCTAATTGGTATTGCCTGTGTCTAGGTCCCAGCTGGGATCAAACAAGGCAGACAGGGGAGGCCTGATAACTAAGATAAAGCCACTATGTAGAGGGCTGGCGCGTGAAACATAATGATATGGTATTTAGACATTCAATTTCTCTATATTGGCATGCATAACAGCCATGAAAAAGTCATATGGACTAATCTATTGCTGATAATTTCCGATTTATATCTGGTGGGATATTACTGCCATGGCTGATTACTGCGAAATGAAATGACTGACAAGAACACACAGAGCCAAGGATTTGTATGAGCTGCGCGCAGGCTTTAAATCCAATATTATAGTGTAGGATTTTTTTTTTTTCTGCCACTACATGCAGTAAATGTTCTGCAAATAACAGGTAATGCATTCTGCTTAAAAAATGAAATCTGCACACAAAAGAGTAAAGTATGGGTGTTCTGGTGGGGCTGAAGACCATGTAATTGCAGTGCCCAGTTTGAGTGCCTGGGGCGTTTCTTGCATGTCTTTACCCATTGTACTTCCGCCGTTTTCCGGGAACTGTGACTTGGAATTACAGTCGAGAACGAGCGCAGTAGCGGGATTGAAAACTACACCGCAGTGTCAAGACAGGTTACATCCAGACATTTTTGTAAGTAGAAAAAAAGCAGCTTCCCGGGAACTAGAAAAGTTAATGTTCACACAGTATGAGATACTACTACATCATATTATTGATATACTAGGCTAGCTCTAGGTTACCAACATTAATGAAGGAAAACTGAGCTTCAGAGGTAAAAATAAATGAAACTTGAAGTCCTAAAACATCATCTGGCATCATGGGTTAATACTGTAGCACAGAAGCCCCTGTTTACACATGTGAAGTTTAATCTTCAGCAATTTTAATTGCTATTTTTATTTCACCAAGCCAAACAAAAGAAAATAATAGCAACATTTGCAACGTTGTTTCCTCAAATACCAGAGACTGCATATATGCCATAACAACAGTAACAATTCATATTAGTTGCAGTGTACAGAGGCAATTTTGGTATTATTAGTATCATTCATAAAAAAGAGAATGTACATTTGCTGAATGTTGTTTCCTCTTAATAATTATTACCGTTACAACATGGTACATCTTCACAGGGACTTATTCCGGCCCCTTTTCATGCAAAAGCCACACCAGCTAACAGCTAAGTCTTTACCTTCAAAGGACAAGCAGTTACAGAAGAAGGTGAAGAAGATGATTTTTCCCTGCACAAAGTGATTATTAACTGTCATTTTAGTTCAGGTTAATGTATTCCTTGGTGTGTTTTTTTTTTTACAACTGCAAGACTGCGTCTGTTATCCCAAAGCCACACCCTGCAGTGCTGTTTCCAGTTTGTATCTGACATAGACATGCCATAATATTATTGCAAGCATCCATACAAAGCTCTTCAAACAGCCTTAATCCTACCTAAACATGCTTTGTCCCACATACAAATTCCCTAGAACGCTCTGCTACAGTTTGTGCACATAAAGGAGTGTTTCCACAAATCCATCATTTAGCAAGAATAAAGACCCAGACATTTCTTTTGTACAAAGTATCCCCAGAGGATATGACGTCATCGGATCCCTTTGTTTCGGTGACCCGCGGCGTATGTATCCTACAAGTTCAAGTGAGAATTTATAAGTTTACATAAGAATCTAAACTTTTTTTAACAAGCTTCTCCCTCCCACTGTCACAGGGCAATATATAACCCCCACCTAAACATTTGAACTTCAACTTCACAGGGAAGGAATAGCGCCAGAGTGGGCCGCTCTGTTTTATTACTGTGTCAAAACCTGTATTGATTGCGAGTATGATTGAAAGCACTGTATGTCGCCTAAAGGAGAAACTGAAGCAGGCTGGCGGCGTGTGGATTAAGACTGTGCGTGCATAGATATGTGCACACAGTCAGAGTAAAGGCGTATTGAAGTTGTGTTTTTTCCAAAAACGTGTACGTCAAGAGAAGTTAAAAATGGATTCCCAAGTCCAATTCCATACAGCTGAAGGTAGGAACAGAGGGATTTGAACGAAAGAGGAGAACTTCAATAATTACACTAACAAAAGCTTGTGTGCAGGCTTTTGTAGGTTCTTAAAATAATATCTGCCCATCGCTATAAAAATCTGACATACCAATAATATCATCTACTTTATTGCAATCTCTCCTCTGCATTTGACTGTTTAGTGAATGCTTTTAATTTATTTGTTGTAGTTAAAAATGGATGGTTCAGTCTGGGAAGTTGATTTGTGTACTGTCCGATGGCAAACTGATAATGGCTGGTGCAGTGGGCAGAACAGCACAAGAAGCTGGAGAACTTTGTTTTTTAGATGAGGCACGAGGAGAACAATTTTCATTCGAGTGACTGGGTGGCATATTATAAACGGAGTTGTTAGGATATCTGTGGTTTTCATACGTTCATCTATACTTTACTGCCAGGCAGCATTTAGTTAGTAAAGATCACGAAGTTGCTGTTTTATTATGGTGCACACGGACCAGACAGATACAGGTGATATATGTAATAAATTTACTTTATTTTCCCTTAGTGACCTCATGACACAATAATTGCCGCCAATTAAACCAGCCTGAGTGGCATTTTAATTGCATCCCACATTTGTTACACTTCTTTAGCCACTCAGATGGAAAATATTGCTCCTGTCTACCATTGCTACTGCAACTAATGCAGTTTTAATTAAAGTTTTACTTTCCACGTAACCCCTCTTTTCTTTGTCCTTGGAGGCAACAAGTTCAGCCATGTACTGTATGTATCATATTAAGCTGTCAAGACAGTGACAAATAACTTTGAAGTGATCATGACTCACTCTGCAGCTATTTCTGGTATCCAGTTAACTGCAACAGAAAACAGGTAGCAGACCACAAAATATGTTGATCAGTTCTGGCAGTTTGCATGACACACCTAAATCTTTTTTTAAACGTGACTGGGAGGTAATTTGGTTGCTAAAAGGTTCCATGTGCATTCAGAAAGAGAGGGCCGTGTTTCTCTAAGCTTGCAGAAAGCTCTATCGCTGCTTCACACATCTCTGTGTGCGCACAGGAGGGATTTATCTCAGTGATTATAAGACATCGTGAGACAGATGTTGTTCACCAAGCTTATTGTAAATCTCAAATTCTCCTGACTTCTGGTCCATCCAACATCATGGCGATTCATTTAACAGGTGTACCAGTTAGACCAGACAGATGTCCAGTGGACGGCTGAACACCCCCAAGCACATTATTATAGGTACAGTTTGGGCTGCTCTATTGTTCTATCAACGAAGTTTGCTAATAAATAAAAATGATCAGGAAAGGACTGCAGACAAGGTGTGTGTGGAATAATTGTGGTTTTACGCCATAGATGAGTTGCACAGATACGCTTGTCACGTATTTTAAAAACTGGTGGCAGTGTCTACAACTGTGGTCTTAAAAAATAAAAAAAGGTAAAATTCTGGATACATAACTTGGAAATACCACTAGCACTTTCCTTAAAACCACAACGGTTTTGGTTGCATATTAAGCACAAAGGGTTAGGTATATCAAGGACACAACAATTGTGTATCCATTAAATCTTTGGGTGGTGTTCATACTGTTGTTATTCAGCCAGTGTTAGTGTGTCTGGTGGACCTGCTGCATTTTCTGGGTTTTTAATTCAATAACATTAAAACAATTTAATGTTAAAAGACTCATCCCTACTTCATCCCAATTACAAGCAATTTAAACAGCATATATTTACCTTTGTTAGATCACATTTATTTAATTTAATTTAATTTCATATTGTTGGCTTATTCTTTCCAACTGGTTTGTGACTTTTTTGTTTGATTTATGTTTATTAATTACCCTAAATGATTATACAGTATACCAGCCCTCTATTTACAGCATTTTCACCATTGTGATTCACCAGAACAAAGATAAAATGAGCAACATTGCAATACATTAAGTCTGTGCAGGTACTTTGACTGAAGCCTTTACTGCCATATTGCATATGAATGGCTGTTGGGAGTATTTTTTGCAATTATATGCACTGTAATCATCAGGCTGCCCATCAAAGCGGGATGAGCCAAGAACAATCACACCCGGTAGTATTATATCAAATCGGTGTCAGAATATATTCAAATATCAAAGCCACAGCCCTTGTACAGTTGCATCAGCAATCGTTGCAAAGAAGGGTAAGTGAATAACATAATGGGATTTTTTACAGGTTCTGTACAGACTTATTCCGTATAAAAGCAAGGTGACCTTAACCACGACTGCTGCAGGGACAATGTGCTGAGAAGAGGGTAAAAAAAAGAGGGGTTTTAATTCAACACAATCAAACAATCAAGTCATGTTAGTTTTTGTAATGTCATATTAATAATATATGCTCACAGACTCAGTATCAGAAGTGGTACTAATAAAATACCTTTCTCTCCTAGAATTGATCAAGGATCAGTTACATAACCACAACAGGACAAACTTCACTACAAGATGAATTGGTCTCAGAGGAGCAGGAAATAATAGCTCAGGTTATATTAAGCAATTCAACCTTTATTTATGCAGGCAGCAGTTTGCTGAGTGAGCATGCTCTTTTTCCAGGGAGGCACAGCTTCACATTTACACAGATACAGTCACACCTGGGAGCAGCTCAGAACAGCTACAGTGTTCTAGGCTTTGACCGCGATACGTTTCTGAAGGTTGTGACAATTACAACCTTGCAGGAAAGTACTTGAAATCTTCCACTGTGGTTGTGCCACCAATAAAAAAACAGGCTATATGATTCTTTTCTGATAAGAATGCAATAAATAACTGATTATATTATTAGCGACGAGAAAAACATACTAAAACACAAATTAAAGGAGAAATTGTACTCGCTGAGGATCTCTTTGTAAGGTTTTTAGTAAAATACATTTTCTACTACAAAATTTGCCCTATCAGCTTGAAAGATCATTATATGTCAATATTGGGTTCCCAGATTGCCTCTGTTGCTCTTAACCATAGACTGTATATAGATATAGACAATGCATCCCCACTTCCTTGAATTGGCCAAAATTACGCTATTTTTCCCGGGCTCCATCTTGCAAGTTTGGAGTCTGATTCTGCGCAGTATAGTTCGAGAGTGGAGCCACGCGGAGCCGCAATATCGATGACCTGACCACACTTGTGACAGACTCACTCGTGTTTTTGTTTGATTAATACTATGCTCTGGTCTACCTCCATCAGCTACAAAGGAATGTTGGATTATATGCTTTTTTTTTTTTTTACTTTTTTTTTAAACCCAAGTCTCACGGTCCCACAGGACTGCTTCACAGAGAGGTTGGCATGGCAACTGGTAGATGTCATGATGTCAAGTGAATCTTGAATATGCATCAACATTATATAACATTACATTCTTGAATTTTTGGAAGTGTATTTTAGTGTTTTATTTCCCATCCACTGACATGCAGGGGGTGGAGCTTATGACCTATACTGCAGCCAGTCACCAGGGGGAGCGCTACTTGCTTTGGCTTCACTTTTGAGGACCTGTTCCGCCATCCATCTGTATTTACACTCTGTGCTCTTAACTAAATAACCCCAGTTTTAAGTGTGTAGAAATAGATAAGTGCATGTGTTTTGAGGAATAGCTTCCCCGTGTGAAGTGAGCATCAGCTTGCTTAGCCCTGCAGTCACTTGCAGTCATCCAACCACCTGACTGCAAAAGTAGAGTTTTTCAAACACCCTCCAACAAAACCGAGTGATTAAAGAATGATGCAGAACCACTGCAGTGTTCTTGTGTGAAAGGAGCTTTGCCTCATTCAGAAAGAACTCTCAATTTCTATTGAGTGATTGAAAGCGGTTCTTTAGAAATGAGAGTATTTTAAAATTACCAAGTAAAATTCTTAAGTATGAGCACTCTGTCATAGAAAAATGTATTGACATTTGGTTAATTGGCAATATGATCACACTGATGTGCGCAAAATAGCCATGTGAACTTATGTTACATATTATGTAACATAACACGTATGTTATGCTTGTTCCCATGATCAGGAGCACACACAACAAACAGCGCTGTTTGTGGTTCTGGCGCAGCAGTAGGTGGAGATCCTTTAGAAACAGCAGCAGTTACAACATTCGGCTGCGCTCCAAATGATGTCAGTGTTTATTTACATACAGAGCGAGAGAATGTGATCAAATCTGATCTGGAGACACATTTAATATGTGAGGTGTGAACACGTGTTAGCTACTCCTGATCCAATCATCAGGAAACATTCAAATAACTAGGTCTGAACAGAGCCAAGGTTCCTAAATAACTTGATGTATAGATTTCCATCGCTTCTATATATGCAAATTAGCTAGGGGCAGCTAGTGGCAAGGCAAAAACTAGGGAAATTCTCTCAATTATAGTCCACTAGTCTAAAAACTCCTTATACTGTCAGAAAATGATAAGTGCCAGCGGGGAGTCTTGCTGAAGTGAGTGCTCACTGTAAGAGTTGCTCAAGAGTGAATCCTCTTCTTAGATCTGCAGTAATTTATTTTACTACTTTAGGAACAAGTGAATACAACACTAAGCAAACGTTGCAACCATTTTTTATAAATGCCACAGTTATGAATTAAAGTTTGCATTCATTTTGAGTCATGTCTCTGACTACCTCGCAAATTTACGTTCAATATTCCCTCTCTTATAGCTCTGTTTTTGGTTTCTGTGAATTCCTTTGGGAAATATCTGGCTGCTTAGCTGCTAAATGATCCAGTATATCCACCAGCTACTTATTAACTGAATCTCATTTAGCATTAAGTGAATTAAAACAATAAAGTTGTGGGTCGAACAGGAGGACAGTGCAGATCATGGGTGGCATTACAAGAGAATGCAGAGAATGATTCAAAATGCAGCTAGAATCTGGAGGGCAAAGAATGCCTTTAAAAGGTAAAAACTGGACCAACTTGACCCTGTAGTTTGGACTAATTATCCCCATACTTTCAGGTGAAGATACGACTTTTCAGCTGAAGATCTGACCCCCACCCACATTGTTAACGTTTGTTTGTCTCAAACATCTAGCTCATTGTCTGCATGCTTCCATGGTGGGCTGCCTGGGACTTTGTTTATACATTTTACAGTGGAGACGCATACACACATCCCTGTGGCAATGGGAATAATGAACACATGCTTTAATGCTTAACAAAAAAATAGATGAAATAAAAATTATGTCCTGGTGGTTTGGAACGTCAGCAGTACACACTGTACTGCAGAAAATAAAGAAATTATATTTAGGCTTTCTGTTGAACTACACACACTTCATCCACTCTCTGAGCAACTCTTCAGTCCTTCAAGTCCTGATGGCTATATGACCATGAGGAAAATTCCAATTAATGTTTAAAATGGTGCAGTGGATGTCTTTGTACAAGTTCAGTGGGTATTGTATCTCCATATGTGTCCACTGTGTTGCTGTGTTTTTTTTCTTGACCCTATCAGTTGTAGACTAGGAACAAGGCCTTTCCAGAACCTTGGACTGAAGGATTCTTCTAGCTGACTGACAGGCCCACACTCTTACCACTTAAGAGAGAGATAAGAAGGTTGAGACAAACCATATTCAAACTCATTTTAAACAGGGCTTTACACTGAGTCTTATTTGGTCAGCGCAGCTGGTAATGTGAGCCACCCATGGTCGCATGTGAAGGCAGCACCTCTCTGGCAGGACTGTGCCAGGATGGATGCAGGAATCACTGTCCCCATAATCAGCAGACCATGCTTTGGGGTTTCACATAATAGAGGACCTTCTCTCAGTGAGCTGCAATCAGTGGTTTTGTGTGTGTTTATTTTTGCAAAGGCCGGATAAAATATATCCCTTTGCGGCATCACTACCTTGATGGTAGGATCGGAGAATTCCCTCTTCTAGGGAACTGAGGTATGAATTTGATATTTTTTTTGTTTAATCTACAGGTCTTTTCAGAATAAGTAAAGGTAAAGCAGGCGTAGATGCTGCCATCATTGCAGACTGGCAGAACTTCTCATCCCACAGTTTTTCAGGACCACTGCAACCACTGCTGAGTAAAGAGTAGCGGCTTCACGGTGGCCACAAGAGCAGCAAACAGCTCAGCTTAGCAGCTCAGCTTCCGTTGATAGTTCAGGAATAAGGGGTTTAGAATGAAGGGTATCCAATTTCACAGTTTAGTCCAAGTGGTACCAAATGCTCCCCAATAAGTAGTAGTTACATTGCCAGTGAAGAACATGTTAGCATTGTTTGCTAATTCTGCATGTTTTGAATGTTCAAAATAAAGTTGAAGTAAATGTTGATTGTACAGTGTAATGGCTACAGAATAATGACACCAGTGGGGGTTAGATTGGTTCCCTATAAGCCTTGCTTTCACTTGACATTTCTGCCTGCCACAGGTCTAAAGTACTTTGGGGAAAATGAAGGCTGGATTTACAGCACAAAGGAAATGGCTCCCTGGTCGCTCTTTGTAGCGTTTTCCAAGTGGATAGTGGAACAATAACTGCACAAACTCTACCCGGCAGAAGAAAGAGTGCCCCATTGTCCGAGGAGGCAAACAAGGTGAAGAGGCTGAGTGACAGAAACTGAGGAAAAAACATGTGTGAACATTGGGCATGTGTGAGCCATAAATTGCATCGATGGGGAGAGGTTTGAAAAAAGATATTCAGGTGGAATTATTACCACTAGACTAGTAACATAACCTACTTCATTCTGCTTGGAGTTGCTAGTCTATCCTCGGATACCCATGGTAGTTTATATGCTTTGATAGTGACAAACATGGCATAACATGATATCCAGTCGGGTTCATTGTTCTTGTGCAAACATTTCAACCTGCTTTCATGTCTCAATTACAGACAAAATGAATGAATTAACTACGTTTCCTCTGTTTTCGTCTACCCCCCTCTGGTAGTCGCTGATACCGTATAGTTAGGTCTATCCCCAAAGCAGTACTTCATGTTTCTTTCCTCTCTCAAAGTTGTGTTGATCCTTGTGTGTCCTGTGTTGTTGGTTGTTCCTATGTTCTGAGTAAAACAGAGTCTGTTCTTTAGTTTTTTCATCTACAAATAACTTCAGGGCAACAGTCGTAGTTTTGAATGAAATATCTTAGCAGACATTAATGTATTGACATTAATATATATATTTTTTTTTTTTTTTTTTTGGGGGGGGGTCATGTCATTGTTTTAAAAAAGACACAAGAAGGTCTTTGGTTATACCATGCACAACCTGAAGTTTAAATTTCACTTTGGACAAACAACAAAAATCCCTTACAGGACAGGGACAAAACAAGTTTATACATGTTTATAAAGGAAGAGAGACAAACACACACAAAAAAATGCAGGAAGTAGAGGCAAAAAAGAAAGAAAATAACAAGAAAACAATGCTAAATTGGTATTTTGTGATGATATGGAAATAACTGTATAGTAGTAGTATATATAATAGTATATGACATGAAAACAGCCAGTTAATACAGTGGTGGTGTAATGTTGTGGTGTAATGGTATGCACACGCACACACACACATACACACAAAAAAAGAAACAAACTGACAAAACAATATATCCTTAAAGATTAAAATATGGGAACAGGGAATAGAGTCATTAGGGGCCCCTGGTCTGGAGAGGACTGTCCCATCACCACCAGATGCCTTCCAAAGCAGCCCCCAGACCCTGAGGAGGGAGCCTGTTTATTAGGGAGTGGTCTACATTGGTCCCACTCCCCCTCAAAGCTTTCCAGTCCCAGAGGGCCCCTCAGAGTGACCTGGATCCAGGAGTACTGTTATTGTAATACTAGGAATAATTATTGTTGTTTGTTTGATTGCTTCCATCCATGTCTGCTGTGTGTGCTGATCTGATTGTTTTTTTTAATGCTATTTGTTTTTCTGTCGAGATATGATCGGATGATGAAAGGTGCTACTGAGATCCTGAGATTTGTATTCTATGGGCCATGCCTCTCTATGAAGCAACTATCTATGTTGCTATATTTATCTAACAGTCAAAAAAGCTCAGTTAATAGATGACAAGGAGACAAAACTATACCAAAAAGACGCCAAAGACAAAATGTCAAGGTTTAAAATGACACCTAAAATATCCCAAATAACCACAAAGAGACAGAGCAATGACATCTGAAAAGCTGCCATAAGAAAGACCATGCTGAATGAAATGTAAGGCTTTCGACAGCAAGGAATTTGTGAATTCAGTACTTTCAGATAACCTGGCACTGAACTGAGATGGCAGGCAATAACCCCAGCAGCATTACCATTGTGAGCATGTTAGGATGTTCAGCTCAAATGGGTGATAAGCCTAAATGCAGCCTCAAAGAACCATTGGTATGGCTGCTGACCCACTTCTGCTCTGTTTCTGTTTTCAGTTTTTCTAAAACTGGAACCCCTCACAGGTCAACTTTCATTCCTGTCCAAAACTCTTCACATCTCATACTTCTATCCCTTTCGTCTCGTGAAAGATTCCCTCTTGAAAGCAGTGCCTGTACAGGTGGAGACACATTATACTGAGCCCCATCCACAGTAGAATACTAATGTCCATTGATCTGTTGGAGACATAACATTTCAATCACAGGGATAGCATCCTCCAAGCCTCCGAATTTATTACGATCAATGTGTAATAACCATAAAAGCTATTGAACTGAGGGTGGGTGGGGGTAGGATTAACATTGTGTACATTTAAATCAAAGGTTAACGCTCAGCGCTGCTATCCATTCACATAGCCACCCAGTCGACCACGTTTGGCTCTAGTCTAGGAGGAATCATACTTTGTTCATCAGTGGAAGACAAAAGCAGAAAAACTTGTCTCCTGCTACCTCCACGAGGAGAGAGGGAGTTAATTAAAGCACGAGACATCTCACTGAATATCTTTAGCACTGTTTCCAAGCAGGCTTTCCAACGCCCAGGAGTAAAAGAAGGGCTGGGGAGAGGCTTTGAGTAGGTGAAACAGAGAGAGAAATTAGTTAGAGGATGGCAAACACAGCACTATTTCAGCATGCAGATCAGACTAGACAGGCTGAAGCTGCAAATTGCTTTTAGCACTCAATTTCTCACCTTAATTAAAAGATGGGAGAGCTCCAGTTACAGGCTACCTCACTTTTAGCATCTGCTTTCCATGACAAAAGTGGGACAATGGTGGGGTGGGTGATTTTTTATTTTTTTCTTCTTCTTCTGTTTCCTGCCAGCAGTCATCTGCTGATAAACCCTGAAGTGTTGACTCGTCAGGTCAAACACTGATGCTTGCGGTATGGTGTGAACGCTCGCGGTGGTGGGGGAGAAATAGCAATTAATTGTGCTTTTACCAGCTTCCCTCATGACTAGCGCCGCCCTGCAGTCTCGCTCTGCAGCGGCAGCCTGGTTAATTAAACAAGCAAGTCATCCATCTGGATTTGCCTTTTTGATATATGACTGAGTCCTTCTGGAAGATGTTTACATAAGATGGCTTACGATAAATAGAGCGTTTCTATTAATGCTAACACTCTACTTCACCCCCTGCTTTAATAACAAATTAAATAAACCTGTTTTTATCTGGTGTTCAGTGTGTTGCGAGTGGCATTGGTAGCGCATGCATATTTCAGTCTCTTGGAGCCTTTGTGCTTTGTTATCTTACAAGATTTAACAGCCTAAAAATCTGCGATGCACGCACAACGAAATAGGAGCGTCACATACTTGCAAAGACAAAGACTTTGCTCAGTCAGAACCTCAACACAACAGACTAAATGATCTTGAAGAGAGCACTTAGTTTGTTTAGCAAAAGCAACCCCAACCTCAACATTGGTTGATTCAGTGCAAGGGCATATTTCTGGTAGATTACACAACATGAAAACCTGTTTTCATTTGCTGATACAGACTCCAAAAGCCATGTTAATCATGGTTTTATAACCACAACTTGACCGGGACTCAGAGTTCTTCAACATCAAAAAAAATTTAGTGATGAATGTCAGCACTTTGGATGGTACATTGCAATGACATTGATACTTAGATTAATTATTTCTTAAGCATTGTAACATGCTGACACTTTAGGGAGATTATGAAAACTTACAACTTTACTGAAAGGTGAAACTGAACATGAGTCATTAATCCGTCACTACACAAGCAAACTCTGAGTGAGCACAGCTCCAGTGAAAGTAGAGTTAAATGTGACCCTGAGTCTGGCTGTAAAATATATTAGAATTTATATTGGACAATTTGGGTTATCTTTACAATAAATTTGACTAAACGCTTTGTAGCCGTTCTTGTGACTGGTTATTTCTCTTGTCTTACAAGGCTTCCTGTCAGCATAACACTGACTGCTGTTCTATTTTGCATCCAAGAATCTGAGCCATACCTCGGAGCCATGAGCCATAAACTCACTCCATTCTGCCTCTGGTGGAAGCTTCCCCAACATATTTGCTCCTAATGTAATGGCCTCTGAGGAAATGTTGAGATCACCATTATTGAAAGAATCATTACCACAATCTCATAATTCCCAGACAGATCAGGAGGTAATTTTGCTACGCCCATAATCAGTGCTCTTAATCAAATGGAGCCAGTGCTTTGACACTGTGCATAATGGGAGAAGAAGAGCGTTTCCTGACGGCGGTTGAGAAATGACATGGATGGATGTCAAAGAAAAACTTTAAATTATCTTAAGCAGGTTTACATAAGTGATTGCCCTGGTGATGGGGAGCGAGTGTATGAGGGAGGAGTCCTGAGGCAGGATACGCGGAGCTTGAAATCGTAGACTGGAGGTCCATTTGAATTGATGGGATTTGTTATAATAGCCCAAGCTGACATTTCCTCTTTGTGGCGACGGCTAAGGAGGGAGGAACAAATTACTTGCTGTTAGCTCAGGCCAATGTGGAAATCTGATGAGGGGAAATTGCATATCACATCTGCCTTCGTTTTAGGGCAAAATGTGGCTAAAACCATGATTCTGCCTAAAGGCTGCCTTCCAGCTGAATATGTGCCTTTGTGAAAGAGCGCATGAATATGCATATTTGCATTTGTGACAGCTGTCAGTTGTCTATGAGGCCCACTGGATTATGACAAGACAGGGAAACATTCCACTCATGCTCTTTCAAATCAAGCAGTTTGCTCTTGCCCCCATTTTGCAGAGTCCAACTAAATTGGACGATTAAACTCTTTAAACCCTGGACCTGAGTGAGTTTAAAGTTCAAGGCCAGGCTGCCATGAGCCCTACGTGAATTTGATTTTGAAGATTGTAGTCAAGCAGAGGGAGGTGAGGGAGAAAGAGAAGGCTGGAGTGCAGTACTGCTAAGCAGCTGGCTTGGCAGAAAGTCTACTGGCATTAGAATTTTATAGCAAACATGTCTCTCTCACGTTTAAGACTCATAATAGCAAAATAATAATAATAAATAAATAAATAACCTGCATTCTGTACTGAGCACATTTTTGCACATGCATACTTAATAAATTATCCCTCTTAAGATCGATGCTTGATCCTGTTCCCCCTGTGGACACCTTTGAAACACTAACGCATTCCTTTGACAGCTACACACTACAGGCTGTACTGTAAATGTTCCAGTACATGTTCACATACAAAGACAGCATACAGCACCGAGTGAGTCACCCAGTCACAGACTTTCGATTACCAAAGGGAAATGCTTGACCTCCTCCGTGTGACTTGGTTTATTAGTTTTTATACAAAGCATAAATATAATACAGCCATATGGAAATGGTTTCCATGTCAGCCCTGTATGCATTTTTTTTTTCACTCCATTCATGTGTCGCATCATAACGATTACATCGAGTGCTGACAAAGTGATGCGCAAAACCTTTCAAATGCATTGCAATAATGTGTGAAACATGCCAGAAGAAGATGGCTATTCATACACAATTCCACTATAATAATATTGCATAGCCTGACATCGCTACAGGGCACCTCCATGGCAATGTGTTTGTCACCACGTTAGCAGAGATTCATCAGCAGTGTTTTCCTTCAAAAATAACAGGTCTGTTTAATAAAATATGGACCTTTGGTCAGTGGTCAGTTTCAAATAGTGCAGGTATCGATTACACTATTACCAGAAAACCACCATTAGCTCTGTATTGTTACATTTAGGCTCCATAAACTCACAGAAAAATAGATAATGGTCACAATGGAATAAGTGGTGTTGAAAGCATGCTTGCAGTCTCCTGAAAGTGTTATGTACTCTGCGGATTTGCTTAATTAAATTCAGATTGTGTCCCTCTCTGACTGCATCATTTGATGCCACGGTTCAGCTTGCATTTACAGTAAGTATGCTAAGTATACTTCAACAACAGTTCAGTTAATTTTAGACAGATATTCAAATGTTTATTCCATTGCATTTAGCCATTCACTTTTTATTTGAACTTTGATCAGGTTTCTCTATTAAAAGCTTTCACCCTCTACCATTCTGACCATTATTCTTATACATCTTACCATCATTTACCTTTAGCCTGCCCCCAATATTGGAAATGTTAAACCTTGACTTTCAGCTATTAACCAACCAACAATTTCAACTGATCCATCACTGTTAGGTATTTTAACCATTTCCCAACTGCACTTAGCTAGCTGTTTAAAATGGTTTATGGAGAAGAGATTTAAGTCATGGGAAAGTCAAATAAGAATGAATAAAGATGGCATAGGAAAGTTAAGGATACTGTCTACGGAATTGTTCCTGGAAAGAGTTTATGTTTTGTTCTTTTTGTTTCTTTTATGCCTCACCCAGAAGCCATCTTTCATTTACCAACCACTCAGACTCTGAGTTCAGTCATGTTTCAAAGGGTTCCTGCACGTCATTCAATTTAGTTTATATGAGTTATGAGTTTGAACATGCTTCTCATGTGACAAGTTACTTATTGTTCTGAAGTGATTCATTATAGTCTTGTGGCTTTGAACTAATTTCCTGCCATTTCCCCGCCTTGTCTCTGTCTCACAGAATATGAGACCTGCTCAAGTCTGCTCTGGTCTTCCGACAGCTTCTTCCAGCTCTTTAGCCAAAGGCCCTGCCACGGTTATGTCACTCAGTGCAGCCCGCAGCAGAGCTGGAGGGGTTGGACGGGCACACGGGGTCCTGAGAGAGGATGGAGGCCTGGCTGGAGGGCATCAAGAAAAAAGAGAGGAGGAGGTGAGGGGGGTTAGGTGAGGGCGTTGGAGCTGAAACAGGAGTTTGGCCGAGTGGACAGCAGCCAGAGCGGCAACCTGCATCAGAGGGTACCCCTCCTCCACCCAGTGCCACAGCCAACCACAAAGCCAAATCACTCCACTTGAGGAACTGAAGTGATTCTCTGTGGCATCAGAGCATTCGAGGGCTTTTTCATTCAGCTGGCAATGGAACACAGAGGTGGGCAGACATTCAAAATCCTGTTCATATTATCACAGATTTACTTACTATTGAAATTTGAATGAAATTTGGTGGAGATGGTAAAAAAGTAGATCTGGGTCTATGTTTGTCACACAACTCACTGACAGGAGTCACACACAAAATAACATTTGTGAAGTTTTTAATCCTCCCCTTCAGCTAAGAGACAACTATGAGAGAATGAACCAATCTCCTCTGAATGTTTTAATTAGCATTAAGGCCTTCCATGGCTGCTTTTAGCATTCGGTGGTATATAAACGAATGTGATAAATGAATCAGTGCATCTCTGAAGACTGAGCCAGCGTCTAGCATTTCTGGTTAGTGTAAGCTGTCTACAAGTCTGCAGCATCCTTTCTAACCTTTCTAACAGGTGGGTAGTTTGTCAAAGTTTAATGGATCGTTTAAGACTATGTTGTTGCACTGGATAATAATGTCCAAAAGTGCCTGCCTGCATAGCTGTAAAGGGCAAACAAGCCAGATTACAGGGTAAATCAACACTATTGTTGATTCTCTTGTCCTCCCTTGTACTGTGAAATTAAGAAAATAACAAATAATCTGATGATAAATAACACAAATTAAGAGAGCATTTGCGACCCTGAGTCAAGCGAACATTAGAGAATAGATAAATATACACATATGTTGTTCCTGAACTGTTCTTTTGTGTGTGCCTGTGTCAGGCTGCGTCCTGTTGGGGATGGCTGCTGCCATCAAGGAGTCTAGGTGGTCTAGGTGGGTGGTAACATCCACATAAATACCAGGTCAAAAAGTTCCCCAGCAGAAAATTGCACTCACAAGATGGTCAATGTTATTTACTTCACCTGTCAGTTGTTATAATGCGGTGGCTGATTGGTTTATATATAAAGCAATGTCAAAATCTTTGTGTAAGGAGCAAGACAGCCTCAACAATTGAGAAATAGAAGACATTTGGTACCACCATGACTCTTTCTAGAGTTGGCTCTCTGGTCAAACTGAGGAACTGAACAAGATGTACTTTAGTAAGAATGGGATAAACAGTGTAGAAGCCTGCAGACTTAAACAAAAACGCATGAAGCTGTAGTTACTGTCAAAGGATTTGCTCCACTATATGGAATTAAATACTTAAAAGTCTGAATACGTTCAGATTTCAGTTACTGAGTATAGATTGGTGGGAAGATAGTGATTTTTATTCATTTAAAATTTGATCTGGAACACAACAATGACAGAGAATGACAGATATGTACTAGTGACAGCAGCATGTCAGGTGCAAATTCTTGCTTTTGTTTGGAGCCTCAGGGCCACTCACTCTCTGCTGTGTCCTTTAACCTCCATGGGAGGGAAGATACCATCTGACCTGCCTGCCCTTCTCCTCGACCAAACGGCTGTCTCACAGCTCAAAGGACCGCATCAGTGCAGGTCACCTCAGAGGCTCACAGCACTTAATGAAATAAATACCATCTGCCTGCAACCTTTGACCCGTCAAATAAGCTGGAGGACACTGGTGTGTCGGCTCTCTATTGTGTCTCTGTGAACTCTCCGTGCAGCCACACTTCCTCATAATAAACAATCTCAACTTCACGTTCTCGCACTGATAGTATCTCTGGGCTTTTATGTCATCGGCGTCTGTCTTTGTTCCTCCTCATGCTGATACATGCAGGAGATAGCAACTTGTCAGACAGTGCGTTCCTTATCTGTCAACAGACTGTAATGTTTTCTGATATCCTCACACTAGAGCACTTCTCTGTATTAATTCATGAAGCCAATGATTGCTAACCACCACATGCATATTATATTTGCAGATAACAGAATTCTAGCACTGAATTTACCTCTGGTGTGTGTATGTTCGGATGTTTATAGATAGTTTTACACACATATTATGCCATTACACTAATCACACAAACACACACACACACATACCTGGACCTGGCATTCGTGTGGATGTTACTTAGACATGTACCACCCACCTAGACCAGACCAGGCACCCCCACCCCATAGCAATGACACTCCTTGATGGCAGCAGCCATCCCCAGCAGGATGCAGCCTGACACAGACACACACACAAAAACACTTTAGGAACAACTAAAAAAAAAACATGAAGAACAGCACAAGGTGTTAATCTGGCCTCCAAATTCACTAGATCCCAAACTGATCAAGTATCTGTGGGATGATCCACAGAGGCCCCTTCCCTCAACCCATAGGACCCAAAGGCCCCCACTAACAACATTCTGTTGCCAGACACCATAGGTGGTCATAATGTTATGCCTGATTGGCGTATATGCCACTTTGATCAAATTTGCTCTTACTGCAAGCTAATTTTATATAGTCTACACGTAATACTTACAGTCTTAGCCTACTGTTTGATTCTGATTAGTATTAAAAGTAATCAGCTATATGTTTAAAAAAGAAATGATTTACTGAGATTTTCGGTTTATTTTAAATAATTTAAAGCATCTTTGCCATTGAAAGAACAGTTTTAACGGCAAACTTAAAGTTCACCATATTTAGTCAGGTTTCTTATTTTTCTAGTGTGACCACATTACACTCTGAAAATACAAAGCTGGGGATATACTATTGCCATCATTATTGCTCTATGCTGTTATATTAACATTTCCCTTGAAGGGAGACGTGAAAATAAAGGGGCTCGTCCAACCAATACAATTTGTACACACAGTGTGGCTTTTACCATGTTACGCTCTGTAAACTTTATTGAAGCATGCATCATATTACTCAAGGGCTAACGTCAGATATGATCATCAGTAGCACAGCATACATCTAACCTAACAAAGTCTCTCACATTAGGGTCTGGTATGATGATGGCATCATCATGATGCTAAGTATGTTTCTAAATGTGCTCTGTCTTCAGGATGCTCTGCATCTCCTTTCAATGCCACCATAACAGCATCAGTGGGAGGGAGAGGCAATCAGCTCTTATTGTCTACTTAATTAAGCTTCATTTGATGGAGATGATGATTTGTAATCAGCGCTTCAACCTGTGATGATGTGCCAATTGAGGACGTGCAGTTACAAATCCAACTCCCTGCGTTTTACAGGGGAAATAAAATGTCATAGCTAGCTCTCAATCCCAATGCTGTTAATATATGAAGACACTTGACTTATATCATATATTGACGAATGCAGTAGCATTTATTCCGCTTTTGACATCTGCTCCACTTTTTTACACTACTGCATTTATTTTACAGCTGGAATGATTGGTTACATTTAAAATCTTATAAAACATAACACCTCGCTTCAAACATTGGTTTAAATGAACAATCCCTTGTCATTTAATTTGTATAGTTGATTTTCCAAGAGGTAAAATATTTGACATTAAGGGCAAAATAAGGATAAATTTTTTGGATCCGATCCTTGCTACCTTTTTCTTTCCTATAAATCGTCTCGAGACCCCAAGATTTATCTTGAGTCCCTTTGGATGTCCTTGCATCCGTTGTTTGAGAAGCAAGCTTCTTTCAAAGGAACACTTAACAGTTACACATCATGTATAACGTATATAAAAACTGTACCAGAAGTGAAAAGAGAGATGAAAACATCCATAGAACATCTGACCCACACAGTTTTAACCCTGTGACCTGAAATTAGAATACTCCTGGAGCTGCGTGTACATATTCCAAGGTTGCTTCCAGTGCACACGGAACATATCCTACTGCTGCAGCTTCACAGTAAAAGTGTTTGTCGGAGAGGATCAAAAAGTATCTACAAAACAAGATAGCAATCATTGTTTTCACTAAATGATAGTGGATCAGTTAAATGTTTCAGGTGGTGATGGAAGGAGAGGGTGGCACGGAAAGTCCCAGATTCTAATCCATGGGCCGACTGGGCCTTTCTGTGTGGAGTTTGAATGTTCTCCCTGTGTCTGCGTGGGTTCTCTCCGGGTACTCCAGCTTCCTCCCACCATCCAAAGACATGCTGGTTAGGTTAGTTGGTGATTCTAAATTGACTGTAGGTGTGAATGTGAGTGTGAATGGTTGTCTGTCTCTCTGTGTTAGCCCTAAGATAGACTGGCGACCTGTCCAGGGTGTACCCCGCCTCTTGCCCAATGACAGCTGTGAGAGGCTCCAGCAGACCCCGCGACCCTTAGCAGGAACAAGCAGTTACAGAAGGTGAATGAATGAATGAATGCTGTCACTCTTGGACCTGTTCAGCCTGCAACTCTTCATCTCAACACGAGTAACAGCTCCTTCTCCTTCCATTACTACCTGAAATATTTAACTGATCCACTATCAGGTAGTGAAAACAATGATTGTTATCTTGTTTTGTAGATACTTTTTGATGTTCTCCAACAGTAGGATATGCTCCAGATGAAGAGTTGCAGGCTGAACAGGTCCAACTTGTTACTGAGATACCCAGCTCCTGACTGCGCCCTCCTTGCTCTATAGGGCCTGTTCAGACCTTGCATTAAGATCCGATGTGGGCTTTCCGATTGCAGTTTTAGGTACGTTTGTTCAGACCTGGCATTAGCATGCGTCTCCAGACCCGATCTCAGTTTCGCGCTCTGTATGCAAGTAAACACAACATCATCCGGGGCGCAGTAGAATATTTTAACAGCGTCTGTCTTACTTCCGCATCACTACCGCTGCTCCAAAACCATGAACAGCGGTGTTTTATGTGTGTGCGTCATGACTTTGGCACACACGTTAAGTTATTATTTATTGACAGGCGGCGGTCTTTGATGTGACTCAGGACGCATTGCATTCGCACTGCCAAAGGAATGCAGACACCTGTGGACACATGCGACCACATCCAAGTGTGGTCAGAGATTGGATATCTGGGGGTGTTCACACCTGTCTTTTACGTGATTGGATCACCCAGATCGCACCTTAATGCAAGGTCTGAACAGGTCCTAAGCAATCTGAATACTTTCTTTGTAATTTGATATCATTTTTGTCCTCTCGTGACTGTCTAGTGCCCGCTTTGTTCACACACAACAATACCTTCCTGTGCCACTCGCTCAACTACGAGTCAATGAATAGAAGTCACCTATGGGTGAGGTATGTTAGTGGAACGTTTTAACAAAATATCTGTTGCTTGTCCTGTCTCCTGGTACGGTGTATGACAGCAAAGGTTCACACAAACCAGTCAAGAGATCATTTCCGATACTCTGCAGTGCGCACATCCGCGTCTGCCCTCCACAGAATGACCCACTTGACTGTGCATGGTGCCATATGGGAGCCCTGTTTGAAGCGACTAGCATAAAACCACACAATTAATTCTGAATTACGCCAGACAATCTGCTGCAAGATGGTCCTAATGAAAATGATGTGGATGAGTTCTGGGTGCAAACGCAAGAGGGCTGAGGGCACTGGGAACAAGCACGGTCGTGGATTCAACACGCTGTTTCGCACAGGCGCGCACAGACAAACATACACGTGCACATGGTCCGGCAGCTATTAAGCCTTTGCATTCAGGAAGCGTCTGCATGACTGCCCTAAATTTTCCTGACGTACGCCTGAAATTGAATCTAATGTAGCACTCCCCGGAGACACTGAGCAGCACATTGGTAAATTATTTAATAAAAGGAGCTTTGCACTGCATAATTTAACCCAAATAAAGGAGGAAGATGAGAACAGAATGGTAACTGAAGACAAGTGTCTGTTGACTTGTAGTGTAGCTCATTTATCACGATCGCTGCGTGAAGAGAGTTTGCTGCGAGTGTTGTGTGCGTATGTGTGTTGGTGAATATTCAGCTGACTAAATCAGCAGGAGATGTAGCAGCTTTTTAGAGAACAAAAGAGGTGTTATGTTCATTTTTACTTTGAATGTTATTTCTGACACCACTTCTCTATAGAAATTCTAGTTGGAGCTTATTTAATAGCAGCTTTTACGCAACCTGCACATATACTCTATTTACATAATCAGCATTCATTTTAAAAACCTTCAACTGGCATTACAACTAATAAGCCTCTTACTTCCACTTTCCGTTGCTGTATCAACCTTGTTGAAACAGCCTGTGTGTGAGCTCACAACTGTGCAGCAGCACTGTGCAATTAGATGGATCTGACAGGAATACACAGCAGCATCCCTATATAATGTGGCAGCTAGTGTACCATGCTTTAATTCTCCATCTCATTTGTCATGCACAAATCATACTGGCTCCAGTGCTCTCACAGCTTGTCTTCATCTGCAGGCTGCGACTTTGGCTATGGCAGGCTCCTTTTCGGTACGAGCAGACCTTCAATTATTTATAAAGCTCTTTTCTTCTTCTTCCTTTCCTTTCTTTTCCCCTCTTTTTTCTTCGAGAAGCTGAACGTGGTGGCAAAGGGAGGTAGAAGACACTGTCATGTCTGTGTTTTTCCGTGTATATTCCCTGCCCTAATAATGGAGTCCAGCTGTAAAAGAATAGGCAAGTGGGGTTGAGAGGAAATGGCTTTGCAGCATTAAAAGGAGCTATACTTCCATGTTGAGGGAGATTAAACTAATCTAATCTTATTAGTTATCTACGTACATTCAGCGAAGTCCCTCAACACAATCTAATTATATCGGTTGGGGAGAGGAAATATAAATGGTAATTTTACAAAGTTTTGGTTTGATGTGCTCTCATTTGATCTCATCTGGATGTGATGAGATTGCTCGATAAGAAAGGCCATAGTGGTGTGTTATCATAAACCTCGGTTCAAAGGATACTTGTAATGATGATCCACTCAATTCAGTGGATTACAAACTCTTTGATGAGTTAAATGCCTAACATATGTGCAGGCCCCTACATGTGTTTCAACCAGCTGTGCTGCTATCACATGCATTGATAGTTCACTGATATGACTCTGACTGTTTCCCTATGAGGTACAATGAGCAAAGTTCACTTAAACACTAATATACATGTAAAAGGTTTGATTCAATGACGAACCTCTGTATGGTAACATGTAGTGTGGACACTACACATTAACTGCAGCCAAACAGAATGATAAATGAGCTTTTGAGTTTAGTGCAAGCATCTGGTAGACACCATGAAATTACGTCTTTCAGAACCCACCGGGGTTGAGTTATGTCTGCCAGTCAGCAGCAGGGTCAGAGTTAAGGCCAGTTAACAGCTGGTCACGGCAAAGGGAATGAGGATGGACCAAGGTTAAGAAGGGAGATTTCTAAAGGATGGGTTTTAAAATCATGTACTGGACATTAGCATACGTCTTTTTTTTTTTTTCCTTTTACTATATGCAGATATATTTCAGTATTTCATTGCCCTACATTCTTTTTCCTTTGCAGAATCAGATTATTAATACAAACTATATTCAACAAAAGCAGGTCGGTTTAATTTTCTTTGTAGGAAAGTCAAGACTCCAGAAACAAACTGCAAAGGGCATTTAAAATAATATATGAAGTAAACAAAATGTCTAATTTTAAATGGAAACAACCAGTCATGAACATGCACATAGTGGATACAAACACAGATCAGCCACAACATTAAAACCACTAACAAGAGAAGTATATACCATTGTCTCAGAAGGCCCACGCCCATTCTCTGATGAGTCCCAGCTGTTTTGGAGGCACAAGAGAGACCTACACAATATTAGGAAAGTAGTCATAATGTTATGCCTGATTAGTGTATAACCCAATAGGGCACCCGCAAAATGGGCATGGTCATGCAGCATCAGGCCAACCAATCACAAACCTCCACATGCACATATACCAGCCAGGTAACACAGAGAAGTGTGGTTTGGGTATATTATCATGTAGTTTCAGGCGTATCATTGAACCAGAGTGACCAAAGAGAGGAGGAATGCCCTGGAAAGATCAATGGTAAAAATAAGACCTATAAGAACAATAAAAACAAAGTACAAAGCATATAGTATATACTTTGTACCTTATACTTTGTTATATAAGTATATCTGTGCTTTCTTCATGCAAAGAGAGTATTTCTTCTCTGTGTGTATTGCTGCCTTTATTTAAAGACCTTAGTTTCTTGTAAAAAATAACCATTGGTGATTTATTTGATGGCTTATGCTTCAACTATACTGCTTACATGTTCAGTTTTATGCTTTTTACTTTAACACATATTCACAGAAATATCCATGTGCAAGTAAAAGACATAATCTGTGCATCATGGGCACTGTCCCAAGACATTAGTGACAGCAGAAAGCAAAGCTAAATAGAACTATCGAGGGGAAGGAAGAAGTCAGAATTTATTGTCACCCCAGTGCCACTGCATGCCCCCAGCACAATTAAGAGCTCCTCGCGTGATTGTTGCTCTCCCTAACATAATCCATCTGTGTCACCATTCAGGTCCCCATGCAGTACCTAATCTAGGCTAAATGCAACTATAATCCAATTATCTGTCATACCACAGGCCCACTGATGATATTTTTACTTTTTGCTGACACATCCCATTACACCCGCGGCAAAATAATGAGAGAAGATAACTTCATTTGGATAACGAAGAACAATAATGAAAGACAGTTAACACAGCAAAGACGGAGATGGAACAAGAGATGGAAGTTTATAATGAGTTGCATGCACTGGCACGAAAGCTTTATGTACTCACTGTCATCAAAAAAATTTGCCGGAGCCGCTCACATGTCAAACCCCGGCGTGCTTCATAGATATGGCTTGATGACATTAATTTCATTTGCACATCGGTCGCTATAAGGAAAAAAAAAAATGACTCGCAAAGTGTTTTAACATGGACACTTGACAGTATAGAGTGTGACTGATAATGGCAACGCATTGAAAAACTGCTGACAAACATTGCTGATTACCATTGTTCAGTCTATGATGTAGGAATATTAGGCTATGTGGTCTGACTGAGTGCTCCTCTTTAATTGACTGAGTCAGTATTCAGTCTTCTTGACACTCAGGTGTTTATTATAAGGTTTTACCTCGTAGCTGCTGACAGCAGAAAAGAGAAAGGCATAATTATCTTATTGCATAATGGAGACCGTTTAAACCCACTTGATTTTCTTTTAGTGAACTTTTACTGCCTGACATTTTTTTTTATCTTGACAGTTGGATGTAATTAAAAATAAATAAATACACAAATAAATAAACAGCCAAAAATGTTATGTGCAGATGCACACATCAAACGTCAGCTTATTTAGCCAACGATGCAGCCTTTCTGTTTCTCCACTTATGTGTCACTAAATGGAGGGTGAAAGGTTAGTTCAAGCAGCTGACTGTAGAGATAGCAGTTCAGCTGAAGCACTATTGGCAAATCTCATTCAAAGTACCTAAATACCCTGCTGCTCATCATATGATGATCCGTGGCACATCGATTGCATCATGAAATCACAGCTTCAACAATCTGATGCAGAGAAGCCATCAGAAGAGTTCTGAACATTCAAATACACCACGCAGTGGCCAGGTTCTCCGAAGCTTGGGAACAGAACCCTCCTACTCCTCTGTCCCCAAGCTCTCACAGAATAAACACTGTTCAAAACAAAATGGAATTTTTTTTTTTTTTTCCAGTTTCTTCTTCATTGTTCATATTAACCTGGGTGGCGTCCTCTATACTTCAAAAATGAGTTGTTGTTTTATGAAATATTGATGACCAATAACTCTCCAGACTCTTTAAGATGTGAATGAAGGTGAAGTTTTTTTGGTTCAGATGTTAAAAATGTGCCTCCTTGCCCACATTCCCTCTCTAGATCCTAGAATGCATTTGACTATGGTTGCAAAATATAGTTTTTCTTGCTAGTTTTATATTAGTTTTTCAGCACGTGTGTTGCTGAGTGGGGAAAATTGATCTAAAAGTGAATGGGTAGTCCAACGTGTAGGACAATGCTTCATTCGTAACATCACCCAGCCAGCTTGGCTGGCTCATGAGCTTCCCGGGGACAGCTAACAGTAACTAAACAAGGGCCTGACTAGCTACAGCTAGTTAAAGAGCTGATAACTTGGCATAGTTTAAAAAAACTGGACTAATAGAAGTCAATAACGACTTTTTTTTTTTATTATTTGGTAACCCTTTCAAACTGGACTAGAACTGGAATATCTCAGAAACAGGTCTGCTGTATCATACTAGCTTGTCAGCAGCTACATCACATGCATATTTGCCAGAACTCTGGAAATTTCCAACACACTGTCTCTTCACAAGCTCCTTCTACTTCCACTAAAATGTCAGTGCTTCAAATAACGAGCTATGCTTTCAAAAGTCAAATGGCAAAGCTGAACCTGCGCTGAACTCTCCGATGCAGGGTTAATCTACCTACATCTCCATTATATGGCAAAATTCAAACAAAAATGAGGCTCTTTGCAGAGCAATTGGTGGCTATTTGAGTTGTAAGAAGCTATCATTTTAAATGCCTCACATTTAAGACACTCACATGGAGCCATAATAGCCCAGATTATGGTATTTATTGTAATGATGGTATAGGATAACCTACTACAGCCAGGTGATGGTTTCAAGTGAGTATGAGTTCACCACAAATCAGAAATAATGAACAAAATGAGGAGGATACAAAAAAGAACCATAATTAGCTCCATGGTAACCACAGAGCTTGGAGTAGAAACTATTAAAGCCACCCTTGGTTTGTTAGCTTGGCCATCAGAGGGTTCAAAGCCTGCTTTATAAAAAAAAAAAAAGTCGAGATGAGGATACATTTGTCTTCTAAATTCAAATAATTTTAATAGCCCAGAGATAACATAAATAAGAACTTGTAGCTGGTAATAAGCTGGCACAAATTATTGTAATTAATACTCAAAGGAGAGCATGTTGTGCTTGTTGCATGGTGTTTTATTTATTTTTTAAAGCCTTGTCATGCTAAACTTAGCAAGGATCGGGAGGCATGTTGGAACTGCGGATTCGTTGAGGACAGGCAAACCGAATCCACCCACTGCAACACTGTTTTTAATATGTAAGAGTTGTAAACAGCGAGTCCTTGGTGATTACATCATGTTGTGTTGGAGTGCAAACTATTAATAAAACATGCTGCAACCGACATCTGCCTTCACACGATACAAAATAATTAGATTATCAATGTTTCAAGGATTTCATACTCAAACTAAGCTGGCACAGACTGTGAAGAAAGCAACTTTAAATCTCAGCTGCCGTCCGGATTTTTTCTTATTTTTTCAGCATCATATTTGATCATCATTTTCAATCATATAGCTCACCCACTGTGGGATAAATTAAAGGATTATCGTATCGTATCGTATCGTATCGTGTCTTTTTTTTTAAAATTGTATTTTATGGGCAGGCGGCACAGTGGTGTGGTGGTTAGCACTGATGCCTCACAGCAATAAGGTTCCGGGTTCGACTGGGGCCTTTCTGTGTGGAGCTTGCATGTTCTCCCTGTGTCTGCATGGGTACTCCCACCATCGATAGACATGCTCGTTAGATTCTAAATTGGCCGTAGGTGTGCATGTGAGTGTGAATGGTTGTCTGTCTCTCTGTGTTAGCCCTGTGATAGACTGGAGACCTGTCCAGGGTGTACCCCGCCTCTTGCCCAATGACAGCTGGGATAGGCTCCAGCCCCCCCGTGACCCTTCACAGGACATGCAGTTACAGAAGATGAATGAATGAATGAATGAATGAATTTTGTGGCCTATCATGTCCCATTTTCAACCCTCAAAAATCATGTCTATTTGAGGAGTTTACTCACATTTTCTAATCAGTCTAAAAACAAAAGACGCTCAGATCACATGTATGAATCTGAATCATTTATTTCTGATTATGGTGTTCTTAACAGCCAAAGCAGCCATTCCTATGTAATTCAAGGAATCTTTACCACTGCTGCTCTGTGTGTCACAATGTTGCAGTCTAATGTAATCCCATACAGCAGTTTTGACATGAAATCTTGTTTTACAGTTTTTCAGTTTTTGTTGAACCTTAGGTCAGAAAGGTCATAGTGAGTAGTGTTATTGTCCTGGAGTGCAATATATTGAAAGGTGTTTCTAATATTCTGTTCCTCTCATCTGTTGGGTTGTAAACTGGGTAAGTATGATGGTGGGAACACCTTTCAATACAGCAATCTAGTTCAGCATTACTACAAACTGCAATCTCAATAATGAAAATGTAGTAAGACTTATCTAACAGAGAAGCCTTCAAAGACATATTTTGGAACCTGAGAATATTATATCATCCCACCCAATCAGCCAGTCACAGGTCAATACATTGGGATTGTAGCTAAATCACTATTGGGTATTTGAAATCCAACCATTGAGTATTTTAAAGATAAGCGGAAACATTTTTCCATATGACTTTAGGTACTGGTGGTCAATGCAGAGACAAGATTACTTATGTAATAATGTGAACACACCTCTGTGCCGATTGGTTCAGTGGTAAGGGGAGAGGGCGGAGCCTCCCAGGTGCACAGAGGTGTGTTCACAATAACTTCAGGTTTTTATCTTTCACTGTGTCCTTTCTTACGTTTTGTAGAAAAAGATGAAGATATCCCACACTGTCACAAAAGAGCCAGAAACACACTCATAACCGTCTATATCTGCTCTTTCTTTGTGGGTCTCACGGTACTTCTGAAGTGAAGTAGAAGCACATGAATCACTGAAGTGGCATGCACACACACAAACACAATATGAATGCACGGTTAAGCATGCACAAACACATTCATACATATACCAAAAACACACAGATACAGACATGGTTTGGATTCAGGAGAGGCAGATCATGAGACAAATTGTGGTATGCATGGTAATTGTACCTATGGTCACAATTTAGAGAGACAAGAAGATAACGTTGATATAATACACTCTTAATGTTATATGCAGAAGATGCTTGGTACTTCCCTTGGAGGAAAGACTTTGCATTGTTGAGCAAATGGTGCACATTTGTGACACTCTGTCAAGCAGTACCTCAGATCTGTTAGAACATTACAAGAAGCAACTAGGAAATGAAGCTGCAGTGGTATGCCACCATAGCATAACTGCATCACTCATGCCAACCACAAGCTCCACTTTGTATGTTGTGAAATAATTATCAGTGTGTTGGAGGTACTAGAACATAAAATCACCAGAGACTGCCGTTTTGCAGCGCCACCACTGCTAGTGCCGAAAGGAGAGAGGAAACAATGATGGAATGGATTGATGATGGATCGGTCATAATGGCTTTGAACTCTGTCCGTGCTGGCCATGCGGATGAGGTGCAACCCCAGGACAAAAAGCAAAGCACATTTGAAGGTTGTCAAGCCGCTGGATGAATCTGTACAGAACTGAAATTTGATCCAAAAAGGGAAACCTGAGAATGACCCAGCTGCAGTCAACAGCTGGTCTGAGTACAAGATGGGTACTTAACTGAATGGCCCAATATCTGGAGAGGCCCAATATGTAGAATCCATTTTTAATTCATTTGATTAAAAAAAAAAAAAAAAAATGAAAGAATTGACAAAAATGACTTGCAACAAAAATGACCTTCAAAGATTACATACATTTTTATCAGACATAGTTCCCTGTTGCTTGCTGTTGCTTGGCTCGGAATTCAATTCTTGCCCATACCCAGCTGGACAAGATACACAGGTAACTTCGAATGCTGTTCTTAGACTTCAACACCATCATTCCTCAGCATCTGACTGAAAAACTGAGCCTGCTGGGCGTGAAAACCTCCCTCTGCAACTGGACCCTGGGCTTCTTGACCAGTAGATCTCAGTCTGTCTGGATCGGGAACAGCATCTCCAACACCATCTCACCACACACTGGGACTCCTCAGGGTTGTGTGCTGAGTCCTCTGCTGTTCAGGATGAACAAGATTTCCCCCTACATTACAAACATTTATACCCCACGCTGCATCAACAAAGCCAACAGCATTGTGGATGACCCCCCTCACCCCTCACGTACACTCCAGGAAAACGTACCTGGAGCATTCAGGCCCACACAGCCAGACTGTGTAACAGTTTCTTCCCTCAAGCCTGAATTCCCTGCAACTGGACTGAACACACACAATGTCTACACGCTCACTCACAATCAAATCATGACCTTCTGGTCCACTTCAGCCACACATCTATGCGCACATTATGCTGCTAAACTGCTGCTAATCAGTCAAATGTTTACAGTCAAGTACCCGCACTCATACTTTCTAAGTCTGTTATTAGTCAGTGCTGCTCTCTGTTGCAGTGTAGTGTTTTTGTAAGTGTATTTGTCTTCCAAACTGTTTTGTATAGTCTGTATTGTAGTGCTGCCTTTGCACTGTTGCCACTGCCTATCTGCACTGTTTGTAATATTTGCATAAGCTCAGACACTCACACTTTACCCTAGTTACCCGAATTACTCCCTCGTCTTCATGTATCTCCATGGTCCTGGAGGAAAGCTGTCTCCTTTCACAATGTACTGCACCAGCTATATATGGTTGAAGTGATAATAAAAGACCTCTTCATAAACAGTAGAATTTCATACGAAATGTGAGAAAACATCAGACGATGGAATAAATAGAGATCTGTAGTTCCATGTTAAAAATCAAACTTTTTACACGAGAAAAATCTGACATTTCCTATGAAGGAGAAATATATATTCCTAGGAGGTAGTCGTTTTAAAACCACAGGAAGCCCTCCAGCCCCAGAATACACGTGCAAGTGGTCACGGGTCTATTCCCAGAGAGTTTTCAGATCGTTTGGACGTGGTGTGAAGTGGACGTCTGGAATGTAAATCTCAGCCCTGTCTGATTTCGGTTCAGGCAGACAACATGTGTCTGAATGTGCAGCTGAGGGCAATTTCCTCACAATCTAGTGGTTTTCTTGCTCGCCTATTAATCCTAACTGAGAATATGCACACACAGACATGGAGCAGGTGTACGCACACGCATACAAATGTACACAGAAATGTCGTACATACTGTACAAAATCAAACACAATCCGGTGTGTGCAGACGCAATCAGTCTTTCCACCCAAACCGCTGCTTCTCCTCCATATTGCTTCCTCTGGAGGAAAATAATTTGGCCGGTCCCTCTGGCCCAAGAATTTCTTAAGTGGTGGTGGGCAGCAGATTCTCAGAGGGAGGTACAGATTTTGGGTGGAGTAAGCGCAATTACTCCACAGGGAGCTCTGGAAGCAATTATTCCACCATCCACCACCCCTAACAGTTCACCAACCGCCATCAAACGCACACAAAGTGTTCTGCCAACCTATTGTACTGAGTCACCACATCATTGCTTGGAGAATAGTATTAACCTCATTTACCGTGCATACACCCACACAAAGCAATTGAGCTACAAAATAAACTGCTGGCCAGCTCAGATAATAACTGGCGAGGCAGTATAAGGTGGGGTATAAAACTCCTTGGAGGGTAAGAAGATTGAGCAGTGAAGCGGGGATGGTACGATAGCAGCCGGCACTTCCCCCTCCCCCCCCAGTCACACCCTGAAGATCATTTGTTTACACCTTGAAACACAGTTATCTAAGTACTGCAGGGGCACACAGTGGCAAATGGTTACGACTGCCTGCACACATCAGGTTAATTCCCGCAGTAAATGCACACACTCACTCTTTTCTGTGACAAAGATTCAGAGCTGCATGCATGCACCCCTCAGAAACACTCATTAAGATACACACACACATGCAATACATCAAGCAGCGGTTACCGTGCGCCAGCCCAGAGCAGGACCACTGTTTCTGGTCAGTTTTTGCTTATTTATTTTAAATTGTCAATGTGGGACCTGGAACCCGGACTTATAAGGGAGCCTCCCTAGTCTGCAATAGAGCTGTGCGTAAGTGAAAATGAATTGGTACCAAGCCATTTTTAAGGTCTTGATGTCTACATGTATCAGTGGATCTGGATGAAACGCAGCGCAGAGGTGAACCACAGGCGCAGGACTTTCTCATTCTTCTTTTTCTCCCTCCTTTCAAGCCCCTTGTTCTTTTTCTTCGGCGACCTCCTGAAGGGCTGGAAACACAATTAATGAGTGAATGAATAGTTTCCAATGGTATTCAGATGGTCCGATATGAATAAAGTTCACACTGGTGTATACGGACTCTAGGAAATAACCATGTATGGCTATAATTAACATGACAAAACATTAAAACCATTAACTATATATAAGAATAAACAACATAACACCACTTCCCGTCACTGTGCAAAAATGAGGCAACATATTGTTGCATTTATTGTAATAGTGTTACAAATATTGTTCATTTACATCCTACGTTTGTGCATAGAGATGTCGTGTCAAAGTCCTGCCTCCTGCCAGCCCAGATTTAGACTTTTACCGTATAAAAATGATTCATAACCGCTCGTAGTCAAGCTTAACAGCTACATATCAGATACGTTTCCCTACAGATTAGTTTAGTAGAACCTCGATGCCCCTGTGTCGCAACTGCACGGTGATGCCAGCACCCATATTTGGTACAGAAGGTTTTGGCTTGCTCCCGAGAAGCTGTCATATTGCTCGTCTTTAAATACACTCCGTGGCGGTGACTTGGTGACTCACCGGTTGTCCCTCGAGGCTTACTGTAGCTTGTGACTCCTCAGTACAACAAGCCACGTGTACTTCCAGCACAAAGAAGGGTTATTCTAGCTGTGCCTGCCATTCGTTTCTTTCTTTTTTTTTTTTACCAATCTGTTTTTTACAATCTGGCTTTTCTCGTTTATTATTCTGAATTATTTTTTCAGTTAAGTTACATTAATTCCTCGTGTGGTGACGACTGTTTTGCTATATTTATTGTGTTGTAATGTGTTAATTATTTGAATTTATGTAATGTAATGTTTTCAGAGGTCCTAATCTGTCCTCTTTCCACCAGTGAATTAACCCACTTGCAATGAAGATAATTACAGCTTTTTTTATTTATTTCTTTTTTCTTTTTTTATTTAGGAGCCCCTTCCAAGGCATTTCACTGCACCAGCATGTACAGAGCTTGGCCCCCTTCAAAAATATACATCAGCTGTAATGAAACGGAGTCTGACCGTCTGAAAGCACTTAGCCCTCAAAGGCTTGCCTCACTGTTTGATTTTCAGCCTTTACATCCACATCGCGTGAAAGCAGACGGAGTGTGGTGGGCCCGGAATCAGGATTTGTGTGATTCACCCCTTGCAGGAGCAGTTTTTAACATTTTTTTAAAAAACTTTTCTAACAAATTGCTCGTGACGGCGATGCCCCCTATACCCATTCACATCCCTGCTGCTAATGAGGAAGCAACGCTGATGCAGCACAGGATGCAGCATCACACTGAGTGAAGTAATTCCACCAGCCACGCAGGACATATGGAAACCATTTGGGATGAAGGAGGTGTCAAGGCGGGTACATGCTGCCCTTGGATATTTGGGATGTACTTCCCCACCAGCCCCCGACCCCACCAGTACCACTACCCACCTCTGCTGTGCCTGAGCCTGAGAAATCTGGTACGGTTTTTAAAAGTTAGGAAGAGAGACGTTAGATCAGATTAACTTGCTCCACGTGCCTAATGAGCTGTTACATAGGTCTGACACACACCATTACCCGACATTTACACCTCACAGGCGCAGGCCACAGAGACAGTACCTCCAGACCGCATGCATCTGTACGCATCGGAAAGAAAAAGAGGTGGCATCAGAGGCAATAAAAACGATGCGGGGATAAGATGTGTGTGAAACAGAGTGTCTGTGTGTAATTGCTCTTGAACAGGATGGGTGGGCGTGCTGAGGTAAAAAGCAGACTTTATTGGATAATTAAGAGGAACTGAGTTGCTCTCATTACTCTGCTGCTGCTCTCTCTCCCTTGTTGGCCTCAGATATTGACAGAGCAGACTCAAACAAAGACTCCACAAGAGGAAACGGCATTCCGCCACAGTTTGTGTTCAGCCTGCCCATTCACTTCCTGAACTAAGGCTCTCTTCCTCTTTGGATCATAACATTGTCCCACACTGTATCGCCGTTGAGCAGAGCTGTTCACAGCAGCCTGTGGGCTTTACCCCATGCGGCTCCTAATTCGCTTTGCAGTTTCAGCGCTCCTCACTTTGGTTGAAATGCTCCATGTAGCATTGCCTTAGTTAAGCATGCAGTTGTGTAGACTGAGATGATCCCATGCGTACAGTAAATCTTTGCAGTGTGCAGGAGAGACATACCACAAAGCGATCTTTGAACTACAAGCAACATATACTTCATCACCAACTCTCACTTTGCAAAGAGTCGGTTGTTTGGATTTTAAGAAAAGGAAAAAAAAGAACTGGAAAGAAAAAAACCTGAAAGAGAGCAGCAGAGACAGCGTCTGTATTCCCTTGCTAGGGTGGCAGCTGGATTGCGTTAGCGCGTCAGGCCGTGTTATCGCCGGGACACAACACAAAGCAGGCCCGCTAAGCATTCTCCCTGCTAACCACCGCCTTTACGCTAAAGACAGGCTTTGGCGTCTTAGCTATAACCCGTGTGCCCTAAGAGACCAAACACAGTCTGACAGGGCAGCTATAGACAAACCAGAGTTTTCAGTGTCCCACTGACTCTGATCTGCTGGAACAGGAGCGCCTGGGCTTTGTCAGTACATAAGGCCTCCATGTAGAAAGAGGAAATGGATACTGTTGAATAGGGAGATATATATACAAGCTAAGGGCTTTTAATGCTTGTAAACTGACAGAATAAAAACGTACTCATAAGTTGAGGAAATGAATACAGTTAGAATAAAAAGCAAAGTGAATCATGAGTTTTGACTTTTTAAAAAATAGGGCAGATAAGTTATGATAATGAGATTTTATCAGCAGTAATGTCTGCTCTGAGCACCGAACCATACGCTGTAGATCTACACATGGAATGGAAAGCTGAACTTGATGTGACTTATTCACGTTAAATGCGACTAAATTTCAGCGGTTTCTTTCCTCCTGCTTTTAGCCTATGCCTTTTATAATTCATTCACATTCTTAACTTACTTTCACACAAAAGTTCCGATTGCACCTGTGAGTCAAAAACTTTTTGATGACCAGCCCCGGCATGTGGCAGGAAACTGAAATGGCCTAAAAGTCGCAGCGTCGTGTTAAAAAATGGAGGAATAAAGTGAAACCAGGTTCACATTAGCATTCGCTATGCAGTCACATTCAAGCTATGTGATCAAATGCTACATAACGATGGCACTTCACTCCCACCTGAGTTTTTCTTCTGTGACACTAAATAACACATTTCCTATCCAGTTTAGAGGTCAATTACCTCCCAGGCAGAGACTGCTCGGACAATCGGGAACAGCACAATGACTGCTGATTAAACGCTCGGCCTGATTATTTCTGCAGCAGGCTGATTGTGAAACTGAATGGAATTGTCCCGCGCTGCACAATTGTGGGTGAATATTTCGATTACAGGTTGCAGAGCTCAGTGTATTGTCCTGATCAGAGGTTACACAATGAACAGAGTGCAGGGTACTGGGTGAATAAGATGCAGCTAGTGTAGAAGCTGGGCCACTATTTGCTGTTAAATGTCATTGTTCTTGTGTTTTTGTGCCTTTATCAGAATTGAAAGGTCATCAGAAGTGAGCTTTGGCAATACAGAAAAACTAAACACTTGCAAATTAAGGACCATAAGTCAGTATCTTCGAAAATGCACTGAACCCTGTCGATAAAATACGTCAATAATATGTCTCTTAATTTGGTCATAACGTGTCTCCAGAATTAACGAACGAATCCAAAGCAAAACTTTGCTATCCCGTGGTGTCAAATAAAAAAATCAAACCAGCTTTTTTTGCCGTGTATACATGAACAACACATGCAAGGAGTTTGTTCTTTTTTTGTTCACCACAAGTGAGCACACTCGGAGCAGTGGGCAGTCATGCATGTCACCCACATTTTGGGGCATTTTTAGGCGCTCGCTCCAGGCACCTCAGCCGTGGACATAATGTGGATGTGATTCTTCTCTAACTGCTAGTCCACAGTCCGTTTATGCAGTTTATTGTACTGAATTCTGTATCTGTAAAGCATCATATCTTTACAAAACACGTCATGTGCGCTCAAGGTTCGGACAGGCTTTTAGCTGCAATCAACAGAACTGATGAGACTCACGTTCAAAGCATAAGGGGCAAAGAGGGAATCAAGCAACTCAACAACTCACTTGTACTGATGAAATATGTGCTCTGGAAGTTTGCACTGAGACAGGTCACCGTGCTGGGAGAGGGAGTTCTTTGCATTCCCAGCAAACAAGTTGGACATTTGTAATCACAGGAACACTGATCCCAGCCGCGGATTATTCTTAATCTCTACTACCAATCTATCGTGTTCTTGTGATTTGAATAGATTTTAGTGAACCTTGCCACTGAATTTGATCGGATTTTTCTGGCATTACAGTCAAGTAGTCTGTCCCTTTTCACCCCTTTGTTCTCAAATAAGCTGTCATTCACAAGCATCAGTCAGATACCTGTGTGATGTGGGCATGTTACTAGGCGTGACGCGTGTGTACTCAGACTAGATTGACAGAGAAATGTGGATTTGTGCTCTGGAGACAGTCAACTACTTAAATGCCTGTTTATAAATGGAAAAAGAGTTTGCCAATATCTGCTTTAGGTAAGTGCCCACTTAAATAATTTGCACCAGATTTGCAGAGGGCACACTGTTACAAACTACTGTTGTAGGAGAATGTGATCATCCACTGAAAAAGGCTGTTTTACAAAACCTACTGAAATCATTCATATGATTTGTAATATTGATAGTTACAAGTAACATTTAGGTCACTAAGTTCCTTTTGGGAAAAGTAGCATAACAGAGATTTGTTGGGAATGCTGTAGCAGAGAGGGGAGAATGAAGAATGAACACAAAGGGGAAATCGCTATGAAAATGCCAAAATATTCTCATCAAAGAGACTGAGAGACTCATCAGAGAATGGACATGGGCCTTCTGAGGGTGTCCTGTGATGTCTGGCAACGGAATGTTGTTAGTGGGGGCCTTTGGGTCCTATGGGTTGAGGGGAGGGGCCTCTGTGGATCATCCCACAGATACTTGATCAGTTTGGGATCTAGTGAATTTGGAGGCCAGGTCAACACCTTGTGCTGCTCTTCATGTTTTTTGAGTTGTTCCTACAGCGTTTTGTGTGTGTGTGTCTGTGTCAGGCTGCATCCTGCTGGGGATGGCTGCTGCCATCAAGGAGTGTCATTGCTATGGGGTGGGGCTGCCTGGTCTGGTCTAGGTGGGTGCTACATGTCTAACTAACATCCACATGGATGCCAGGTCCAAAAGTTTCCTAGCAGAACATTGGATTGTCACAAGATGGTCAATGTTATTGACTTCTCCTGTCAGTGGTCATAATGTTGTGGCTGATTGGTGGTGTATAACTCTAATGATGTCTAATGTTTAATCATTCGAAATATATAATTATAAGAACATAGATAATTGTAGCTGCGCCGATAATTGATCAAATAACAGCAGTCTTTAATGATAACTTGTCCAGCATCATATCACACCCAACAAGCTTTGATTTCTTAAATCCTTTATTAATCAATTACAGTGTTTCTGTTTTTCCCACTTCAGCTGTCAGTTACATTCAGCAGTTCTCTCGCACTAATAGCCTCACAGGAAATAGGGGAATTATGCCATTTGACTATCTGAGGGACTGCACAGCATTGTTGTAAATAATTAGTCAATTAAAACTTCACTCCTGTGAGGTAACAAAAGTCATAGCAGCAGAGTATCAAGTAAAACTTGACTGCGTTGTTGTTCTGATGCCAGTGTGCCGTTACAGTGGCAGCAGAACAGTACGTTTGCTGAATTTCTGGAGGATGGATAGAAGAAAAACAAGAAGGGAGAGAACTGGGGGATAATATCCTTAAGTTTGTTCTTATATTTTCAAAGAACAGAAGAGGCCTGTCTCGGATATGATCTTGTTTTGCTTTGCTATGTACAGTTAGTCCGCATCTTTGGAATATATCCTTTTTTTTTAGGTTTGATTTATTTACAAATGATGCTATAGAGTGAAATAAAGGTCGACTATATGAATAAGCTTATTTTTTAAATAACAAACAGCTTATGTTATAATCTAAATTACACTCTTGGATGTGACTTGTGGTATGTGTATTGCACGGCCTCTCCTGGATGCTTACCACAAAGCCCAAACATTATGAGTCATGAGATGATGGGTGGAAATTTCTTGCTAATTTCCCATCATCTCTCCGTGATATATCTCATTTGGCAACACGCAGGACGATGTCGAAGTCTGTGGTTTGAAAGACGTTCTCATAACTCGTGATTCATTAGCGAAGGAGTTCAGCGACAAACGATGCTGTGTCACGTTGCTGAGAAGGGATGGTGATAAGGGGAGGCGAGGATTTCGAGCAGCACTTGTTACCACAGCTGTGTGCCTGTCTAATCCAAGTCCTCCTTATTTACGAGCTGTTCTGCAGTAAAGATGACGACAATTAGGTAACGAGGAGAATCACTAAGAATCCAGTCTACTTCGAATCAGGAAGCAATTTGCCTTGGTTTGACTCTCTCGTGCAAACTTTGGCACACGTGCAGCGTTAAGTAACGTTGCAATAATGCCGTCATTTCAACACTGTCGCATTATGTTGGACCACAAAGGAATGTAAATATGGTGACGAGTGGATAGATTGAGGAGCAGACAGAGGAGATTCTTTTAGTCTTGGTTGCCATCACATATCTGAAAACAGCTAACTGGAGTCTTTAATTTGAAAACTATCCTTACGTATTTATTACATTGTCTTTGTCTTTGACTATCTAGGCCAGGTAAAACTTAACATGTATGACCAAAATTGTCATAATCAGAACTAAGGAATAAATAATAATATTCCATGAAATGCCCCAACAATAACATTTTAAATAAATGTAGGCATTAATAAATGTAGATAATGTCACAGAAACAGGTATTATCAGATGTTATCTTCTGCCGTATTTAATTAACTTTGTATTGACCACTTATTTACTATTTTACTTTCCCAGTTTCTATTTTATTTATTCATTTATTGAGAACTTCTTATAGCTTCTCTATTAATTAATGCCTACATTTACACTGACTATTTAGCTATTATAGTTCTGATTCTCTGTATTTTTCCAGCAATACAGACTGAGTTGTTATTTAATTTTTCACAGAAACATACAGTAGTGTATGGATTGTTTATGATCTTATCATATATATTCATTCATTCATTCATCTTCTGTAACTGCTTGTTCCTGTGAAGGGTCACGGGGTCTGCTGGAGCCTATCCCAGCTGTCATTGGGCGAGAGGCGGGGGTACACCCTGGACAGGTCTCCAGTCTATCTCAGGGCTAACACAGAGAGACAGACAACCATTCACACTCACATGCACTCCTACGGCCAATTTAGAATCACCAGTGAACCTAAGGAGCATGTCTTTGGAAGGTGGGAGGAAACCGGAGTACCCGGAGAGAACCCACGCAGACACAGGGAGAACATGCAAACTCCACACAGAAAGGCCAGCCGGCCCAAGGATTCAAACCCGGTACCTTCTTGCTTTTTGGGCCTAACCCTAAATTTCCACCAATTTTCACCAGCAGAATCGTAATCAGTGGTAGTTCATCACTCTTGAACTACCACTGATTATGCTTCCAATCAAATCATTTGGGCAGGCTTTTTGCAGTGATGGACAGAAGAGTAGCAGTGACGTAGTCATACACGTCGATTGTAGTGTTTTTTTCTTCTCTGTATCAGTAATAACTAATCATCTGGCCCATCTTCAATCAGCTTCTTTTCATGACAAATGTTTGTTGGGGAAAAGCCTTAAGCCCTTGATTTAAGGAGATAATAAACCAAATAGGCCTTATCTGCAGACATTTTAGATCAAATTTTGTGCCATTAACCCCTTTTTCTTTCCCATAAGTATATACCACATACCACCGCCAAACAATAAAATGTACCCTGAGATGTACCAAATATTCTCCAAATGTGGAGACTGGGTCTCTAAGGCAAACTATTACCTTGGAAAAGAATCAAATGCATTGCTTTTCAGCAGTCTGAAATATTTTCATTGGCTAAATTTAAATGGTTGTAAAGGAAGGGGCTTTTGGCTTGGTTAAGCATGACTACAGCTCCAAGCTTGTCACCCAGTAATTTTCAGCCCAGCTTCTAATCAGTAGCCATCATCTGCCCATCTGTCACTGTTGATGTTCTCCCATATTGTGGCCTGTATGCAGCAGATTTTAATTTCATACTTCTGAATAGGAGCACTTTGTGGTGCTAACATTAGTATCTCACGTCCTGTCTAAAATGGCCGACCAGTGATGAATCACTTGCCAATTAGCCCTTAGAAACCAGATGGAGGCCGCTGACTCTACTACCGCCTCACATTAAACTCATTCTTGCGTTTCAAGTAAAGTGATAATTGGTGTGAATGGTGGAAATAGTTTTCTGGGTGTAGATGAAAGTCTACAAGAGCTGCAAGGACACAAGACATTTCTTTGATACTGAAGTTGGCATTTCTTTATAGTGTTTGTGATTGTTCTTGGACAAGCATTTTGGTTGCCAAATATTGATTTTTACACCTCTTTTTTGGTCAATATTAAAATGAAGAACATGAAAATGTGGGCGACACAATGGCGTGGTGGTTAGCATTACTTAGACATGTAGCACCCACCTAGACCAGACACCCCCACCCCATAGCAATGACACTCCTTGATGGCAGCAGCCATCCCCAGCAGGATGCAGCCTGACACAGACACACACACAAAAACGCTTTAGGAACAACTCAAAAAAACATGAAGAACAGTACAAGGTGTTGACCTGGCCTCCAAATTCACTAGATCCCAAACTGATCAAGTATCTGTGGGATGATCAACAGAGGCCCCTCCCCTCAACCCATAGAACCCAAAGGCCCCTACTAACAACATTTTGTTGCCAGACACCACAGGACATGGGCCTTCTGAGGGTGCTCAGAAGGCCCATGTCCATTCTCTGATGAGTCACAACTGTTTTGGAGGCACAAGGGAGACCTACACAATATTAGGAAGGTGGTCATAATGTTATGCCTGATCGGTGTATATCCCACAGCTACATGTCCATCGTCTCCTCCCAATTAGACAAGCCCTTACAATCCACTCCCTTTCCTAACTGGAAGTCCAAATCCCCTCAACTGACTAATGCAAAAGCAACATGGTTTTATACTAAGCTGCCACGAGACATATAAATTCATGACCCTGTCTCTTTGTATGCTTCCTCTCACCTTGTAAAATACACTCTTTTTGCCTGCTTGTAATCAAGAATTCTCAAGATCACTATCCAAAGCTAATGAGATGAGAGCTGAATAAAAAATGTACTGGTTAAAAGTTTTGTTTCCATGCTCAGCTGCCTCTTGTTGCATATTCTGTAACAAGAATTAGAGATACATGCCTGGACACACCTTAACTTGTAAATATCTCTTTGTGGTAATGTTTGCCAATGTGTGCGTTTGTGCAGCTTAGTTTGCCTTGGCAGAATGGTGAGTCAGTGGGGGCCCACGTCTATAAATGAAAACCAAATTTGTCTCAATAGAGTTTGGTTGGAGAAGGATATTTTTGTACAAACTTATAACCAACTCGGCTTCACGCAGCATTTTCAAAAATGAGAAGGTGCCTCAGGAATCCGGTAATCCCTATTTTCACAAAGGCTTTGATAGACCTTTGTGAGGTTGACAAGTCTGGCAGTAGAGTGCCATAGTGGGTGGATAGGAAGATCGAGATGTTGGTCCAGGCTGAGATATCTCTAAAAGTTTGAATGGATTGCTGGGGAAATCATTACACTTTATGTACCATGTCATTTATGATAGAGGGTGAAGCCTATAGTTTATCCTACACTTCAAGCTCGGGACATTCAGTGACAAGAGGGTACGACTATGATTAAGAATATTTAAAACACATTTGATAACCTCGTTGTTGCTGACTCATTTGTATGAAGTTGTTGCTCTTGTCTACTCTAATTCACAGTCATGAACCTGATGTGGAGCTCTCAAGCTGGCCTGGAGATAGATAGCCTTTATTGTCCCATAAGGACAAGATGTTGGGATCCAAGTCTGCATCTTCCCAAGTGTTGCTTATCCATAAAACCCAAAGTTTCTCATTTTGGTTTTGCAGTTGTAGAACAGCTTTTGACTGACTGAATGAATGTGTGTATGTTATTTCAGATAGAAACTGAGAAGAAAAACATATGCTGGGGCTTAGGGGGCTACTAGCATGACTGCAGTCTCTTGTTTTACAGCATACATATACATATATTAAATTCTTCTTCTTCTGGAAACTCTGTCCTGTCTGACGCTAAGTGATGAGGGATTTAAATTGATGAACTGAAGCACTTATGATTTTATTGATTATTGAGTTTCTTGCTGCTTTTTGCAGACGTTATCCCCTGCTGGGTTGGCTTTCCCACCTGGACACACATCCGTGCACGCACTCACACACCTTGATATTCCACAGCGCCTCAGATACTGCCTCCAATCTCATTTCTACAGATGTAGTGACCCATGAAATGATGCCAAGTCACTCTCTTCTCCTCCGCGGTATGTAAAAGCTGCAGATTGCCTCATTCCGCCTCCAGTATTAACCCTTTGGCCACCTCTTAATACCTCAGCATCCCTTCCACAATACACCTGGCTGAGCTGAAAACAGGCCGTTTCACAGCCGGGTTACGTGGATGCGGGCGGGTGTTTACGTGCGCGCTTTGAAGTTTGACAGAGAATTTTGCTGCCAGGTGTGTGTGTGCGTGTGTGTGTGTGTGAGCACCTGAGAAAGAAAAAAACAGGTGGCTTGCTGGGGTGTGTGTGTGCATGTGTTCGAACAGGTTTAGTTCAAAGATAAATACTGCACGGAGAAAGATATCATCTTCTCTAGGGGCTTCGGTGAAACTCACACTCCAGCAGCTAAGGGGGAAACTTTGTTAATGTTATCATCCCCGGAGGAAAAAAAACTGCAAATTTTCTTTGTTGAAGTGAAAACTATCTCAACTGTCACTTTGGTAAGTATTATCTCTGAGATATAAGGATTAGAGGATAGAAGAGAGATACATGAAGAGATGCAGGTTAAATAAATACGGATTTGAGCAATCACAAGAGTTGTTTTTTCAACATCTGTGCCAAGCAGTGTTTTGCAAGGCAAGAACGATTCATCCTACATCACTCCCACACAAAGAAAGGGATAGAAAGGGAAGTTGCATATAGCGTACAACATGGCGTGCAGTGTAGGTGCTCAGTTCCTAGAGAAATGTATACGTAAATTAATAGTGAAACAGCCTGCGGCAGCCTTCATGCAATTCACCACAACTTTGTCAAAGAAATTGTTACACAACCCCAGATTTTATAAGTATAGTTGTAACTGTAGCATAGTTGTAGAGATGTCGCTGTTGGGTTCATCTTTTTATGCCTGTGTGGTCCTAAAGATTTCCTTCCACTGTGCCTGTCATGGGAACCCTATAGGCCTGCGTTTGCAGTGTACCGTGTGCCGACTGCGTGATCTTAGTTCTCCTCCAGCTGATCTGTCTGCCTAAAGTTTGCAGTGCATGAAACATAATGAGACAGTGCCCACTGGCCAGGGCTGGTGAGATGCCTCATCTCATTGTCAAGAGCTGGAGAAGAGTTAATCATGCTCGTAAGTGTTGAAGAAGGATTTGGCTGTAAAGCAACCGAGCTCCCGTCTTATCTGACAATAACACAAGATGGAGAGATACACACATGAACACTGTGACAGCCATCACTGGGAGGTAGAAGAGTGCTCCGTTCATCTGTAACATTGCATCCTAGCATCAAAGAGCTGGCCTCTCCCCCACACCAACAACTGTGCTGGTGCCAGAATAATTGTGGATAGTGACAGGAGATGTCAGACTAAACGACACATTCTGGTGCAAATAGCACAAATTTGCTGCATTTTTTTTATTTTATTTTTTTTTATCAATCGTTGTTTGTGGGTTGCAGGTTTGTGTTTGAGTATCACGGTAGAAAACACATAAATGAGCCACCTTGAATAGCCATTTTGCTAACTACAAATTGGCTTTCCACTCAGGAATACTTGCCAGCTGCATAGTTATCCAGAAGTGCAGTTCCTGAAACACTTGGTGTTGTTTTGCCAATTCAGAAACCTTCCAATTCACTGATCCGTTAGTCAGACTCTGAGTTCACAGATTGTGTTTCATGCCTCATCTGTGTCTTCCACAAATACTAAAAGTAGTAGTAGTAGTAGCAAACTCCTCAATTATCCATGCTTAATTTCCTATATATTCCTCATAGCAATAGTTCATTCTAAACCTTTAGATGTATTTCAAAGCTTTTGAAGCGTATGACTCATGTCTAGACAGCTGAGTGAACTGATGTTGTATTTTGTAACACCCTTTACAAAGAAATGGGGAGGGATTTCATTTATATCTGTCCAATCTACATTTCCATGGAGCACCAAAATCAGCTTTGCATTTTATTCCATCATAATTATGGACAAAGCTGTGAAAGTTTTGATGTACTGCTAGTACTAAAGGTTGTTGGTGGAGATGTTAAATGACGTCCCACGGGGCTTTGACATCTGAAAGCAAAAGTTTGATTTTTTCAGAGACAAAATCACAGATGCCATGTAGAGTATGCTTATAGCTAGACACAACAAAGGACCACTTCAACTGAACAGCAGGAGAAGACTGGGGCATGCTCTCTTGATGTCTGAAGAGATACGGGCTTCAAAGAGGGACATGTCCTAAATATTGCTGTTAGAAAATAAAATGCAGCACAATGTTGCACTGGCCTACACCGGTCAGGCATAACATCCCTGCCTTATATTGTGTATGTCTCCTTTGTGACTCCAAAGCAGTTCTGACTCATCAGCGAATGGACATGGGCCTTCTGAGGGTGTTAGTGGGGGCCTTTGGGTCCTATGGATCATCCCACAGATATTTGATCAGTTTGGGATCTAGTGATTTTGGAGGCCAGGTCAACACCTTGTGCTGTTCTTCATGTTTTTTTAGTACTTCCTATGGTCATAATGTTATGCCTGATATATATGCCTGAATATATGCATTTTGCATTCATGGATTTTCAATCAGCTCCAATGCTGTAATGCCCCCCTGCATATGAAGTTTGTTCCATAAAATATGACCAACAACCAGCTCAAAGCTTAATGTCAACAGTAAAGTATAAATCATCAGCAGCTGTACTCTCAAGTGATTATCACTTCAGTACATCATTTCTCCTCTCACCCTCTTTGAGGGAGGTCATTACTTCACAGTGTGGCTGCAAAAAAACAAACAAAAAGCTGATGGGATGATGGTGAAAAATTACTAACAAAAAGGACCTAAAACAAATGGCAGGATGAATTCATAGTCACTACTATCACCTTATGAACTGTGGAAGTGAAGGAAGTGTGACAGTGAAAGGAAGGACAGACTTTGAGAGAGGCTGAGTGAAAAAGAAGCAAAAAAGAAAACATATACGGCAAACAAAAACAGATGGAGGCAAGAAGATGGAATGACAGGAGTGGAGAGAGAGCAGATGCTGCTCAATGCTTCAGATCCTGCGTCTTCCAGAGTCTTGGCTGAATGCTTCCTGCCTCTAGTCGAAACAGCCAGAGCAGCACTTTCCATCGGAACACCTGGACAAAGCACAGTGGTGCAGGCCATGTTTCTGGGTTGTGCAACAATGAATCATTTATTCATTTATATGGGTGTAAATTTGTGACATTTTATCTTAATATCAGTGTTTCGAGCCATGGATGCCTCACGCGTCCCTCTTCTGACTGTTTTACAGTTTCATTAATGCAGATTTGTAAATGCCAGCTCCTGATCAGGACTGATGGCCATGTGTCACATGGTGCCTGTGATCGTGATGGACAGGAACAGAGCTCCATTCCTGGTCTTGTGTACCACGGTGACTGATTGCTTCTCAGGTCCCTGCACGAGAGAATTAGTCTGTGTGTTGCATGACTGTTTTTGAGCTTCATAAACTCCTGGTTTAATAACTAACATCTCTGTTGTGCTTGAAGTATTTGTTTAACTACTGCACTGGTTGCTGAACTACTGGAGACTGGTTCCAGGATTAGTTAACTTTGCATATAGTCCCTACTAGGGGTTGAACAACTTTGGCTTTTCAGATAGTTGAAAAAATTTTGTAGCTTGAAATACAAAAAAAGTCAACTTCTTCTCATAGCATGTAGCTTCAACAACTCTTATAGCCAGAACACAGATTATGAACCTGGTTTGGATGTTACAGCCGACTGGTTCCAATCTGGTGTCTCAGATGGTGTTGACAGTCACACACAAAACCATGAAGTGTCTGATATGTACAGATTCTAAACTTAAGACTTCACAGTCCCTGCCAGTTGCCTTCTTCAAGATATTTTCAAGCACATTTGAACTTTGTTACTAATTATTAAGACTGGGACTCAATAGCACGACTCCAACAAACGGTTTTGGGTTTCAAACAAACAGTTTACTTTCAGAAGGGTGGTTCGGTACACGATAGACAGTCCATAAAGGCAAACAAATCCAAAGGAAGAGACAAGGGCAGTAGTCAGCAAACAGGCAAAAATCCAAAAACCAGGTAAACAGATCACGAGAAGTAAGAAGACTGCTGGCACGCAAGAGGTACAAAATGAACTGGCACAGAGAGGAGGAGTAACACACACTAAATACAGAAGAGAGGGGACTGATAATGAGGCACAGGTGCAACCAATGAGGGCGGGGCAGACAATCAAAAACTGGAGGGAAAAACACTGGCAGGAAGTGAAGGAGAGGTAAGTTTTCCCAATAAAACAGTAAAAAAAACATGGCCCATGAAGGAAAAAACAACGAGACATGGCCTTATAATGAATGACGAGATGTCTCACTAATGATATGTGCTAAATAGTTTTACCTGATGTTAGCCTCAATCTACAAGGCTGACTCCCTCCAGTTTCACCTGTTAGCTCCGCGATCCTACCCGCCACTCCATCCAGGATCTTATGAAAACCGTTCAGGGAGACAAACGGTAAATCCCAGATTTTTTCACCGTACCCCAGTGTGATTCTCTATTGTTAAAGTAAGCAAGGTACTACCAATCAGGGAATCTGAGTCCATTGTATTATCATTTTTAATGTAACATGCAATATCAACCTGAAACTGTAGGGTTCCACATGGTTCCTGATCTGTCTTTCTGTGCCGGCCAAGTGAGCTGCTCAGTGAGTCAAGAGTTTTTCGATTGTGTCATGGAAAGAGACTCTAGACATACGTAGCATATAACTGATATGATAGTAAAGACAAATGTCAATTTTCCTGCATGAATAAGCCAAATTAAAAGGGGCATATTTTATTTTATGCTAAAGCTCAATGCCACCAGCTAAACATAAATAATCACTGAATACATAGCTAGGAAGGTCTTGGTCTCTTCATTAGGGAATCCAGCCTGAAGGTTAAAATGATTTAGTTATTTATTTTGTAAAACCATCCTCTTCATTTGGCAACAGCATGATGTATTTATTGACTGACTGTTGACTCATCCAGAATACTTCCCGTCCTTCCACTTCTGACCCTGAAGATGATCTAGCAGGTAGAAAAATACTTCTTAATGCAGACATTTAAAATCCTTTTTCTCTATCTTTAACCTCTATTTTCCGTTTGAACATTTCTTTATTTAAAATAAATCTCAAAAAAAAATAATAATGGTGTGATGTGATTTTCACATCTTAGACATTGGAGAATATGTGTGGGTTTTCTGACGCGGCATTTTCACTGAGAAGGTCACAATGTAGACTAACTACTGCAATATGGTTGTCTTGTCTCTTCTTCTATATTTCCTCCTCGCATATTCTATATCTCCTCTAAGGGTTGCACACCTTGTAGGGGGGTGTTAGGGTTGTTATTAAAATTAGCTTTTGCTGTGTCACAGTCTTCCTCTTCCAACCTCCAAAATACAGTGACAGGCTTAAGAGGATCATATACAGCAGCATGTCTCACAAACAAACTGTATCTAGATTTGATCAGCGTATTGCTTTGCATGGTCATGATGCATTCACAAAACAGAAACACATTTTCCAGCAGCAATTGACAGTAAACAACAAAGTAACAGCTTCTGTGTTTTGGCAGTACACAATATCTATGAATACACACAGTAAAAATAATTCTCCATGCAGACATTTAAAATCCTTGTATCTTTTACTTTATCTTCCACAATCTTTGACCTTTATTTTCAGTTGGATCGTTTCTTCTTGAGGTTTCTTTTTAGGTTCACTTTCTGAAAGTGGATCCTTCCCCTCTTTGTGCAGAAACATGAAACCGATCAGACATAATATTATGACTTATAATATTGTGAAGGTCTCAAAAATAGTTCTAACTCATTACAGATACATGATCAGTTTGGTAGATCCTAAACTGTTTTTGTGTGTGTGCCTGTGTCAGGGCTATGGGGTGGGGGTGCCTGGTCTGGTCTGGTCTAGGTGGGTGGTACACGTCTAAGTAACATCCACATGAATGCCAGGTCCAAAAGTTTCCCAGAACTGACCTCCTGTCAGTGGTTTTAATGTTGTGGCTGATCTGTGTTTGAGAATACTGACTAGCAAATTAAATTCACTCCTAATATAAATCCAACTTGCCTCAAGACACTCAACGGAACCAGAACCCAGAGCAAGCACCAAGGTGACAGAGACAAGGAAAAACTCCCTTTTAACAGGAAGAAACCTTGAGCAGAACCCAGCTCATATGGAGGGACCCATCTGCTTGAGGTCAGCTGGGACGAGACAGAAACAAAATGGGGAAATGTGGAGAGGAGAAGGAGGAGAGAGCAACAGATGCAACCAGGAAAACTGCATCCAGATAGAACATACATGCAGCATATAACCATGACACAAAACAGAGTGCATGGTCCTAGATGATGAATAATACATAGGAGACTCATAATGGATAATACAAATGGACAAGCTATTTTTCAAAGCAGACATTGTGGAAAGATTAGTGGCTTTGTGGGAGACTCTCTCTCTCCTGTCCTCCCCTTTACCTTTTTGAAAAGATTTGATGACATGCCATAGTAGCATATGGATACATAGGCAGTGAGAGCAGAGGAAAGGTGCTTAGTGCATTATGGAAGGTCCCTAGACATATAGCAGCAGTTTGCTTGATAGGACCAGGCTTTTCAGTGCCTAGCAAGTGGAAAACTTAAGTTTGGTGGAGTGACTATGTTTAATGTAACAGCTAAGGACCAGGAGACATGCCCGAAACCAGACCACACCCATGCAACATTACGAGAAGTCCCACTGCAGCAGCCAAGGACCAGAAGTCTCAATATTCATGCAACGTGCTGTACCCAGGAACTGTTTAGGGAATCCGTCACAGTGCAAGATGGACTGTCTTCAACCACACTCCTGGGAGAACACAACAAGGACACTACAATTCTACAGCAATGCACACCGCTACAACACGACAATAAGTCACACTGCAGCAGCCATGGACCAGGGGTCATGAGAGGGAGGAGACAGCCCACGTGATTCACTCAGGGACCATAAAGGGCTTCCTTCATTATACAATAGCTGAATCCTGACCATAAGCTTCACCACAAAGGAAAGTTTAAAGTCTAATCTCAAAAGCAGAGACGGTGTCTGTCTTCCCCCAAAACTAAACTGGGAGCTGATTCTATTGGGGTAACATGGTACTATTAGGTTAAGATAAGGTAAGGGCCTTATATGGGTTTAACCGAGAGCTAATGAATACAGAAGCAAAAATCTGAGAAATATAATCTTTCTTGCAAATTCCCAGTAATGCTCTCACTGACACTCTTTGGATCAGCCAGAGGCCTTTTAGAGAGCTATTTGGACAACCTGATAATAATGAATTACAGTAGTCCAGCCGAGAAGAAACTAATGCATGTACTAGTTTTCCAGCTTCGCCTTGAAACCGGATGTCACCAACTGAATAAGAAAATCAAATGACAAGGCATTCATGGTGCTGCATGCTTGCTTTATGTGTTTAATTAAAAAATGTGTCAAACTTGAGATCTGCCTGCAGGTGCAGTATATTGTTCAGTGTGAAACCGTCAAAAAATATGATGTGGCAGGTTGTATATAGTCTGTGAACGTAGGTTGTTCTTTTCTAGTGTGAACCGGAAGGACTTCATATTAAGCATTATGTAAGCACGGGCAAAATGCAGTGATTCTCTGAATCTTCTAATTAGGTCAACAAACCATCTTAACACATTTCATTTACTATTTCAGAACTATAGTGAACATTGTTTCTTTTAATCACCATTGGTGGGTTCACACATTCAGTGAATTTCATCCTCACTAATATGAGCATCACCACATGCAAGGCCCAATAAGGCTTTACTGTTGATGAATATACTCAAATCTGGCTCCTGAAACCTGTGTGTGATGCCACAGCAGTGGGAAGCTGTTGGTGATATCTCAGAAATGAATGTAAAATCATCAAGAGGATTGTGTTAATTCAACAAATTAATCTGTTTTCATCATGCACCACCTGCAGGTGTATTAATTATGCAGTATGGTCTATTATCTATACTTTTCCATAAATGTCCTTTACAAAGTAATCTATAGTCATCAAGGCTCCCTTCCATGATATACACAACCTTGAATAAAAGAAAGATGATTTGGGGTGTTTTTCAGCTCCTGTTCTTTGTCCAATATAATGTTTTTATATAGAGTGAGTTGAAAGTTATTTATTTCTATCAACTATTCCAGTCTTTTTCTTTAGTAAAATGAGGCATCGTGGAGTTTTATTACTGTACTTAAGCATAAAGTTGAGAAAACAGCTTCATCTTCACTTAATTTGACTTGCCAACCTTTGTGGACACACATGGGTCGCGTCATGGGTCCTCATTGCTGGCGTGAGTGACTGGCCACGAGTGCAGAGATGAGAATTTGGCCTTGGCAAGACAGGGCATCCTGCCTCCAAATGTCTTCAAGGTTCATCAACCCCTCCTCTCCCCTCTCAGTTAAGAGCCCTTCTCCTCGTTAGGGCCATCTGCACTGGTGATAATTAAAGAGAGACACACTCTAATGCAAGAGTGAATCGCACCATTGATCTTATGTCCTGGATATTTCTATGGGCAAAAAATCTCCCAACTCGTCAATACCCAATTGTATGCATAATGTGTAACGGCTTGATGCTGATTAGGAAGCTATTGGCATTTTTAATGGGCGGTGCTGGAGGGAATCGCTCTGACCAGCTTGTGTTCACATGGGGTAACGATAAGCTCTGAGAAGGTGAGATTTGAGGTGATTGTGTGTTTGCAGGTTATTTATATTTTTCACCAGTGTATTACTCTCACAGCAAATAGGCTTTGCCTCTGTTAGGCTCCTGCAGTTGCTGACTGACATGTATTGGCAGAACCAGACCTGACCTTATTGTGTCCACGGGATTTGGCTGTGACCGCTGGAAAACCTGTGTTCACTGTGCCTCGCCATTGATCCGCAGTCCGACTGTGACGTTCGCAATCGATGTCTTACTCTTAGCCACATCAGACTGCCATAAGGTTGTGGAGGAAGGGCAGTCAATACCGCACAAAGCTCCTCCAATGCCTAAACAAAGTTTGTTTACACCAGGGGACTTTTCTCCTTAATCACTGGTTCTTTACAAGGTGTGCTGCCATCATTAAGTGAATTAACAGTGGGAGAGTGAGGAAAAGGGCCTGGTGCAGCGGGGTCGCTAGGAGGAAGAAGGAGAATTAAGGACGTGACAGAGTAAAGATTACCGTCAACCTGTCCCGGTATGACTGGCTTCTTATGAGGCAAAATTAGACCTGATGGCAGGAGACACAGATGGCGGTGTGCATTAGAAGAAGGAACGCTGGTGTGTGTGCGGGTGTGTTGGCATGTGCTAGTTATACATAGCCTTGTTTCTGCTATGATGAGGTTAGGACAGGGCAGATGGGATACAGGTGATGGAAATGGGCCGAATCCATGCTCTGCACACTTCTCAGTGGGAGCTAGGAGGAAGGAGCTAGGAAGAAGAAAAAGGCTGAGGTAAACACATTGGATGTGTCTTTAGAGATGGGGGGAGTGACAGGTATATTATGACCTGCTTCAGCAGCAAGGACTCGCCGTATGGTGGGACTGATGCTCCAGGGATGTGAGACTGCGAGGCTGTGGAGATTATGCAAGCGTCAGCATCATGATATGTGGCGTGCAAAGGAAATCCCTAAAGGTTTTATACGTCGTAACTACTGAGAGGAGGTACCTCTTCTGTGTGTGTGTGTGTTCATGTGTCTGTATACAGCAAGGACCTGCTGGCAGCTGGTAAAAGTTTTTCCTCCCTAAAGTTGCTGAAGGAGAAGAAAAGAATCACAACACACTGAAAATACCCACATGTGGCCAAGAGAGAAAAAAAAAAAAGGAGGGGTGAGAGAAGTTTATTAATGATGCCCAGACTCTGTGGGCTGAATAATATCCCTCTCTTAAGAACGGCTGACTTAATCTTTGACTTTCATTAACTGTGTGAAGGCTAATGATTTTCCTCAACCATTGACATTGTGATACTGTCTTTGTAAAAGAAAGAGACATCATTAAGCTCCACGGCGGTAATGTTCCTTGTTCTTGGTGACGCAAACACACATACACACGGGCACACACAAATTCCGCATCACTCCAAAGGGGACCTTATTATAGATCATGAGGGCCCGCTCGACCCGGTGTATGCGGCCGTTCATTTTTCCTGGCGGGGCCCAGGTGACAGACTAAAGGTGTGCAGAGGGCCGCCAGAGACCTTGGGCTGTGGAAACTAATTACCCTCAGTGGTAATTATGAGAGCACAGCTCAGGTCTGACCTTGGAGAGGTGATTTAGTGGCATGCATGGGGGTGTGGGAGGTGTAGGAGTACATTACATGCTCCCTCAAACGATAAGAGGAGTGGGGATGCTGCTGGTTACAGATACCAGAATGGGAAGTGAAGAGGTTTGAGTAGACTGAGTGAATGTGCAATTACTTGACACCATGGTGCAGGGTGGTTAATTTCTGATCAGATTAGCATATTAGATTAGCCAAAGAGTGCATGTAGATAAATCATGAAGATGACAAATGTGGGACTTTTGCACTGCAGCAGAAACTGTCCTAATTTAGATATTTTACCTGTCTGCAATTAGTAAGAAAGGCAAAACTCTATATTCAATTACATCTTTGCAGTTCTGTCTATCCACAAGGACAAATACCTGAAGCCTGAGGCGTTTGGCTACATTCAAACTGTATTTGAATACTTAACTCACCAGATAAACTTACATTTACTTAACTTTATATCAATATTATACCATTTAGCTGGGATACAAAAATCCAATGACAGACAAAATGTATGGATTGAAAAGTCCATTGACCCCTTCCACCCAGCACACCCTGTTCTGGGTTTGGCAGAATGTTATGTAACTGCCATTAAGTAGGTCATACAGTAGTGTGTATGGGTTTTTTTATTTTTTATTTTTTTATTTTTGCTAATGTCTCTAATAGATCAGGCTTTAAAACTATTTCTCACATTCCTCAAAGCACAGGCCGAGTAGGAACAGCCGCAGTCCTCCACTCCAACTTATTAATTAAACATAAACCCTGATCTATCTTCATGACCTCACAGTACCATATCCCCCCAATAGAACGCTTTGCTCTCAAAGTTCAGACTTACTTGTGGTTCAGAGAGTTTCAGCCAGCTCCCAGTTTGCATTCAGGAGGACACCATCTCTACTTTTAAGGTTAGGCTTAAAACTTTGCTTTCTGATAAAGTTTGTAGTTAGGACTGGTGACCCTGAACCGTCCTATAGCTATGCAGCTATGAGCCGAGACTACCGGGAGGATAGTCTCTCTCTCTCTCTCTCTAAAATTCATGGACATACAGGAAACAACTTTTTCAGGCTCAAGACAAAAAGCAGATATGCTAGCTGTACAAAGGTATTAACATCTGAATGTCCACAATAGTCCACAAAGTCTTTATTATTATTATTATTATTTTATTTATTATTTGATATTGATGAATACTTGGTTATTATTTCAGGCTGAATTAATATATTATCCCAGATTTGTATGCTTACTATGCCCAGTGTTTTGAGTGCTGAGTTGGGCACAGGAGGTCACAGGTGGAGACATGCTGTGAGAGACAAGACCTACTCATGTCTTCGGAGGAAACTGTAAATGCATTAGACTGGAGCTTTATGGATTAGAGCTTTATGGGTTCAGATCAATGGTATGACAACACAGGAAGAGGAAGCTTGGCATTATAAACAATTTACTGCAGACCACTTGATAGTAAGTGACATATCAGTTCAGCCAGTGTAATTTTATGTCCAGCTGTGGTTGGTAGACCCAGACGCAGGGACACAAATAATGGCTGAGCCATGTATTCCCCATCCATAGACAATTATTATGAGGGTGTCGTATCTTTAGCTGTATGCTAACAGCAAATAATAGCAAGCTAATTTAGCAGTTTAGTAGGATTTCAGTGGCACCAAATGAAAGACACATTGTTGTACAAATTAATGGCATATTAATGACCTATAACATATGCATAAATTAGCAGCAGACGCAGAGCAGAATGGCTGGAGGGCTCATGTCCGCCCAGTAGAAGTGGGCTGCCGTGGATTTGTGGCAAAATCGGTGATTTAGCGAGCTGGGCATACGTGGAAAAAGCCAAAGGACTGCGGTATGTAACATGTCTCGGGCAGCAGAGAGAGCGAGCGAGTGGCTATGGGTGCACAGGAAGCATGCTAGCTGGGGAGCTCACTAAAGGTAAGGATGGCTGCATGACTTTAGTGTGTTTGCAAATCATGATAGATGTGGTCGATTGGTTCGTGGTTCAGGCTGCATCAACGGGGCGAACCATGGCACATTTGTTTGTTTGGTTCGTGGTTCATAAAAGGACTAGGCTAATGATTGATATATTAGTTGTTGATAGTCACTGAATGGTGAGAAAAACGGGGTTTTGCAGTGGCAGCGTGGAGGGGGGTGACTCCAGGACGCTGGAATTCACTGTTAACCCCTTAACACCTAGTGTTGCGAATTCGCGACGCACTGTTTCCACTGTAATACTGTAATACTCCAATGTCGGTTTGTGCACATTCAAAAAATTCCTAAGAACCTTTTGCAAGCACTAGTTTCTCGTAGGACCGGTCGGAGTGGTAAGCAAAAACACAAATAATTTATTTCTTTATATAACTGAAAAATCAATTTAGGCGTTAAGGGGTTAAGCCTTCTCAAGGTGTAGTGGGCCTAACTTAACGAAACATCGGTGAAGGGAGGTGCCCACTTGAAAACCCCAATGACATGCTGCATACTGCTGTTGACTAGGCCAGGTATCTGATGTCTTCGTGTTTGTTGGTAGCGATATTTCTTTGTTTGGTTAGCTGCTGAGCGGGCCATTCAAGCCAGCAGCATTTGGTTAGCTTATATTTCGCAAGGTTTGAAGTATCCTCTGCTGCTCTGTGGGCCTACAAGCCAGCAGCATGTACTTAGTTCATGAAGATTGTAGGTTAATCGTCATATCACATGACCGTAGGTTTGTTAGGGTTTCTCAGTTGGACAGGGCCTCTAAATGTGTTTTGCCTGGGATCTTGGCACAAGGGGTTGTAACATCTAATCCTGTGTCTCAATGAATATGCCATTCATTAATTTGTCAAAGTATATGCACACTGGAATCTCTAAATTCGTTTAGGTAAAGGAACGTCTTCTCACTTCATCATGGAGCTGTACTGAACACGACATGTCAACCAGAAAGAGGGGCCAGTAAATTGAAATCATTTCCGATGTAACATTAAATTGCAGTAAGGCTCGATTCCTGGCATGTAAACCAAGAACAGCTCGATTCATGGCATGTAAACCAAGAACATTTTGCTCAGATAGCCATACATTCTCACTGACTGGAGGAATACATGTCCTCAACCATACAATCCTAGTTCAAAAAAACGGAAAGAAAAAAAGTTTTAGAACTTTTTTTTTTTTTTTTTTTTCTCAGTTGACCCTGGTCAGTTTAATACTGACAACAGAAACTGGTCCCATGATTGTTGCACCACAGTGAGTCATCACAGTCTAGCATGTGATGACTAGACAGTTGCGTTATGAAGCTTCACCACTAGCCATATGACTCTTGATAAATACACACACTCAATACACCCACGTATGATACACACACAAAACACATGCACACACACACCCAGTACAGCAATACACCCTCATATGATATGAACAGAAAGCAGGAACAGATAACTAGATATGAGTGAGGGATGACAAACGGATTGATCAAACTCCTGCTTATGTAGATCCAGTATGTCACTCAAAAACATGTACATTAATGCATACATTCCCCTCTTCCTTGGTGTTTTCTCTCTTACCTTTGTCTTTCATGGTCAGGTTAGCCAGATGGGATAAGAATAAGGTGAGTCACATTTGCCTCTTTTACATTCCACTCACATACCAGAAGTCTACAGTTGGCATTCGGTGTGTCTCAGCCTCCCAGCCTCTGTGCTGAAATGTACCCCGGCATCTTGACTTTAAAGTGCTGAATAATGACAGTGAGGATCAGCAACCTCTCAGCCTCTGCAACTTTGTTCTGCTCTCATAGGATTTCTCAGATTTCTTTCATTTATCCATGAATAATGTAGTATGACTTTACATTTTAACTTTTTTCCCCCCCTAATTAGTTTTGGTTTTAATTTTATTATTCCGCCACACAGCTGATGTAGTTTGATTGCTTGAAATTGAACTCTGTTTCCAAGAAATGTCCCAAATCAAGATGAAGCACTTTATTTAACATTTTTTTCTGCTGAGAGTAGAGTAAATCAAAGAGCTTTACAAGGTCACAGCAACATATTAATATACAGTGTATACAGGACATGACTTCATAAATGCTTGATGACTTTGGTCAGCATTGCCTCACCGAGACTGATGAAACCTCATGGCGTGGGGGCAGACCGCAATCATACAGTCACGCTTCCTGCGCAGTAATACCCTTTGCACTCCCACACAGAGTGTTCCGAGGTCAAGTACACAAACAAATAATGTGCAGTGCCTGTGTGTATGCTGTTGATAGAGGCCACGGTCATTCTCACTAAGGCTGGGGTTACACGCACACAATTCTGCACACTGCAGCAGCCTCTCGGGTCACCGCTATTCCTACACACACCTTTTTCTGGGGTCAGGGTTACACACATGCACACACAAAGGCCTTCCCAAGTGAGACTGCGACTCTAGCAATAAGGCCTCAGGTCTGCAGCAACAGCAAACTTCCCCATAGAGACCAAAGCCAATTTATTTCAGTCAGGCTGCTGGTGACAGAAACGGAAGCTTTAACAGAGGTCAAGCTGACCAACCTGCCCACTGGGAAATACCAGCCAGCCCATATACTGCATTTATATACTGGAGAACTAAGCCGTTTACTGTTCCTTCTTTTCTTTTTTTCCCTCCACAGTACAGGTAGTTTTACAGTACTTTGTAATAGAGAGATTTAGGCCAGTGTTACAGAAGCTTGCCCATACAGCTTCTTGAATGGGTAGCTCAGACAGGCGACAGTAAATAAATGCTTGGAAAAATAAACATATTTTTCTTGATCACATTCTTGACAGTGAGCTTAATGATTTCAGTATTTAAAACATGTGTTTTTCGGCACAAACTTTGTCTTCAGGAGGTAATTAAAACACTGAACTGGAGAATACACGCAAGACCATATCCAACAACCTCTCATACTATTTTGGTGACATTTGCTTCCATGAGTGCTCAAAGTGTGATTACACAAAAGCTTCTTAACTGCACAAATCTGTCATCGATCCCATGTTTTAAACTTGATGCCTGTACATTAGTACATTGGCATTCATAAGATCAACATGTTCTGTATAAGCAGTCTCTCAGGATTTGTGAGAAAGTTTCATTTACAGAAATAACACACAGGAGTAAAACAATCTAATTTAAGAGTGCAGAGGTTGAAGTCTTGTTGTCCAAAATCAGTAAATGAAGATATTAATTACTAAGCACTCACTAAGCAATTAGAGCACCCCAAAAACTGTGAGAAAATACACTTGTATGTTTGTATGTTTAGTCCAGTGATGACCTGAATTAGAAAATAAATCTGCCATTCTATATTTATTGTTTTGTCATCACATTAGAGATTTACAGGGATTTACAGCTCTTTGAAGGGAGCTGGATCTTGTGGATCAGTTTCTTTTAAAGAGCCGTTCAAAAGACTGGCCCAGTTTGATATTAGTTTATTTTCAAGATGCCAGCCTGAGGATAACTTATTTTATCCAGGAAATAATTAATGAGAGGAAGATATGGATCAGTATCATTCCAACTTATCTTCAAATATACATATTATTTTGGTGGACTATCTGATTTTTATGATTCTGAAATATGGATCCCAGATAGATATTTTATTTATCGTGTGGAAAATTTGGTAAAGGCCTCTGCGTTAGCCAGGAATCAAACCCAGGTCAATTGCTTGGGAGTCAGCTATGCTCTTCATTATACTGCTATAGTATTCTGGCAAACATTACAATTTGCTTTACAGTTTTTGTTGTCACAAAAGTGCATCCAGATGTATTTTCTGAAACACACCAAAATAAAAAATAAAAAATCAAGAATCAATAAATTTGGTTTGTTCACAAATGTCACAACTCTACATCACATTTCATGAAAAAGACCAAAACTTGGTCTTGGTAAGTCTCTGTGGAACTAACACAAAACTCTTTTATTCCTCCTAAAAATGTAAAGTTACTTTAATTTCTTAAACACATTCTTAAAACAGCTGTGCATATTAGCAAACATTACAAAAAGAAAGGAAATACTTGGTTAGGGACTATTTTCAACGGCAAATTAATGGATTAAATACATACTAGGCCCGTGTAGTGGGATTAATCCAAATATGTGAGTTTATAGAAATGGAGGATCATTCATTTTAACAGTGAGGCCCACTGGTGTGTTTTTGAGCAGATAAGATTTCAGGTTTTTTGATGGACACACACTCAACAGTTACTGGAATCGGCTCTCTGTTGATTTGGGAGTTTCCATGGGATTTGTTGACAATAAGAAATATGTATCATATTGCCAATAAATACCACATAATGGAGACTGAACACATCAGCATGCATGAATTATATCATCGTATTGTGGAAAGGCCATCCTTGTTTGCTAAGGCAGTACTGTTGCCCTTCAAAAATGAGCTATTTTAATCAGATCCAATCAGGAAGTATTGTATCTGATAATTGGCTCTCATAGTGTCGGAGCAGACACACACAGTACCTCAGCTAAACAGTCCTCTAATTTAACATGGTTTAGCTTAACAACTCCGGGGAGGTTTGAGGAAGAAAGGTGTCTGCGGTGTCCTGTTAAATATGTGCTAAGAATGGACATGAATTACACAGTTGTTCACCTGCGTACATTCTTATTTGACTTATGTACAGAGTTCAATTACAGCTGGGTACTGTGTGAATAAACAATTTTTGTGGTCACACGTGTAAAATATGTTAATTTTACTGTATATGTCAGCAATAAAGTATTCAAAATCACTTACATGGATACATGAAGCGGACAAAAATATGATAGAAAACAGAATAAATGAAGCATGTTCACCATCACACTCACTAATTGGTAAAGAAGGCTGCTGCTCGTGTTTGTACTAGTTCGGAAACAGTTCTCTGGAGAGGGTAGTCTCCTTAAAGGGGCAGAACCACAGCAGGTCTGAATTTCCCACAGTGACATCAATTAAAATGTGTCAAAATGAAGACGTGGGTCTTAAATCTATAGACTCATGACTGCAAGTTACAAATTAATACTGCTGTACATCCTTGAGCTGCAGCACTGGAGATAAGGACTGCCCATGCATAAAACTCTATGAACATTTATATCTAAATGGATATATATTTCTTTTAGTATTATTGGTGCACCCATATAAAACTAATTTATGTGTTAGCTTAGTTATAGCTTGTCATTAAAGGCATCATTTAATAAATTGCTTTGCTGAAAGATCCCGGCAATTAATGAGTCAACTCTTTCAGTAGAAACCTGCCCATCTCGCATCCATGTCAGGATGACAGGAAGTACTGACTGATGGACTGATGGATGATTACTGCAAAGCAGGCAATTGCTGAGGTGTGCAAAAAAAAGAAAAAAAAAAAAAAGAAAAAAGAAGACAGTGTGCCAAAAGCAATGGTTTGTGCCAACACTTTGCGGAACTAAAGCACAACAGTATCTGATATGGTGACACACTTATCAGCCACAACATTAAAACCACTGATAGGAGAAGTAAATAACAATGACCATCTTGTAACAATCCAATGTTCTGCTGGGAAACTTTTGGACCTGGCATTTATATAGATGTTACTTAGATATGTAGCACCCACCGAGACCAGACGAGACACCCCACCCCATATCAATGACACTCCTTGATGGCAGCAGCCATCCCCAGCAGGATGCAGCCTGACACAGACACACACACAAAAACGCTTTAGGAACAACTCAAAAACATGAAGAACAGCACAAGGTGTTGACCTGGCCTCCAAATTCACTAGATCCCAAACTGATCAAGTATCTGTGGGACGATCCACAGAGGCCCCTTCCCTCAACCCATGGGACCCAAAGTCCCCCACTAACAACATCCTGTTGCCAGACACCACAGGACACCCTCAGAAGGCCCATGTCCATTCTCTGATGAGTCACAACTTTTTTTGGAGGCACAAGGGAGACCTGCACAACTTTAGTAAGGTGGTCATAATGTTATGCCTGATTGGTGTATGTAAAAATCTATTCTTACAACCTTCATTAGTAAAATTCTACACTACCTAACTGAAATGTGGTGTTTGTCAGATTACCAGACAGCAAATCTTTGAGGTAATATTCTAGTTTATGAAGAGCTGCATACAGTACACTGCAGAGAGCTGGAAGGACAAGGGTTCATCTGGGCCCAGCAGTGAATTTTGTTTTCTAATTAATTCCAATATAACATGAAGTGATTAATATAACAGCCCCCATATTTTGGAAATGAACAGTGGCCTGTTTTTTGGTATAGCTATGGGTATCACCATACATTTGTGAACTGAAACCTACAAAATCTTTGGCCTGGTGGAAACATGTCGTGATTACGGCATTCCCATACTTTAAACTTTATCTTTCTCGCCAAGCCAATATGGCGCAACATAATAATTCATTTGAGGCATGTTTTTGGTCAGTTGTCAAACACAATTCACAAATCAAATATTCACTTTAACCAAAGTATGCAAGAAAACACTGAACGCGTTCTGTGTTGAGGAGGGCTTAAGAGTTTTCTGATTGAATAGGAAGTGGGTAGGCATATCTTATTCTCATCCTACTGCAAGACGGATGATGAATCATTTTTATAATCTCTTCAGAAATGCCTGCATAAACAGTTTTTCTTTTTACAACATCCACACCAATGGATTCCTACTGGTTGAGTGTGCAAAACAGGAGGTCAGAGGGAGGTAGGAACACGCAGTTGTTCCACTCACCACTTGCTCTCTCTCTCTTCTCCCTTCCTTTTCAGTCCTCTTTTCCCAATCCTCCTCCACTTAGCTGCTGTGGTCTGCTCAATGGCCACTGACCTGGGAGTCCGAAGTCTTTATTGCCATGATTTGTGGAACCTCACTCCCTTTCACTCCCTTTCGCTCTCTTTGCCCTTACAGTATATCTACTCTTAGTCATGGAAGTACCGTTCTTAGCTCCTGAAAAGGATACTTTTCCTACACTTCTTTTTTTTCCTTACCGTTTTAGCATGTTCACAAATAATGCTCATAAAGCTTTCCAAAGATTCTATGTTTAAACGAGTCTACAACATCCATCTACATCTACAAACAGCTGTGTCTATATTTCTCATAATCTACCAGTGTCAGGGCACCTATATGCTCTTGCTTTCTCGGTGGGACTGAAAGCTCTCAGCTGGTCCCTCTTTCTCAAAAACAAGTCTGCAAAGTGATCAAAAGCCCAGTGGGTTGCAACTCCCACTCCTCGGTGCACTCACAGATAGCATCAATGTACCACCTCGCCAGCATGCACATCAAGCGGCAGTAGTAACTCTCCCCAGCCCCATCATCACCCTTCTTTGTCACACCTGGGCTGCCCCATCAAAACCACTGCCTGAGGCCAGCCTACATCAAGCATCAAAGTCTGACCTCTGACCTCCTCCAACACTATCTCCCTCCGACGACCCCTCCCGACCCTGACCCCAGCACCTTGAACTGATTTCACTACTGCCGTAAAGCACAGACGGGCTGACACAGAGGGGGGGCCCGTGTCACTCCGTTTCCCCCATGGGGAAAAGAGGCAGCATTAAGGAGACTCCTGGGGAGGCTAAGTGCTTTCCTGTTCTCTGAATAGAGACAGCCATCACTGCCAGTCTCTTTGGGGATAAGCAGGACTGTTCCAGAGAAAACTAACCCACAGGGCTGAGGCATCTCCTGCAGGGCTTTCAACATGTTGTGATTCATATTCAATGTTTTACAAGTATGTCTGCCTGAGGCTGTGCATACAGTATGTGTAAGATGAATCTTTCTGAAGGCAGAGTTTTACTGCTAAAAAAAAAGAGAACTCCTTTAGCAAAAAAATGGACACAAAAAAGAAACCTGCAATGAAATTAGCATTTTAGAGTCCTTCAAAACTAATTGCAAATGGTTTATATATTTATATACCACCATAAAAGTAATAAATATTTGCTGAAAGATGCCATACTTAGTGTTTAATGTGCCAGAAAGTAGTAGAGCAAAGTTCAACCAGTAAAGTATGTGGCGCTGTATCTTTGGTGACATGGTTATTTCATCTAATAAGACTGCTAAGAGCCAAGGAGAGACTAGAGTATGAAAACCTCATTTAAAAATATCTCTGACATTAGTTATCCTGCTAAAAGGTCAACTCAAGTATGCTACTTGACTCACTTCATATGTTAAGATAGGGGAGACATTTTTAAACGTGTTTTTTACTTGATATTTATTTAACCAATAACACTATTTCCCATACGCCCTAGATCAGGGGTGTCAAACAAACGGCCCGGGGGCCAAAACCGGCGCGTCAGAGGGTTCGATCTGGTCCGCAAGATGAATTTGCTGGGATGAAGTGTGAAAATTATATTGAAGACATTAAGTGCATTCATATACATTCATTCATCTTCTGTAACCGCTTGTTCCTATTAAGGGTTGCGGGGTCTGCTGGAGCCTATCCCAGCTGTCATCGGGCGAGAGGTGGGCTAACAGAGAGATAGACAACCATTCACACTCACATGCACACCTACGGACATTAAGTGCAATTTTTCAGTACAATTATCTGCCATCCCTAATTTGACCACCAGTGGTTGGTAAGAGTTGCGGACATAACCCGGCCTGCTTGAGGTTAAATTGGGCTGTATGTGGCCCCTGAAATAAAATGAGGTTGATACCCCTGCCCTAGATTTTCACATGCTAAAAGTCATGGCTTCACCATGCTGAGAGTCAAACACTTACATTTTCAAAAAGACTAAACCTAAATGAGAGAGAGTGTTAAGTTACAGAACCTAGCCCAGAAGTGGCATCTCAATTTCAATTTCTTTCCCACCAAAAAAAGCCAGCAAGCTCTGTTGCTAAAATGGCCATTCAGAGTTTATCAAGAGATATACAGTACTTGTACCATTACACTGCTGTGGAGCACTTCATGCTTCAGCAGAATTCCGTTTCTTAAAATGTGCTTATGAGCTTACCGCTTTCTTTCGGTGATACATTTCAGACTCTGTTTCCTCCAGCACTCCACTGTCTACATGGTTTAAAACTAGTTGAAATGCAAATTTGAGTGTATTGGCCCATTAGCTTTTCTTTATAATCCAGATAAATTAATCTTCATCAATGTGAAATAATTAAAAAAGGATAGAACGAAGATTTAAAAAAAAAAAAATGTCAACAGGTATTTTTTTTGTATTGTAAGTGGTTGGCTGTGCAGCAAGTGGATGTCTGCACTCCGTGGGAAAAAAGGATGCATTGCTGAGATAAATAAGATGACAGGATATTGTGCCGTTTAGAGGGGAGGGAGAACAGGAGATGACGGCCTACTCTGCCTTTGATCAAGCCGGATAACAGACTAACAATTGAGCTTATTCATACAGCCTTGATATGCAGCGGCCTCTGGAGGGGCCACATTTTATCTGTTTGCGTTTCACAGCAGGCGACATCTTGTTGTACACTGTACTGGAAGCCTGGAATTTTTTATTTTTTATTTTTTTTGATGCTAAGAGATAACTGCAGAACTGAAGCTGTTTACATAGCCACTATTTAAATTACATAGCCGATATTCAAATCACCCTCTGCATGTGCATACATACAGAGGGTGATTGCAAGTACTGCACATTGAGCAGATCGCCGGGCTCACCTTTGTTGAGCATCATTAATATGAGGTATGAGTTAGCTTTCCAGAAGTTATTTCATTTGAGAATTCAAGTCTTTAAACTTGGCAAGAATTCTACCCACAAATAATGGGCCACCACAAGCTGTGAGTTTCCCTTATCAACTTATTAAATCAACAGGAAAAGTAAAGAGAATGTTTTGCAGTATGACAGTTCATGTTATCCTGCTGAAAGAGGCCACTGGCATAAGGGAATACTGCTGAAGGGGTGCGTGGTTTATGGTTTTCAGCAATATTTGCTGAACTAACTCTTCTTTTGGGTGTCCATGACCCTGGTGCTTCGGTTATCCTTCTTTCGCTAACAACGCCTGTGGTTGTGAAGAAAATCTCATCCAGCTGTCTAGTCCCTTTGACAGTTTTTTAAAAGTCGGACAGATTCTTACACAGTTATCTTTTCCTGCGTCCAACTCATGCACCTCAACAACTGATTGCTGGCTGCCTAATAAATCTTGACAGGTGTCATTGTGACAAGGTATTCAAAGTTATTGACGTCACTTGTCAGTTTTGTATTTGGCTGCTCAGAGTGGATGATTGTTTCCTTATTATTAGTCAGAAAGTGCAGGTATGAGTCACTATTTGTTCACTAACTTTACTTTCAGTTTATTTTTGATGTGTGAAAAGACTAACATGCACAGAATGCGCCGTCCGTCTTTGGCCAAACTGTTAATGGGACATTAACATTTTTTAATGGGACATTAACATTTTGGCTAATACAAGCTGTTGAAATGAGCTTCCTCTGCAGGGTGCTTGGGCTCACCTGTAGAGACAGGTTCACAAGAGGTCCAGAGAAGTGCAGCTGCTCCCTGTTGAAAGGAGCCAGTTGAGGTCTTTATTGTGATCTGGATGTCTCCAGGACATTCTCTGTACAACCGTTTCACTATCGCTACCCACAAGTTTTTCATTGCCATTAAAATTTCTTTTGATTCTCATGATGACCTACAAATTTTCAGTGACTTAGCTTCTCCATTAGTCTGTACATTACCTCAGAAAAGTCTGCCCTGAACCTGGCACCAAATATGCAGTGATTGGGCATTTTCTGTTCCCTCCTCCACATCAGGTTTATAAAATTCAAAATGTTCTGTTTGGCATTGCCTCAGCTGGCTTTCCATGTCCAAGAGCCTCATTATGATGGACAATTTGAATTGATTTTGGATTAGAATTTATCAACTTTATTCCACCCTCTTAACTAGTATCAACACCCTGGTCTTGTCTTCTTGACAGCTCTATGTTGGAGCAGCATGCCATTAGGAGTCATGTAAAGTTGTTAGAGGTCATTCTGGCTGGTTGGTTGGTATTTGCCGGGCGGTCACGGTGGAAAGGTAATCTGGAATCTCAGTGTGTGGGAGAGAGTGATTTATGGCCTCCGTGTTTGTCTGTGGAATTACCGTTTGATTGCTCCTTTCCTTCCAGAGCCCTCGAATCCATGCTAATGAGTAAAGTGCTTATCTATCAGAGCATTAGAGGGTAAATCCAATTGAGCTTGTTCAATTGGATGCACAGTGGATGCAAAGTACAGTTTCAGCAAGTCTGCATGGCTCCTAAAAAATTATACATAATGCATCTGGATATATTGCTTTGCATCTTCAGCTTTGTCCTGGTGTATTACTTGTCTTGTGAACATTTTCATTAACTTGACCTGTTGAGAGAGTTCGGTGCTGAATGCTGCCGGAACAATTTCTCCTCGGCGCTCTATTTTCAGAATTCATAGGATCAACAGAGAATATGTGAAGAAAGGTAGCCGGCAGAGAGAGACAGAAAATAGGCAGTGAGATTGAAGCAGCATTACCCCTCAATTACCTTTCATCTGGTAAGCGGGACTTCAGCCTCTCGCCACAGAGACAGGGTCAATATCAAGGCCAACTGACTGACTGATAGTCAAGTTACAATGCCCAGCCCTTCTGTCCATCTCTCCACTGCAGTAAGAGCAGTGGCTGTATTCTAATGTATTTTCTTTACTCTGCTGGACAGATTTCATTGAAACACCTTCAAACTTTCATGCAGAATGTTTGTAATATTTTTTTTTTCTCCATTGTGCAGAATTAATTACACATGCTTCTAAAATGAGTGCAGCAGAGCCTCATCCCAACGTTGCAGGCCAAGACATTAATCTCTTTAATAAGGGATAACTAGCCGTAATCACTAACACTTGTTTGAGGCACGTCTTCACAATAGGCATGCCAAGAATCCCTGCACGAGCAACACCACTGCCATGTGCTGACTGCCAGTGCTCCTTGGGTACATTTCTTTCCCACTTTGGATGGTTTCCAAAAAAGAAAAAGAAAAAAAAAAAAAAATCAAGAACAACAACCAAAGGCGAGTGAATGGACAGACATACAGATATATCAAGATCTTCTGTCAGAACATTGCTGCCGTTGTTCGACTGACACGCTCTCGGTTCTGTGGACAGCTCTGTGTGGAAAGGCCCTGCTGTCAGTCAGCATGATCAGCCATTTGGCCGACAGGTTCTGCTGTAGGATAGTGGCCCTGGGATAGGGATTTTATCATTTTATTTTCATGGAAGAATTATTAAATGTAGTAAAGCTTAGGGAACTGTTGTATGTATAGTATGTTTAACACAAAACACAGGACACAAAACAGCAAGGAAGAAGCTTACAGAATAAAAACAGGAAACACAAGGAAAACCAAGCAGGGTCAACAATCAAAACTCAACATATTTGACTTTCTGCATTTTTTTTATTTTGTTTTGTTTTTGTTTAGCTTATTTATTGCTTTGCAGCATTTCTAAATGTAAAGTGTGTGTTGTCAATTGTCGAAGAGGAGGAGTGTTTTATCTATTTATGACATTACACGTATCTGTCTCTAGTGTTGACTACATGTTGCCTTTATTATTTAAATTGTGCTGACATCTTATGACATACCTAAATCTTCATACCATTAAGTTATTTTTTTGGGCAGTGAGTGACACATTCCGTTCTTTAATGCAAATTTCAACTCTCCCCGTAATGGGACAAAGACTGTGGCCTCCTGTGGAAGACTAAATAGACAGTTTCCTCAACTTGAGATTAATCTTCCTATCATTGTCTATTGTAAGCTTCCAGCAAAACCATTAAAATGAAAAAGTATTTCTATCAACACCCATGTGGACGTGACTCAGTTTGTAGTGACGCATTTAGTGACATCCCAACAACAGACTAGGGGATGAGGCGAGGGGGGTGACGACGAAGTCAGCAAGTAATAACTAAAGCAGAAGACACTGAATGAAATAACCAACAGTGCTGTTTATTATTTATTTATACTGAGCTCAGCACAAAACACACAGAGACAACATGGTCACTGCCCAGAATCGTGACAGAAAGGCTGGCCACTGGCCAGTAGCTGTGTCTCCTCTCTGCCTTTGATGAGCAAGAAGCATCAGGTGCACTCAATCACCTGTTGCAGCATGGGGGATTGGCAGCACCTGAAAGTTCACAGAAGAAAAAAGACACAAACAAAAACAGTGGACAAAATGTTCACCAGACGTTCATACTGCTATTTTCCGATGCTTCTGGAAAGACCGCCTATGAGCGTGTTATTTTTACCATTCATTCCATGTAACCTATGGCAACTGGTGTTACAAAGAGAGGTAAGGATGCAGAGCTGCCATCTCGATCAAAGTGAACAAAACAGCTCCATTATATGGAAAGCGTGGACAAATAGTTCTCAGCCTTGCAATTTGAGTCTGGAATTTGCGTGACAGCTAGGCAAAGATAAGGGAGAAAATGATTAACCTGGTCTGTGAGGCCGTAACATTTATCAGCGAGGCTAATCGCTGTGATTAAACCTCAACATTTGATCTCTGTGGACAGGAAATGGACCAAAATGTCTGCCAAGCTCCGAGGAACTCACATGTGCTCTTGAGGGTGCTGTGAACTTGCCATCTCGTTTTTCCCACATCATTTTTAATTTCCTGATCAACTAATGTCTCTGGGGTAGGATTTTCAACTAAACTGGTAACCTGTTCTGCAATGTGGGAGTCGAGCAAAGAGCTGGACCTCCATATGGCTGTATTAACTCACATTCTGACGCGTGCAGCTGGGGCAGATGTTTCCATGCTCGGCTGAGCTGCTCAGATAAATCACGCGTTGACTCTATGAAATGATGGTCTGTGCGAGGCACCGCTCGTGTTTATGAACCTACCGAGAGTTCTGCAGTTCTCATGAGCTATATGGTGCTGTATGGTTTATTGTCCTTCATTTTCATTCCATGACTTTACTGTTCAGTTCCACTTTTCCCATTTACGTTGAGTCCGTGTTCCCTGGAGGCTCAAAGGGGGGTGAATATTCAGCTTACAGTATGTGCATGAGTTGAACATAATGAATGTGTACATAGGCAACTGCTGGATAGGTTACTCAAACACATTTAGAAAGGAATGCAAGACTACCCAGATTAATTTATTAATTAGGAACCACTTATTTAATGTGTTTTCAAAATCCAAATGATATGACATTCATTGTACAACATTCAGAGCCAATGTGTTGTGCCTCAAAGCATTCCATCTCTTTCATTCTCCCAACGTGAACAATGTCCAAATTCTGACACAAATGGAGTACTGTGGTTGACCATTTGCTTCCCTTCACTCCACGACTACTTCCCGTACTATAACGTACCAGGTCAGAAAGCGAGTATTCTCAAACTTCATGAACATTAAATGAGTTCAGTGGACTTCAGTGACCTCTCCAGCCACCAGATCTGAGTCCAGCAGAACACATTTGGGATGTAACAGAACAATAGACTGGCACCGTGTGTGCACCAAAAATAAAATACAGAAATGATGCGATGGAACCGTGACAACATGGATCAGAATTTCAAAGTTATGTTTCCAGCATTTTGTGGACTCTATAACTCCAGGAACTGAGGAAATTTGAGAGCAAAGGCACACCCTAGTATCATTTTACATAATTTTTGTCATATTAATTAAATGTGACCTACAAAGCTGAATGACTGTGTGTGGAGCTGCTTCCTTTTTTTTTTTTTTTTTTAATTCTATTTGTACTGGAACCTATTACTTCTATCGCAATCTAATTTCTCCACGAGGATCAGTTAATCTTCGCGTTTGACATTTGCCGGATCATTTATTCAAGTCACCTTTCTTTTCCGTGAGTGTGTACATTTGAGCGTGGCCCAGCCATAGGCAGCATTAGCCTGCAGATTTGCATCCCTCGCCCGCGTTGTGATTGCCTCTGTGACTCACTGAAAAGTTTCCCTTCTGCCTGGGAACCTCTTTAGATTCACGAGGCATAGCAGACAGGGGGGATATCCAACAGGTGGAAGTGAGATGGAACGGGAAACGGCGAGCCTGCAGAGACAGCCTGAGGCTCGCCGACATTCCTCAACACTAAAAACCCAGATTGGGAGGTTTTGCAGGGTAGCTGGTAAAGGATGGAGACAAGGCGTCAAGTCTGAAATTATTCAGTTATTCAGTCGCTGTGACTGTCTGCCTCTCTTGCTGCTTTTACAATAAGTTGCTGTAAGAGATACTGTGATTTTTCTTTTGTATCCTGGGAATATAAGGGAATGTCATTCATAAGTATTAATGGAATGTGACCCCAGAGTTTTGGTGAATATTCTTTTCTTTGGAAACACTTTTAAGAAGTATTTCATCAGCTCTATACAGTTTTACCATGGAAAGACACTGGATTTAACTGTGCAGAAACAAGTACAATTGCTACTGACGGCTGATGAAAAATAGGAAGGCTAATGTTTGAAATTTTGTTCTGCTTTAATGCGTACTTTTAAACCCACGTGACGCTGCATTGCAGAGAACTCTGGTCCATGTGCTGTTTCACCTCCCCTGAGCTTTAACTTTCAAATTTCATTTAAGGAAAACCATTTCCCAGACAATCTAAATCCTCTAATAATTCAGACTCCCCGGTGTATCACCCCTAATGTAACCATTGCCCAGACAATGCGTTTGTCTATTTATCACCAGTAGTGACGAACCAGAACACCAAATGGTGATACAAAATGAACATAAAAAAATGAAATGAAGTGATTGATGTTGTATCCTCGGCAAGCTGGCACGCTGGGGAGCAGAATAAATGAACGTCAAAGATTCCCTTCTGGGCAAGAAGCACAGAGGGAAGAAATCTAAAGCACTTTAATGTCTCTCTCCCCATTTTTCACTAACATCTAGATATGCACACACACAGACTCCTCCGCCTTATCCCAAACTCTCTTGCTCCCTCTCCTGCTCTCTGTAAAGACTTTAATGTCTATGCAGTCATTTGATTTGCAATTCATTCCACTCCCTTTCTATGTGCTGTAGGGTTCACCATCAGCCTCCTCCTCCTCCTCCTCCTTCCCCTGCCATGAGCTCGCACATGGAAGCGGCTCCAGTAACGCTCTTGGCAGACATCTGGAAATGTTTTGGCCCTGCGCTGGAGGTCACTGTCTGGACCAATAGAGACCATACCTCAACCTTCGCAATGTGACAAGACTTCATATATCTCCCCGACCCTGTGTACTATATGGAAACACCCACACCGTCGTACCCTGTCCCATTTCCACTCTGCAGCCCCTTCCCTCTCCTTCCTCACTGCTCGTTTCCCCCTCTGTCATTCTCTGTTTTCCTCTTCTCCCTCCACACACCAGTGTGTAACACATCCGTCAGTGTTTCTTTTATTTTTTCTCTCTCCGCGCTTCTGCCTCGCTCTTTAAGCCGCGTGAGTAGGAGCAGTCGGCAACAACAACCTCCGCCTAAATCAGTTTAGTCCGGTCAGAGTCGAGACCGGGATCAAAGGAAGTCAAGATCGTTCCAATCGCACTATTCCCAATTAGTCACACGTGACAGATGAGACGGGGACAATTTCGTCACTCTGCCGTTGCCGTGCAACTAAACAAACCAGCTAATATTAAATCAGCTTTGATGTGGTGATTTGATATGTTTTTATTGGGTGCTTTCTGCTGCGGTTTTCATTCTGTGCCTTCCAAAGGACAACCGCTAATCGTATGGCCACTACCATAAGTCCCTCTGCGTCCGAAGACCTTCTATCTTTGTATTCCACCCCTCTCATCCCTTGCATCAATTATGTGGCCTTTTTTAGTGAAACGGAGGAAGCACTAGGGAAGAGACAATTTTGTAATGTGGATTTGTGCACATTTGGCTCTCTCACATTTCCAGCAGCCGGGCGATGTACGTGGGATTGAGTGAATATAAGAAATAAACGACACAGTTTCGCTTCATAATGACGGAACACGTCATCCAATGCACCTGTATGGCTCGCTGATGTGTTTTTAATGGGTTCTTGGCAACAATGGAGCTCCACAGCACAAAGGGATAAGATATGTCAAGCCTGGACGCCCACACATAACACAATATTTAGTCTTTTGGTCTTTTCACTGAATTAATTCAATATTTCCAGATTTTAATTTCATCCTGAAACCTAGAGGTTTACTCTTTCGGTATAGCTCTATACTACATATTGTATGTGTACTTGTTCTAACCAGTTTTGCTTTTGTACAGACTGTGTTCAGGCCGTATGACAGAAGCCTACTTTAGGCAGTCAGACTGCCGATGTTACCAGCCCATAAATGCATTAGGTAATGGGAATCTAAAACTGCACTCCGTTCAAAGTCTAATAATCTGATTGAATGAACTGCACGAGAATCGAAGACATCAGAGCTGATTGAATTCTCTAAATGAGAAGGAATAGTGTGCCCTTTTGTCATTTGGTATAAAATAGCAGAGCCATCGTGGGTGGTTCTTCCACAGATGCGGTGCACACGATGGGACAAACTTGAAAAAACAAACCTCAAAGATAGCTTATTGTGGTCTGAGGTGTAGCCCATGTATTTCATATTAGTATAATTGAGTAATGTGAGTCAGTCAAGTCATGCACGAATTAAATTAGATAAAATATTTCTATTGCCCAGTGGTAGGTGTTTTTCCACTGGATGATACAGGGTAGAGACCTGCATGACCAGCTGCTGAAAGAGAAGACAGATTGTCTGCGCATGTCTCTTATGATAAATCTGTTATGCTGGCTAATTTTTCTCATGTTTTTCTCATGGAAATTTTGAAATAAAAAACTGCTATATGCTGCACATTCTCTTTCATGTACGTACCATTAAGAACAAATGTGTTTGTTGACTGGTTCTTGAATGAGGACTAGTGTCTTTACATCTCCGGGGTTTGATATCTCCCGTTAAGATTTATGATGCCCTTGAAGTTTATGATACATTTAAAATGCTGACTTCTCTCCCTCGTCTTTGTCCGCCGTGGCCCCCTCCCCTCCTCTCGCTCCCCTTCGCCCCGCTGAAAGCGCGGCAATGTCATATTTTAAGAGGCCGTTTATGTTAAGCTATTTATCCGCACGCTCTTGGAGGAGCGAGACGGGGTGGCATCAGAGATTAGTGGGCAGACGCGGACGTATTTATTTGGCTGTAACAGCATGCGGGGAGCCCGGCGGTTGGCGGCACCACCATGCGTCAAAAGACAGTGACCTTGTGTGAAAGAAACTGTGTGTTCTTCGTGTCAGATATTAACCTTCAGTATTGATGTCAGCCTAACCAGGGTGTGTGTGTGTGTATGTGTGCGTTGATGGGACTGTAAATGGAGATAAGAATTTGACCATTTTTCATTATTATTTTCTCTTTTAGTGCAAAGAGAATGACAAAATAGGTACGTTGGTGTAGTGAGAAAGACAGGGTGAGCAACAGAGAGGATGTGAGAGACTATTTCCCTCAGCTGTGTAACAGACATATTTTTCAGGATGTAGCAGCATGTGGGCCCAGCCTCTGTTTGTCCAGGATGACACCCTTCACATCCATTCATCAACGTCCCATCAGACCTTCTCTGACCTTGGGTCTGTGCCTGTGTGCGTGTAAGGGATAAGGGAAAATATGAAGGAAAGACAGATTCGAAAAGGAGAGATGGAATGCGGTCAGTGGTATTTTCTTAGGTGCTGTTTTAATTTGTGTCTTAGCAGCATGGCAGCCCCCCACTAGCCACCTACGCACACAAATAAATAACACCCCGCCGTAAGATTCGGCAAAGCGAGACTATCACCGTCGTTAGCTGCCCGTTTAGTCCAGCAAAAGGAAGGGCGCAGGAATATTCATCACCCTAAAAGAGGTGTGAACCTGGACCTGGTCTGTGTGATTGAGAGTCAGACACAACCAGGCATTTGTTATTCTAACATCTTAATGATTTCACCTTTTAGGCCACACAAGGCTGCAGTCCCTGCAGGTGCCCAGGTGACAGATGGCATGCCCGGGCGGGGGTTCCTCCCTCTGCAAGTTATAGATGGACACCTTGTCTGAGGCACACACACACACACACACACACACGCAAGGAGAAAAAAGCAATTAGGGCCAGTAAAAAAAGCTTGATGAAGATAGAGTTTTACATTCCACGCCTTGTGTCCTGAACACTTTCCCGCACAAAGGGACAAGCTGTGTTTTTTTTTTTTTTTTTCCAAGGGCAAACAGAAGGAAGATAAATTAGAGTGACTCGTGTGTATCACCAGAAATCAGTCCATGTAAAGGATTTGGGGCATTTGATTCTACAGGCGGGTTGTGTGGGTCGCAGAAACACATGGTTTTAATTGTATCTGCTGTATGTCAAGTGCTCACGGAAGGAAATCATAAACCCATTACTCCGTGAGGAAAAACAGCTGCTCATGAGACACTTGACAAAGAGAAAATGCATTTGACACATGATCGTGTACCGCTGGAAAACACATCAGCGGCGAGCGCAGAGTGTCCAGCGACACCGGAAACACAGCAAGCTGACATCTAGCTGCATCAACATCTTATAGGTTTTGATTCATTGATTGATTTCTAAACATTTGGTTCGTTTTATCCACATTTTCAAGGTCTTCATTGTCATCAGTTTCCCTTATTTGCATACTAGTGTATGAGAATCAATTTCATACACTAGTTCACAATTTTGGTGTTGATATTTTGTAAATGTATCACATATTTTCAACAGACATAACTAATGAATTTAATAAATGTTGATTTCGACTCGCCTTTTTCTGTTTTTGACAATAATTATCTTAGACCACAGTCTAAACAAGCCTAAAATGAATAAGAATCAATCACGCCTTAGCGCCTACAGCTAGATATATTAATTCCAATACAGATACAGAAGGAAGAATACAAATGTGTTGCGAGCGTGGCTCAATATATCACGCAGACTAAGCACAGTATTGCAGCTGTCTCTCTCCTCAGCAATGTTTTGGGTCAATTTCTTGACAAAATAATTTCTGGCGGAAGTTTGGATTTGCACTTCATTGATATACGAGAAAAGAAGATGCAGTTGGGACTTGTTATTGTACAGGCTGCATTCTCATCTCACATTTGATGTTACTGGACCGCCTTCGCAAGCATGCAAACACGGAAACATCCTGCAATATCTTGGTTGTGTTGTTTTGTGTCCGTAGACACAAGACAAGACAAAGACAAGACACAAGACAAAAGCCCCGATGAAACTGCTGCTCGTATATGAGAAATCAGACGTGATACATTTGAAATATCCTGCAAACAAAACAAAGACCGAAACAAACAGGCTTTTTCTACGTCATTGATACTTAAAGCAGTTTACAATGCTTCTCATTCACACTCACACACTCATACACTGACAGCAGTGTGCTGCAATGCGAGGTGTCTGCTGGCTGTTGGGAACAATTTTCCGTTCAGTGTTTTTCCCGAGCATATTTGGCATGTGGAGTGGCCAGGGACCGAACCCCCAGCCCAATCAGTGGACAACCCAAGAGCTGAACTGAAAAATGCCAATTATTGTAAGTTTATTCCATCCGAGCAAATTAGACACCCTCCCTACCACATAGCTATCTCGGGTGCCTTTAATCCCTGTGCCGTCCTGTCAAAGAGCCTCCCTTCTTCCTCCTGACCCCGATATACCTTTGTGCTTCTGTGTGGAATGAACTGAGAGCAGCACAGATAATGACAGAGGCATTAGTCTGGGAGCTTGAGCCTGATTGATTACAAGGCCCAGAACAAACAAATTAAATAACTAACTATCTCGTAAATCTTGATCTTTGATTCTCTTGAAACTTTAAGGTTTATCAGCAAAGCATTTAGCGAGATAATCCACCAAAATCGAAACTTTTGGATCTCCAATCAGTTCGTAGAAAGCCTTATGTTTTCAAGGCAGACATTTAATCAAACAAATGTAAAAGGTCTTCCAAAAATAAGAAAAACTTGACTCTGGAGCAATAAGTTCCATGCGTGTGAGAACAGGAGGGAAGCAATGCTTGATGATGAAGTTTTTAACCTCCTGTGGGTGTAAATCATGCTGGTGCTGACCTGTATATTAGCTCTTTATGTCGTGTTTACGACCGTAGACAAATCGGTTAGGCCGTGGGATATTTACACCAGGTCCCTGACAGCCCCTTTCAGCTTCAGCAGTGCCTAGGCTTACTGCAAGACTGCCTGATTGTTAACCCTCTTAGCTCCACCCCAGTTCACCCCCAAAACATACACACACACACTTTCCTTTCGCAGTTATTTATGGTATGAGTGTGCAGCCACCTTCCGTCCAATTAAAGCTGAGTGCTGGTTTTGTGCAGCCTCCTGTTCATCATTTCCCTCACAGGGGCCGTTGGGCGGAAGAACTGTATACTCTCACTTTCCATCTGACCCGATCCCAGGGGTTCAGAGAGTCTGGGTTTAAGGGAAATGCCTTTGGATTTCATCCTTCAGTTTTATTATCCCCATGATGTGCGACAGTTCAATTTGTTGAGTTAGAAGTTAAAGGGGCAACCAACCCAATTCATTATTGCTCTGTGGATATCAACCACGTATTGAGTGCAAGTTGCAATGCCCATTTCCAGAGTCCAAAGAGACATGAAATATAAAAAAAAAATACCAGTATGTGCTTCAAATGCTCCATATAAAGTGCAAATATGTGTTATCTGCTTTGTCGACAGCCTTGAACAGGTTCCTTTCAGTGATAAAATAACAAATTCAATTATTAAATAAATTAAATAATGTTCTACCTTAGATTTTAGTAAAGGGTTAGGGTTAGGGTTATAGAGGTTTTGTGCTATACAGGTCTATTGCTTCTGTTTATACATCACTTCAATGAAAACAAGAAAGCCCCATTTTCTCTGTTTAGCACACACATTAAGTTATAGTTTAGCCTTGTTTTTCCCAGATTTTGTGGAAACTAAATGATTTGTGAATGCAGCCTATCAGACCTCAAACAGGATTAAATGGTCATACCTTTTGTTACAGACGGAAGAAGTCCTGAAGTGGCCTTAAGTAATATACAGTAGCTTGTAGCTTATTCGGCTTTGTTCACAAGCAAGTGATGAAAAAAATCTGAATAACGTTGTATTCACGCATTCATATACAAAGTTCAAATGGAGATTTAGCGAATTCTAGGCTAAATGGTGATCCTCTGGTTCTAGTTGTAGAAGATCCCATTCAGTGAGAAGGCTGGACAGTTTTGGAGTCAGATGAGAGGATCAGCACTACTTTTGTAAGCAGCCAACCGAATAAGCTTAGCAAAAAGATGGAAGTGGTGGAACATAGCCTGGTCCAAAGGAACCAAATCCACCTTGTAATCTACCTAAAGATCACTAGCATGTTATATCTCATTTGTTTAACCCATGCAAAAACATGAAATAAAAAAAAAAAAATGGCTAATAAGAATGAGAAGAAGAAGAAGAAGAAAAAGAGTGTGTGCTAAATTAAGCTAAGCGGACACACGTGTCTTTGTCTTTCTTGTCTAACTCTTGGCATGGAAGCAAATTGATATATTATCCAACTTTAACTTTCCCATCAAGGTGTGACAGGCTTATTTTATAAATTCATTTAACCAGCATAATTTCTCCAAGGTATAATGGAACAAGGAATCAAGTGGACTGAGCGTCTGATTGAGTAAACTTTTTAGAAAATTTTTTAGAATCTAAAAAATGGGGGATGCAAGGCATTTTAATTTTCTTAAGTCTTCTCATGACTTTACGTATTCTTTGTAACAGTCCTTTATTGAGAGTTGCAAAAATCAGATATAAGTATAAACCGTAGCTACGGCGTCAGCCCAGACCCTACGCAGACCCTACACAGACCCCAACACCGTAGCCTGACCTGCACCTCCCCAGAACTGTAACTACATGTCACGGTGACGCAGACCGCAAGAGCTGTGACTGGTCCACTTGGTAGTGTTTCCGCTTTAGAATTTCTGGCTGCTTCTCCATCCTGAATTGATTGTTTTGGATCAATAACAATGGAACACATCGAGGTAAGGTTAACTGAGGAGGTTCGGAGATACAAACATTTTTATGACTCGTCAGTTTCAATTGTTGAAACTGAAGCAGGAAGTAGAAACAAAAAAATTAACCCGAATGGCAAAAAAAGACACAGGCCGACTAGCGTTTGGGTGGCGTTTTTACAGAGTGAGCCAGACCGACTAGTGCACAAGTATAAATAGCTTCCACCAGCCTGGGCTACGTGTGTAGGTTACACCGTCTATGTCCCACAGAGGCATAAACTGTGCTTAACTGTGAATACAAAGTAGAATAATTTAGTCCGATTTTCAGGTTTTTTGGAGGTGAAAAGTTACATGTCACAGTTCGTTTAGAGTTTCTGTTGAAAGCACCAATCCAGTGCAGAAGAAGCTTACAAAATTTGAAGAAGTAACTCTTCACTGAAGCTTTAACATCCACTAAATCCCATATGTACTTTTGTTTTCTTTATCATGCGCCACAAAGTTCTGTTTTTACCATCCTTAAGTCTCCCTCTCCCTATCCCCGTCTAGAGAACAATAACCCTCTTGTTTTGAGCAGACAGGCATTTCAGAGGTGAACACAGCCAGTCAAGTCTCAGATCATTAAAATCAGCATGCTGTCTGGTTTCAACTTTAGCCACCGGAAATTCACATAAACAACGCAAGCTCCACTTCACCCGGATGGCCATTTATTTATAGGAAAACCGTCTGAACTGACAAAATTTATTACCTGCAGTAAACACGTGGCGTAGTGTAACTGTAACAAATAAACTACCAGGATGGTGATTCGTTCCAAAGCCTGTCCGGGGCTGGAGGGTCAGACGCTGGCAAGGAAACTCGACTCTCTAGTTCAACTTTTTAATGACAATTAATGGATACACATGGCTCATCCAACCGCCTACCACGCACTGGTGAGGTGAGAGGTCGTTTCCCTTCAAGGAGTGAGGGGGACACACAGGGTGAATGGCGAGTGCCTGTACATATATCACAATGGCATGCTTAAGCAGTACTGTAAGCCCCCTGGAGGGCATGACCCACACTAGGAGGATGCATCAGAGCACTGAGCATGTCAGCACCATAACCTGCACTCTGGAGGCTTTAGATGGATCTGTATTTTCCCTTTTCTTTGACTCTTACTACTACCCCCCCGACCCTCTCTGGCCTTTCGCCAAGCCTCATTTCAGATTTTTGTTTCTCATTTCTCTGTTTTTGTCTTCCTTTTGGTCTCCATGAGGGAGGTTTAAAATGGATAGATCCTAATATGCAGCCATTTCCTGTGCACTTATGATCTCTTTTTGCTTTCTTACAAATATGGCAGGACAGTTTTGTATTTCAGGAAATAAAATACATATCCAGAAGAGTTAGCATCCCCCCATGTCGCAGATACACGCACTCATAAACAAGGATTTCCTGTCCATCCATCAAACTGCAACATGCATTTACAGAGAACATAAAAAGAACCACACAGAGTTCTTTTAGCTTACTGTTCGTAATCCCCCCCCCCCCCCCAATAATATCTCCAAGTCCCTAAAATTGCACCAGACAGAATTAAAACGTTTGTGGTCTTGGGTGTTAAAATCTGAGAGGTCTCTGCTGTGAGAGTGGGATGAGCCTCAACATCACAGTGCTCCTTAGGGGGCGGCTGTGGCTCAGTAGGTGGAGCGAGTAGTCCACTAACCAGAGGGTTAGCAGTACGATGGACCACATGCTGAAGTGTCCTTTTATGCATTTATGTGCGCAGGTGAAAAAAATTTCATTAAAAATGTCAGGATTTTACAAATGTGAAACTGATGCAAACAACAGTCGTGGATCATTCTGAGCTCAGCGAATGCATTTTCTGAAGCCGAAATTCTAATGCATACACAAAACAGGTAGTACAGACAATCAGGAGTAAAACGGGTCCTGCTTAATACAAGAGTCATATCAACTCAGTCAAATTTATTGCTTTTTTCTGATAGAAAATAGATTTTCTTTCGTTTTTATATATTCAGCATAGAAGCTAAAGTACAGAGAACAGTGATATGACACGATGTCAGTGGAGCTTATCCATCTTTAGTAGCCTTTATGTGGTTGTTATGGGCATCGCATTGTTTGTATAGAAGCTCTCACTTAAGATTTTCCGGTTTGCAGCGTTCATACTGTGTACACACTGCACGCCGGGGTGTGTGTGTGTGTGTGTGTCAGGAAAGGCTTTCTGGCACAACTTTGGGACACACACATTATCCATCAATCATATCTGGGTAATGAAATGTCTCTCTTTGCCTCTGTGGTTTAATTTGACACGGTTAGCAAACACATACACATTTGACCTCAGTTTCATCATGCTACAATTCTATCGCCTCTGTGGGAGCAGCCAGCCCGCCACAATTATTCCCTCCTCTTTTTTCTCTCTCCTCCTCTCCCTTGTATCCCACCGGCTGAGAACATTTTCTCCATCCCAGCTCTGCCTCTCCACTCCCTTTTATTCCGCACACTTTTTTTTTTTTTTTTTACTCTTTGTACTCATTTCTCACGTCTCCTTCACGTCTGCACTTGGCATCCCCCTTCTGTCCTTCCTCACATCTCTCTCTTCTCTTTTAAAATTTCTTTTCTCCCACTTTTCCTACTAGTTATTTTATATTTGTATTATATGGATCTTTTTGGAGATTTGTTATATTGTTAAGCATTTGGGTGGACGGCAAAAGAAGAATTTCATTGTACAGGGAAACATGTTTCTACACTGTGTACATGACAATAAAACAGTTTGACTCTTGAATCGTCAATTGAATCTTTTCTCACCATCTTCCTGTATGTTCTCACCCCCTCTGGTACACGTTTCCATATCTTCCTGCTACTTTACCTCATCATTTATCACCTTTCCTCACCTCCCTTTCTATTTTGCTCTTCCCTACTTGTCTCCACCTCGTGTACTTCCCCCGCACTTCCCTTCTTCACCCCATGTATTATTTCCATTCTTTTTTCATCCCTCCTTTCATTCGGTCTTACCTTTCTCTTCTGCTCTGTTTGTCATCTCCGTCTTTTACCCCTTCCATTCCATTTTTTTCCATTCTTCCACTTCTTTTCCCTTCCCCATTCCCTCTCCTTCTCTTCTCTTATATCCTTCAGACCTCTTCTTCTCTTCACCTGTTCAGTGAAATGAGCTGTCGACGCCGTATATGATCGACGTGTCAAGGTGGACTGGACCCTTCCCTCTATTTAGCTGTCACTCTGTGTGTTGGTGTGGCTGTGTGGCTGTGTGGCACTGGAATAGTACTGACACGGCACTCTGAATATAAGAGGCGAATATCACCTCAGCGACAGCTGATGATTAGATTTCCTAGACTCAATCAAAAAGCGGATGTTGTCCTCAGCAGTTGAGGAAATGATTCGGCCCCTTGTGTATCTCCTAAAGAAAGACTTTGGAATGAGAATATAAAAGAGAGCCAATAATTAATTGAGGAAGTAGAGATAGAGGGTGGTGGTGGGAGTCAGGGGGATTACAACAAAATGTCACTGACAATTAATTTTCCGTTGCACAAAGGCAGAAGATGAAGAGAGGCGTAATCTGTTCAAGTCAATCAGATCCCAAATCCCTGTGACAAGCGCGATCTATGATTAAGTGGCTGCTTTGTCGCCGAGGTACCTTAATTAATCTATTTTACCTTGTCATCAGTTTTTGCTTCCTGTAAGTCATTAGGAGGGTAACTTTAATAGAATAACGAGCTGCCGTTTAGGAGATCCGTCTTCCATCACCATAAACGTCAGTCACTTCAAGAGGGAAGCCGAGGAGAGACGTCTCCTTGGTCCAGTCTGTCTGCCGGTGTTGGAGAAACGTTCAGTAAGTTATCTTTCATTTGATGTCACTTCACTTTGTCACAATGCTTCAGACTGACTTTTATAAAAGATGTATCTTTAGTCTCTTGGTGTGCCATTTTCCTAACAATAAGCTATGGGGTACTTGTAACAAGGTGTTTACCCCTGATAAGGCAATCCGCCACGTTCATTTCCCTAGAAGATTTCCAGCCAGAGGTGATAAATTATCCACTCTGTTTGTAGTCATCATTCTTAATAATGACAAGCAAGCTATAGGTCCCACAAGCAGAGATACATTTAAAGGGGTTCATTGAACTGATTCATATACCACTTACTTACTTAAATGTAACACTTACACACTTACTTTACCTTTTTTTTGCCATTTTTGAGTCAAAAACCCAAAAGCAGTGACCCGATGAAGTTTGCTTAACTCCATCCATCTGGAGGCATTTAAACAGTAAAACAGTTGAGCAGAAATGAGAGGAAATCTTTTCCACTCCGAGTTCGGCTTTATTTACCCTGCTTATCTCCCCACTGGAATCAACACGGCCAGGCTCAGAGCAGCACTGTTTATTCAAACCAAGCGAAGAATAATAGAGCTCTGGCCATCAAATCCAGAAGCCTGAAGTCATGTGTGTGTGCACTGGGCGTTTCTAATGACTTTACAATCCCAAACCACATGTTTGACTTTTGTCCAAATTCTCACCTGCAAAGATCAAGTTAAACTAATTGCTTCACCTCCCTGTCGGAGGTCCCTCCATCTTTGCCACTTTCTCAAATTGCTCTTTGTAGGGATATGTTGTTGACTGATAATTGTTGTGAGCAATTAATGATGTTCCTGAATGTATAAACCTCTTAAGCAGCCGGTATCTTCTTTACTCCTCTCTTAGTGCAGCAACATGACTCCTACTTGGGAATAAAGAGCAGAATCAAGGAAGGCATTTGACAAGGTGGAACAAATCCCTCTAGAATAATGATACTCATGCACAATGCACTGATTAAAATCATCACCAAATCAAGTCGCCATCAGCTCTGATTCATGCTTTTGGGTCAAAGCTGAAATCTCTTTTTTACATTTTCTCAACAACAATGCCAGCTCATTGTGATACAGGTCAAGGTACCAAAGTACCCCCAATGGAAGGAACCCCTGGCAAAACAACCGACAATACTTGGTCGGGGGTCGGGGTTAGATTATTTTGCTTACCTAAATTGAGAGTCTAAGGAGATCATTTTAAATTTGAGATGTTGGGTTAAACTTCGTTTAAAAGTGACAGTTAGCCAACCTCAAAAACGGACACTGCACTCTTAGCAACAAGCTTTTCTTGTGTATTTTATGGTGTTAAATGACATATAACAAGGCTGTTAAGGTTGAAGACAAGGGGAGTTGGTCCTTCAAGATAACACAATATGAAATAATGCAGCAAAACCACCTTAAACATACTGATAGACTAATATGATCTGGCATGTTACTCATATACTGTTATGCTCATGAATTGTATATAAGTGTCACGTCAGTATATTGAGTCTCCACATGTGACAGGATAGGGCCAAACAACCATAGCGCTTCTTAAGCAGATGTTTGACATCCACAAGTATGCAGAGGTCTAATAGAGTCTGGGTGATGTAAATTTGAACAGTCAGAGGATGAGGACTCGAGGCAGACACTATGCACCTTCAATTTGTTGTGACACGATGCCACAAGAACAATGACTGTGAATGTGCTGGAAATCCCAAATGGTTGAATTTGAGGCTGTGTGAAGACGTTCATAATGACCTGTATTTTCAGTTTGTATTTAAAACAATAGGGCAGCTGGACAAACGGCTCTTCTTTTTGCCATTTTTGATTTGATTTATAGTGCATATGTAAACTATGTAAACAGCAATCCTTCAAGAGGACCCCCAAAAGACTATAACATCCATGGTGTAGAATTAAGATCCTGTCTCTTACAGACGCATGAGCTTAACATACTTTGTTGGCAGCAGTAGTATTTTTTGCAAGATCTTGGTTGGTGGGTCTGTTCCAATGTTGTGGTTCAAACTGATAAGGCTGTCGGAGGAAGTCCCTTCCCAGCGTCAGAGGGCTAGAGAGGAAACAGGGGGTCAGCCCATGGTGTCAGATAAACTACAGCTCTCCACAGATAACTCCAGCCTCCAAAATGCTGGAATGGCAAACACTCCCACTGTTGATCAGGTCCAATCATAACAGAACGGTAGACAGAGAGGGGGGGGGACAGGAGGGAGAGGGAGAGAAAGAGGGGAATGCAGACGTAAAAACAGGACAAGGAGGCAAGACGGACGAAAGTTAGAAGGGGAGCTCGGAGGAAGAGCAACAAACAGTAGTCATATCAGTTGCACGGTCAACAATCTCCAGCAATGCCACCAACCGCAGTGAAGCAAAAATAGTCGATGTGTCTGGAGTTATTATTAATAAACACTGTCTCACGTGACTTTGGGATTTGTGTAGCATTCAAGAGCTCTTAGCATTCTTGCTTGTGAGATGTCAGTGTCATTGCTACACGCAATTTCTTGGGCAATACAGTACCATATGTAAGCAGGAGATGCATCAGGACGTACAAGAGCAGGCCCCGTACGTCCTGATGCCTCTTTTTTTCTCAATAAGGTCATGCACTTGACTAAACATATGGCTAATATAGCACAGTTTGGCATGTCTTGCTTCTTAGCTTTAACAAAATTTGTATATTTTAATGGAATCTCTATCGGTCAGAGTTGTTGGTGCTGTACTCTGATAAAGAGCCTTACATTAGGGTTTTCTGGTTGATTTACTGCCTGATCAGAGCGATATTAAGGAAATGCTGATGCAGAGTGGACATTATCCACTGCTGGTTAACAATAAAAAAGGCTAACCAGAGGGAAGCCTTGAAACAGTAAAGGCAATGCAAATAATTTGCCACCATGTTGGCAGACCTCTTAGTGTTACTTATTATTATAGATGAGTTTACTCAACAATATATGAATATTACTATATGCACATGCATATGCAGAAGTGTATATCTTGAAAGAAAAAAGTGATAGAAGTATGGGTTAAGGTTTTGGTTTTTGGTTTTTTAAAGATTACAGGCTAATGACATTTAACATGAGCCCAATATACACTGGTTAGCCACAACATTATGACCGCGACAGGTGAAATAAATAACACTGATCATCTTGTGACAATCCAATGTTCTGCTGGGAAACTTTTGGACCTGGCATTTATGTAGATGTTACTTAGACATGTAGCACCCACCTAGACCAGACCAGGCACCCCCACCCCATAGCAATGACACTCCTTGATGGCAGCAGACATCCCCAGCAGGATGCAGCCTGACACAGACACACACACAAAAACAGTTTAGGAACAACTAAAAAAAAACAAAACATGAAGAACAGCAAATTGTTTCTGCCAAGAGAGAAAAGATTTCTATGTCCAAATAAAATTTGCTATGTTAACATTAGATTTGGAAAGCAGATTAGCAGATTCATATTGGCGTTGTTGGACAAGATCAGCTTTGTCATTTATGCAAGTGAAATGCACCAGAAAATGAACTGCCCTTTGTGTCAGACCCCACAGAAGGAGCTGGTTTTGTAAACTAAACTGGATTACTTTGTCATCTACGATAAAATACCACAATGCCATTAATCATAAATGTGTGTCATTTTATGGCAGCGCATGATGGAAGAGATGGTATGGAACGGTAGCAGAGATAACAACTGCAGGCTAAATAATAATAATTCTATTTCCCCTGCATCCCTGCAACTCTGCTATATAGAAAAGCCATTTTGTCCAACTCAATCCGTGGATGGCCATATTCCAGCTACTTTACCTTCAGCGCTCCATGACTCAGCTGTTGCATGTTGAAATTCACACTTCAAGTGGGTATGCACCAAAATAACTGACTAGTTCACAGAACTAATCACTCTTTGTTGGTTTAATAGTACAATCAAAAATACCATTAATGAACATTCATCAGCAGTAATGTTGTGCCTCTGAGGCTTTTTCCTAGCCGGGATTATCAGGGGAATATTGGTGCGTGGGTAAACCTCATTACTCGACAACATCCAATTAAATGTAACCTTTTCAAAGTCAAAGAAGTGCAGTATGTTATGACTATAGACTTCACGAGTACACAACAGTTGTAAAATAATATTCAAACCATCTCAAAACTACACGCAAGGTGTTTTGTTTGTAGTTTGTGGGTGACAATAATCAGAATAAAGCGGCCCAAAAGATCACAGCTTTGCTGGTAATTTTTGCTGTGCTGTGCATTTAGCGGGGGATTTGTTTTTGACACATCAGTATGCTGATGATGAGACAGAGGGTGTAATGGGTAGTGATTATTAAGGTTGGGTAGCGCTATGTGTCCATGCTGAGCTTAATGCAGTGGGGGCTGCTAGCTGCTTAATAGCGCTTACACATAAAAAAATGCTGGGTACAACAAAACAACCCAATTACAGTGTGACTACACCGCTAGGTCATGACTGTCGCTGCGTTTACATATGTATTCAAATGAACTCGGTTTCAAATTCACACATTATCCATGCCACAGTATATTTTAGTCATCACGAACGCATATCATGCACAGCAACCCAACACACAGGGCCACAGGAAATATGTGGATTTACTAAAAACAGTGTAACAACAAATCCATTTCCACCACCAAACAGGCAGTAGAGCAGTTTTTGTCATGATGTCATGCTATTGGTGGATCCTCATTTCCGTATCTACTTTAAACAGAGCACACTCCTTCTATAAAAGCCTCCACTTCTGGTTTTGCATGAACGATGAATGCAGGTACGGCCAGAAAGTACTCTTGTTTCTGAAGAAAGCGCATCCAACGTACACATCCAGAGGTTTTAATTCTTCTTTCTTATTAGCGATTCCAGACAGGTCTCCGCCGGAATACTAAAAGGTTGTGGAAATGCTCGCTAATCGATTCATAGACCACACGGCTCTTCTCATTTAGACAACCATTATCCGTTTGCTATACTCTTGTGTCTGTTCCAGCACACACAAAGGTCAGTGGCGACCGTTGTAGGTGCCCGTGTCTCAGCGTCAGCCTACTAATGAATGCAAATGATGTCATGTGTCAGCCTTTTAGTGAAAAAACAATTGACAACACACTGACTCTGTGCAAACACTGTCACTCTCTTTATTGTTTGCTCTCATCCGGTATACCTAATGAAGAAGAGCTTAATTATTACTCCAACATGTTGTCTCTCTCTCTCTCATTATACTATATCTGACTGGTTTCATTTAGTTGAGGTAAACAAAGCAATCCAAACAGATGTCTGTGAAGGTTCTCAGTCACCCAGGTTATGGTATATCTAAATACAAGCTCAAACACTTGTAGAGTTTCTTGAAGATGTTTCGCCAACTTCTTCAGCTCTATAAGACTGGTGGGGAGTTGGGGTTGAAATACGAACAACTAGATGTCGACCATTTGAAACTCACATGACAAGGATCTGTAACAACCAGATACATACCTGTAGTTGCAGGAAAATGTTTTGATCCTGTTTTGCTCCTGCATTCTGGTAGTGGTGGGAAACCACACCAATCTTTAAGAGCTGGAAGAAGCTACATGGATGAGCGGCAAAACGTCTTCAAGAAACTCTACAAGTCCAGTTACACTTGTTTCAGCTTGTTTTTTGAACAACAAAGAAACATGAAACAATTAAGCTACTGAAAGCGAGCACCATTACACAACAAGTGATAGAAAACCAACAACTGCAAAGATGCAAAGTTACAGGCAGTATATAGGTATGCAAATCAACAACAGACGGTCCTGATATGTGTATTCTTTATCTGTTCTAATCCACTATTTATGGAGTGTTTTGGTAATTCAGTGTGTGGTTCCCTGTTTTATTTTGAAAATAAAAACTATGAAGAGATAAAAATGTCCACTGAAAGTGTAAAGCAACACGCTTAAAAAGACAAAAATAAAAATAATGGACACATAATGACAAAAAAGAGATTCAAGCTAACTCAAAAAATAAAAAAAAATAAAAATGAGAACACCTGTGAATCTATGAAAAAGCTGAAGATCCAACAAAAATGACTGCTTTCCATATTCTCCATTGTTGTCTCTCGGGTCTGGGTGAAAAAAATTGCACTTGTCACCCCCAAGCGAGCCCTGACTTTGCATATTACCCCCATTCTCCGTCACTCTAATGAAAACGCAGGCAAGATACCTGAGCTGCAATTGATATCCACACCCCTGAACGCTGTGATATCTTTATCCATCTCGAAGCCTCCCTTCACTTGGCCGTAAATGTGTCTCATGTGGCTGCACATAGCTCCTCACCCAGGGGCCATTCACTGTACATATGGTAAAAATATGCTAAATAAAAACCCCGTTGTCCTTCCAGGGAATATACCTTGGGGTCGATGTGGAAGCTGCAGTTAATGAAATAAGGCTGTAAATCATTTTTAAACAATGGACACGGTGAGTTCAGGGTGGTAATCATTGCAATTTCGGTGAGAGTCTTAATTCTTTCAGCGCCTTCGCAAACTTTAAACTGATTACGGCTGAAAATAAGTTTCCTGTCTGAGCACTAATGAGTAAAGTAGCCTCTGGGTAAATATTAATTTGTTGTTGGTCAACTGTTAATGGACATTAGGCGGCAGGGAATTCTGTTTTCCATGCCAAACGACTTTGGTAGCAAATCAGAACTGTATAATGCTACCTCAGGACAGCAATTAGTGTTCTATTGCAGTCCGTTGTGTGTCCAACCCCAGTTTCTGACAATCACTTAAATACTCGCCTGTTATGCTTCCGTCTTTTTAAGCCTGAGGGAAAGTCAAACGTGTCGCTTAAGCTCCCCATTTTTGTCTCCTAATTTTTTTTCATTCTCTCAATGAAACTCTAGAGCTCTAGGGCCAAGGCTGACACGTTACCGTTCTGCTCCCTGTGTTCTTAACCGACTGGGTAAACGTTCATGCTACCACCACATGCTGTTCTCATACACCTTCAGAGGAGCTTTATTGCATGAGCTCAGACTATAACCTCCCTCAAGGTCAGCCCGCCCTCTAATCTGAATTCTACGAGGCAGCTTTTTGGTGTTGAATAACAGTTTAAAGAGCTCATATTAGGCCCCTTTGGCACAGTTCCCCTGGTGTCTTAATGAATTGCCTGTCACATATTACGGTCAAAATATCAAAAAAGATGAAACGCAGCAGTGCAACTTCAGCCCTGTCTAATGGAGCGCTGGCAGAGTGGTTCGTTTGAGTGACGTATGCTAATCACCTCCTGCTAGTTAGAGGTGGGCAGAAGAAACGGCAGCAGATCAACCGTGTCAGTACGACCGAGAACATGAAAAAGCTCCCAAACAAGTTCCACTGATGAGGCTTCAGGAGGGTGTTTCTAAATGGTGAGTTATTCCCTTTATGCCACTTTGAAATGTCTTTTTCAAACAGCCATATTAAAATGCAAGTAATGTAAACATCACTCCAGTTAACATTACATAAAACATTACTTTTAGCTAGTTGTTAGATAGGAAAGATCCAGTAACAATGTGTTACAGACCTAGCCAGCCCATTAGCAACTAGGTGAGTGGCCAGTTTTAGCATTTGTAGCCTCTCCACATACTCAAATGTAGCACTGAAACACAGCGGAAAAAAGCTGAGCCCTTTAAATTCAAGCATTATATGTTGGATTTAGAGTGATATTTTAATGCTACAACATCATGAGAACTTACCTAGCCTACAAATACCCTTCATTCTCTCTCACACACGTACTGTCCTCTGACTTTAGAGTGTTTTCCTTCTTCTCTTTGGTCTCTTCACTCCAGCTTACCTTATTTCCCAGACTTATTTCCCAGCTTACTTTGCACTCTCCAATTCCTTTGTAGAGATTTGGGTAGAAACTGTATAGTACAAGATGCGTATGCAGCTTTTTGAATAAAATGTGTTTTACATGTGTCTGACTGAAAGACAAAAATGATCTGTCTGGGGCATTTTAACTCCTGCGCGACGAACCTCCATCCGAAGATACTTTGCAGCTGTGTGTCTACACAGGTGAGGCTAATCCTCTAGAAACTCCACTGTTAAATGCAGTGACAGCTTAAACGTTGACAAATGTGTTGATTGCGTACCAGCACTTTCTTGTTGACAGGTGGATTGGTGGACATCGCCATAGTTCATCCACTAACGACACATTTTCTTCTATTGAGAGATGTGAAACAACCGCACAGAATTTCAAAAGAAGAATTCCCACAAAAGACAGATAACTCCAAAGAGATGTGATATGAGTTCAAAATAACCAGAGAAGACACAGGAATACAACCAGAATAACACAGTGATCACAAAGCAATACAAAATGACAACAAATACAGCACAAAATATTCACTAAATTACTCAAGACGACCACATTAACAATTAAAACAACCGAAACTAAACTTGAAACGCTGAAAGGAGACTTAAAATTACCGGGAAATATATAAATGGAAAACAATTGCCAATCTCTGCACTGCAAACATATCCAATTTATTCTTTATTCACATGATGGAGGTAGGCTATTGTTTTCCATCCATGCTTTGAAAACACACACAGGTATTGATTGCATGTATATGTCAAATGACGTGTATTCACACACACATGCAACACACACACACACACGTACAAGACTAGCGGACTAATAAATCACTCCACACACAAACCTTCCTCTGGCTCTGTCTAATTCACACTCTTGGCAGATGCCCTTGTCCTAGATCGACCTCCGGTTACATTTTCAGTCCTGCAGCCTGCAATAGAGAACATGGAAATCTGCTTACACTGTAGCCACGGAACACAAATCACAACAGACGCACTGTAGCCGAGGAAAAACTATCTCTGACACGCGTGAATGAACACGGGGTTTCACACAAACTTACAGCTTTGAACAAATACAAGAATCCAAATAGGTAGACAGATAGCCACGCGCGTGCTCAAACCCACTGTAAATGTGCACGCACAGGCGCGCATATGAACAATGCCTTCAGGTACTCAGGTCAAGGGGAAAGTTGATAAAAGGACAGGCTAGTGGAAAATGAAATTTTCACAATCCCTGGCATCAGCTAACAATGGCATCGTCGTGTGTACTTTCTCTCCCATGCATACGGCGTTCATTTTCCTAGCACCCACTTCCATCAGCACAACGGGGCAAAGGTACACAAACACAGACAGATCTCAAATGCCAGTGACAGTCAAAACAAATGGGGGGGATAAATGCAGCAGCTGGTCTATTTCACTAAATACCCCCCTTCCACATAGGCAGCAAAAATAATAATAATATAGCGACATAATTAGTGAAGCACTCACTAAAAATACTCTGTCTCTCATTGGGCTAATTATAAGCAGTCTGTGAAGAGAGACAGGGATAAAAACACAGTCAGAACCTGTATAGGAAGGTCAGGCGAGCTCCATCTGCAAGTAAAAGTAGCTGTTGTGGGGGGAAGGGGGCCCACAGCCTGTTGAACAAAGGATGAATATGAAAAGAAGGAAAAAAAAAAACAGAGGTAATTTGGATTTAGATAATCATTCTAACTGTCAGTGGCTAATTTTGTGCTAACCCTTCATGCCCTTTTTTACTCGCTACATTAACAGAAGGTATTGTGAGGCAACCGGCTTCTAATGTGTTTAACAATGCATTAAATTGTGTGATTAAGTGGCGCAATTAGATGGGAGAAGCTTTCCCACCATTGTGTTAAACTCAAGGCCAATTCTGTCAGGTAGGAAATATCTACACAAAGAGGAGCAAATAATGAGTCATGCAGCGATGAAGGCGATCATAAAACTCCTGATGGATGGCTGTACTTCTGCAGGATAATTGAAAAATCTGAAATATAATAAGGGAGAGGAAAGCATAGCCCTTTGAAGTTAGTTAAGCAAATATCTAAATTATCCTGCAGTGATGTTTTCTGTGAACATTAATGGTCACCTAAGGATATTCAATACTCTTAGGACAATTCCACATCTAAGTGGCAGGGTCCAGACTTCTGGACCTATCAGTTTGATCCAAACCACGATCAGAGGTATAAAACTTCCCCCAGACCACGGCCCAGACCAAACAATGGTCTGATTGAAACCATTTTTTAGGGTTGTTGCAAGAAGGTACGCCAGGCAATCATAACTAGAAACAGGAAAATTGAGCCGCAGTGGCACATGGGGAGGGGAGCGCTTGCTGTCTAACTGCAATGCAAATGCAATAGAAATTCAAACCTAACCCTCAATGCCCAATGCCTTAATATAAACATAAAAGCACACGTGGGACAGCATCAGCCCATCATAACCCTCTTTAACCCTTTATGGGGCAAGGAACTTCCAAACACATTTTAAATTGTGTCCCGGTGCCTCTCAGTGAGGTTCAGAAGCATGTGGTTTTCACCCAGCCAATCAGAGAAGATCAAGGAAACATTCTCAGGTCTAATGTGGTCTACAAGGTCCACCTCCGCTTGAACACTGAGCGTAACTGCTTTATTCGGTACCAGGAAGAAGTGGCCTAATGTTGTCTAATGTGATAATGTGTATGTCGACAAGTGCCTGAATCAGCACTGACACACCAGACAGCGGGTTGATTTGCATCCTCTCTGTGGGCCAAGTCACTGTTGTGTCATCTGAGAAACTTGATGATGTGCTTCAAGCTATATTTGGCACAACCGTCATGAGTCCTCAGAGTGACCAACATTCCCCATTCAGACCACATTGGAGGGTGGTCTGGGACAGGAGCTGTTGCTGCTCGAAAACGCCCAAGAAACTCTCTGCCCGATACACAGCCAGTCAGAAGTTTATGTTGTAACCGTGCTGCTGCTGTGTAAATGTAAGTAACCTATATCTATACTGGATGACAGTTTGAAATACACCGTTATATGTACAGTATTGTGCAGAGACATATTTTCTGTCACATTTATATTGTTATTCATATTTATACTCATACATATTTATATTACACTTTGTTCAATTCCATTCCATTTAAACTTTTTATTTCTTTTATCTTTTGAATACTGTTTTTTACTGTTTATAATGAGTATTTTCCAGAGCCGTTAACAAAATCTCATTGTACTGTACAACCTGTGTTCTGCAGTGGCAAGTTCTATTCTATTCTATTCTATTCTATTTAACTGTATTGCTTTGGTAGTGCGGACACACAATGCATCCTGGGTCACATAAAGGAGTTTTGTTTCGTTTGTTCAGAAAAAAAAACAACACACAACCACTATTATTGATAAAGTACTGTCTGTTCATTTGTAATGAAAGCCTTATCAAATGGTTTGTCCTTGTTATCTCTAAACTAACCAAACTAAAAACAAACTGAAGCAAGAATAAACAAAATAACGTAATAAATATGAGTAAATTGTGTGTAATTCTGAGAAAGAAAAAAAAAAAAGAAAAAAAACATGTACGGCATGTGGTTAATTATCAATGTGATCGTGTTAATGTATGCTATGGAGCCTTGTCAAGTTAAGTTCTGTGAAGTCTTATAAGAATTATACGCAACTGACTTTAAACTTGAATTCATATTTTCACCTAACTTTAGTTGAGCCAAGTGCATATAGTTATGCTTTTGACACTGATGGATGCATGCAGGGATTGAAACTTACATACTCACAAACTTTTTACAAGATGATCCCTATTTTCAAAACCTCACTAACTGTCACAAAACATAACCACCTGCCATGCCTCCTCCTCATCTGCTGCACACAGTGGGAGCTGTGAGTACCATCTTGGCTACTTCGAATTTAGACAGCTGATAATACACTGACAAACAAAACGTCTTAACAGACCTGTGTTTTGAAATGTGTTCCTCTTTCCGTTTCATCCTACAGGTGCTGCCGTGACTATTTATTATGCTCTCATCATTGGAGACAGCTTTGTCCAGCGTATGGCCCAGAGAGCTGCAGAGACCTTCAGAAGCAACGTCCGCTTCCTGGACATTGGCATCTGTTGTTTGTGAAGGCTTTCTCCCTTTCTTTTCCACTCCTTTCCAGGAAGAGCAGCGCTGAATGTCCTCCGCTGTGCCAGCAGGAATATAGGGGAGGTCAGCAGCATCAAGCTGGTCATCATGATGAAGGAGGACATGCTCCAGCTTCACCTCCGGCACTTTGGCATGAACATATTTTTGTCTTTGACACAAAGGTGCCAGTGGAAAGCTGGTGCCACTCCAGCAAATTTAATACGGCCAGGAAATTTGTCAGCAGTGTTATTTTTACAACCTCACATTAGACAAGTCGGTCATGCGCTATTTTTAGGAAATGTAGTTAATTTGATTATGAGTTGAAGTACTTATCATAATTATTATTATTATTATTTTTAGCTATGTGCTTTATAGACTACTTCAAAATGCAGGGAGCTGTTCACAGTTGGCAGTCACTGCATTTAGGATTGTTAGGATTAAACACCAACTGTCATGGCTAATGTTAAGTTTGTGTTTTACGTTCATTGAGATGGAAACTATCTGTAACCATAACACGTACAACCTCATCTTCATTCCTATGATCTGACCCTTTATCTCTTCTTCCCCCTACGACCAAATGGACATGGATAGTCTTAAATATAATCCATCCTTTCGTGTTAATGTCCTTTTTATTTAAAAATAAATAAATAAAAATAAAAAGTCTTGAGTTTTATGACAAGTTATGGATCACATTTCAGTAAGTTCTGTTTATACTTCCACTGTGTTTGTCTTGCATGCTGATAGTTAATGCCAGGTTTCATTTTAAAACGTCACTGTCGGTTGAAAGTACAAACAAATCACACGATACTGACAAAAGGAATACAAGGACACTGTCTCAAAATGTGGAAAATAAACATCATCTTGCTATTTTCAGTTTTTCAAGTACTATTGTGGTAAAAGTTTAGATTCAAGAAGTTTATTGTCATATACACAGCAAAGGTTACCCTGAGAAATGAAATTCTTACTTTGCAAGTTCCCCTCACACAAGTAAACAACTAAACTAAAATACCCTAAGCACAGAAAAATACATAAAATAAGCGAGTGAGAATATAAGGTGGAGCTGTCAGTGGTAGGACATTCAGAATAATCACAGATCCCCAGTCTGTTAAGGCACATAGGCGATGAATGACGGTTTTTAAAAATTTACTGAGAATTTGAAGTGTATATAGTCTGATCTATTTTTAATAACAAATGTTGCTATTTAATCAATAGTTCAACAAGTTAAAACCAAATCCTGCGTTCAGAAAAAAATACTAAAGTTAACTAGACTTGAATAAGCAATCAGTGGTGAGCTGATGATTCTCAGAGTGTTCACTGCACAGATGAATAGTTCTTCATCTCATGTTGAACATAAAATGTAGCCTATCTGGAATACCTAGAGGAAAATGTTACACAAACAAACAGCTATGTAAACTAATGTACAATATGTTATGACTTAAACTACTGAACTACACTGTTCTACAGCCCAGAAGTTTTGTAAGAATAAAAGGATGACACCTCAGTCATCATTTTCTATTCATTGCATTGTCTAGTCTTGTTTGGTCACAGCCTTGTTTATGACAATTATTCCTAAGGAGTTTTGTGTGACAATAAAACTGACACCATATTCACTCATGTATCATACCACTGACATAATAAGGAAGGGTGGTGCTGAAAGGCATAAGTGATATGAGCCAAATAAATAAGTGTAATATTTTGTCATGGATTTTGAAATTTGACATTTACATTTGATCTAAGTTCAGTAAGTGTTGGTGAGAGAAATGTGACAAACACATTTTGGAGGCTGCACTCGTGGTGCTGTTGAACTTTGAGCACGGTTACTATACGTTAAAAATGATTGGGGCAGAAAAAAAAACAGCTGTGAGAATAAGTTAAGAATAGATAATTAATAACTTAACACGTCTGTGTGAGTTCTGATTATGTCCCCGTAATATCGGAAACTATTTTCAGTTTCACCCTTACAAAAATACCTTATTAAACCCATTCACAGCCAAATCCACCAGTTAATTCTGTGCCGATTACTCTGTCATAATTTGATTAGCTGCAAATCTGTTTCCTATAAGGCATCTCGCAAGCACAATATCAACTGAAATGGGCCTCAAATGAACCAACAGTTGAACAGAAGATGCCCAATCCTAGTTTTGCCCGTGGACTGCTGGTTAATCTGGCCGTGCAGTCGTATTGCTTTTTTCATTTCAGCAATACCACACATGCTTCATATTTTAGTCTCATGGGACATGGGCCATAATTTTTTCTCATGAGAAATACATTTAATTTCCTTTCGCTTCATAACACACATATATGTTGAAGGTGTAATGAGTAATTCACGCATTTAATAAAAATGATTATATTACATTACGGTCTGTCTGTAAACTTTGGACGTAGGAAAATAAATGAAAGGGGAGGTAAAATGCACTTGAGAAATGGTCGAGTTTAAGAGTTGTCTATGTGTAATTTAAAGGAGTAATGGAGGTGAATGAGGCAAACCCACAGAGCTTGGCTGCAGCCACCAAATAGTGCTGAAGTGGGCACTATATCATTACAGTATATGATTACAGCAAAGGCTAAAGGAGGTGTTTTGGATAGCATTGCTTCCAGTGTGACTTACTGATGGCAGGAAAAAAAAAATAAAAAATTCTGCATGAATGATGTTTCTAAATCCTACCAATTTGGGGTGACATCACACTGATGGAATATTGTTTCTGGCGTATATGAGAGCTGCCATGCTAAATTTGCACATTACCAGTGCTGCTTGAGCCATTGCTGACTAGCCAATCCGTGCTGGAACAGATCATGCGCGCAGGGCTCGGAGCAGGAAGCAGCCCTGCGTCAAGACCCTCAAACTCCATGGAAGGCTAGGAGCTGGCCGTGTCTGTTTGAAAAACAAACCCAACCCTGTGTGACCCTCCAAGTCCCTGGCGTACAACTTCTTACCTCATTTCTGACACCTCAATGGGTCCACCCTCCTCCAGACATAGAGGAGAGAGCTCACTAGCGGATAACACCCTTACAAGGGTCACCAACCTTTTTTAAGTCTACCCTGTGATAGTGAGCTGTAGTAAAATGACTTCCCCTTGTTTGTTATCTTTAAGCTTAGGCCGAAAGGATGAAAAAGATATTTGGCACAGACGAGGAAGTATATGTGAGCGTGGTCTGAAAATCCTGTCCTTTTCTGCTCTGAGCCAAACTCTATGTTCCAAGCTATGTGGCAGAGGTAGCTCCTGCCCAGCTGGAATAATAAGAGCCTGGATGGCACTTCCTCCATAACAACACTGGGGAGAGGTCAGGAAAGGGGATCACCGGGCCTTGCTTAGAGGCCTGCCTGTGACATGGAGCGCCACTCACAGACAAAAGGTGGAAGAAGGGACAAGGACAGAAGAGCTGCTGGCACTACTTGAAACACAGTCCTCACTCCGTGTGTCAGTCGCTGTCAAAGGAACGGCCCCTCTTGAACAGGAATGAGCAACAGAGGCCAAGCTCTGTCTGCGTCAGGGCATGTCAGTTTCAGTTAAAGACAGAGAAATGTGATAGACAAGCTAATATTAAAGGTGCAAGCAAATAATTTAAGTGTTCTTCTATCTCTGAGAAGCAAATTTATAAATGTAAATAATAATATAGATAAAAAAATATAAAAAGGGTCACACTACAAACGGATTTAGATAGTGTTAAAATTAATGGAGCCTCATTTGAAGTAGTAATTTGAAAAGAAAAGACACACATACACAAATATGTATGGGGAAATACACGTAAATGTACAGTATTAACAAATACATTTTAAAATTAAGCTATTAATAAATGAAACAGACAAAAAAAAAGAAACCAAACTGGGCAAGAATTTTAACATTATAGAAACATTTACATTTTATGAGTTAATTAAAACCTGCTTTAATTTTGGATATTGTGTTTGGTTTCCGGTGCATTACACATATAATTATACACACATTTTGCATTTCATCTCCATATATTTATTCTTTCTTTGTGTAGGTCTCCCTTGTGCCTCCAAAACAGTTGTGACTCATCATGAGAATGGACATGGGCCTTCTGAGGGTGTCCTGTGGTGTCTGGAAACAGAATGTTGTTAGTGGAGGCCTTTAGGTCCTATGGGTTGAGGGGAGGGGCCTCTGTGGATCATCCCACAGATACTTGATCAGTTTGGGATCTAGTGAATTTGGAGGCCAGGTCAACGCCTTGAGCTGTTCTTCATGTTTTTTTAGTTGTTCCTAAAGCGTTTTTGTGTGTGTGTCTGTGTCAGGCTGCATCCTACCGGGGATGGCTGCTGCCATCAAGGAGTGTCATTGCTATGGGGTGGGGGTGCCTGGTCTGGTCTAGGTGGGTGGTACATGTCGAAGTAACATCCACATGATTGCCAGGTCCAAAAGTTTTCCAGCAGAACATTTAATTGTTACAAGATGGTAAATGTTATTTACTTCTCCTGTCAGTGGTTTTAATGCTGTGGCTGATCGATGTATATCATTTCATAAACCTGTAATGTTTGATTCAGACAGGACCATGATTCTGACCAATGTTTCTGTCTATGTTTTTAAAAGTTTCTGTTTTTCATATATTCCATTATGTTTGTTTTCATTAAGGTCAGAGCTGCTAGACAGACTAAGAACTGAGTGTATGTAAGCCAAGACTACTCACAGCTTATACTAAATGTGCTACCTTCAGAAAGTATGGTGCAGGGATGCCTTGGTACAGTTTACTGGGTCAGTATTTTCTTTCCATGAACTTGAAAAGCAACGGAAATTAAACTCCTCAATAGCTAGGCAATTTAAACCCACAAATAAAAGAAAATTCTTATTTCACATGATTTGGTGTTTTTTTTTTTTTGTTTTTTGTTTTGACTTTGGCTATTTCCACTGCTCTTTATCAACTTTGCGCTTGTAGATTTTATTATCATTCTTTTATATATTATATATAATATATATATATTATATTATATATTTTGTATTGGCTAGGCGCACATTTCAATTTATCTATTTTTCTGGCAGGTTTACCCCTGAGTTGGCCTGCAGACAGAATTGTTTCCTCTTCAGACATCTAGCCAGATATTATGCACCTTCCACTTTTCCATTTGTTTTTGTGTCCAACATTGTTGCAGGTAACTGTGGACATCTTAAGCCAAGCTTGCCGGAGCATCTTCCCCACTGGAGCTAAGAGCCATGCCTGCATTATATCCAAGCGGGCAGCTGAGGCACTAGCACAGTTCATTAGCTGCCTATTCACTAATGTCCTGCCGACCACTGACATTAGGCAGCACAGAAAGTTTTTAACTTAACTTTCTGGCAATGAAGCCGGGCTTTGCTAAATGTGGCAACACTTAACTTGGGGTGGGTCCATCCTCTGTACTTCACTTGAATGTTTTGTAACAAGCTGACACTCAGACAGACTTATAGTCAAGATGTCAAGTGACGTGTTAATGTGATTCAGACACACAAAATCAGTCAGATAACAGTCTGACAGGTCTGTTTTTGCTTACCCAATGTGTCCCATGGCATTGACAAATATGAGGACAACGTGCTCTTCCTTGAAAAACTTGATAATGAAAAGCTAAAAGATTGAAAACCTATGCAGTCACTCATGTCTCTTGGCCAAATTATGGAAATAATATATGACGCTATTGTCACTTAAAAACACATAAACATGGCTGATGGAACCTTGGGAGTACATCACAGGAAAACAGCAACAGCAAACTGACTCTAACTGTAACTCATATGTCGCAGATAAGAACAAGAGGAATTTCTGCCATGTTTTCAATAAGAGCTGACTTGGCAAACCACATAATGGCTTGAACTTCACATGTGCTTTATGCGCATAACCGCAGAGACGTAGATGTTGTGAATACCTGCTGGTGCCGATATACAAAATGCATGAAAGAGACAGTGAGAACGCGGGGTAAAAGAAACAGTAAATGACGGATAGATCCTAGGCTAATTGCTTTCAGGAGCACTTTGCAATGGCAGACGAGACCACCCACACCTCCCTTTAACATACAAACTAAATTAAAAAGACTTCCCAGGGGCTGCCACACTCACATAAAACCCAAATCACAAATTTCCCAATTATCTCCAGCTTTATCACCTACTGTAGGCACATACATTCAGCTTCTTGGTGGTTTTCATTAACTCCATACCATGTGAAACCTCTTTTTGACCTCCGGGAATCCCCCCACGATATTGTGTGATGTAAGGCTCAGCTGGATTGAGATCATTTGCGGCAGGCCAGCCATTGTAATAGGATATGAGATGAATGGTGAAATATGTCTGTGGCACAACCCCATAGCTTCGGCTCCGATCACATCTGTGGTTTTTTGAAAATGACTTGGGTTTGTCAACCATCACAAAAGAAACTCCACGTTTGTCTGGTGTCTTTGTGTTGACACTGGACTCTGTTGATAGGCATGACGTGAACCTGTAATGCTTTATCAACAGTCAATGGTGCAAAAATAATCCTGACTGTGTTTTTCCTCTGGACAAATTGCTCTTCGGCTCTTGTCTCTTCAAAAACCGAACGCAATTACCTTTCACACACAGGTTGAAAATGTGCCATATCAGCCTCATCAAGGACACAAAGAACACATCTCCTCTTTAGTACGTTAGCTGCAGCTCGATAAGTAGAGATCATTTGGAAATGGGGATCAATATTTGAAGTAATATTTGATTCATTTGAATAGCTCGTGAGAACAAATATTTTGTGTAGGTGGTGGAGCGATTGGGCTATTGCAGAGTTCAGAAGAGACCCCAGGACAGCAGGATGAGGTGGCGATGGGGAGGCGGAGGGTTGCACCACTGGTCTGAAAGACAAACTGACGGAATTGAAATGATTTAAAGGCCTGGGACTCATTAGTTTGGAGTTATTAGTTTAGAATGAAGTGAATTTGACAATGTGGGAAAGCAGAACTGATGAAGAGGATGGCGCAACAGAAGCAGCCCAAATTGACTGCAAAAGAAACGAGACAGCACGTGTGAACAGATTGTCCTTATTGAACTTTCGCCTAAGATTCATTAAATGACCAAGTATAAGGTCTGAAATCAACAGCTGACGTGGCACAAATGGTCCTGTCTGTACTGACCGTAAACTCATGTAAAATACTGATAACACCGTGGTTGTGTACGTTCAGTCAGGCACACCGCGAGGTTGTAAGTGATATCAAGCATGACTCTACCGAGAGAGGAGTAGAAAGTAAGTTCACCTCCCTTTGAAGTCAGCAATCCCTTAGAGATATTTTGGAAGTTCGACTGCGGATGTTGTAGAGGTTTCGAAACGATAAGCAAAGCTGTGGAATTAATTTTACTGATTCAGTATTTGTTGATAGACCCACGTTTTTTCATCTGCATAATGCAGCACTACCCTGCTGCTTTTCTAACTGTGGTTCTTGTCATTTTTCATGTAAACAGACACTGGAACTGTTAAATTGTGCCACACTTACAACAAAAGAGGATGTAGGCGACTGATGATGTTCATTGTGCAGCGTCATTATTTTGGTTCAACAGCTATGATTTGTTTGTCCACAGTAAATTGAATTCAGGATATTCTAAAGCTGAACTAATACGTGCTTTCATTTGAACAATGACTCCGTCGCTTACAATCAGTAATGAGTAATGAGCGACAATTATCACCCATGCTGCACTTTACCTTGCTTTTAAGTTATTGGAATTTAAAATGAGGGTTCAGCGTTCGTCTCGTCAGCAGATATGTAATGAAGAAAGCGTGGAAGTATTTGGCAGCAGCACAGACGTTCATATTTTTCTTGATGGAGTTGACGGAAACCAAAAAACAGCTGCGTGTGATCAGGATGTGGTGCTGACACAGCTATGAGTTAGACTGTGGTGATGATACTGGAAGGATATAGGATGTGTACCAACACACATACTGCTATAAGACACTAAAGAATTTGAGGTTTTTATGTATGCTGCTTGGGTGATTGATTGTTAAAGTTCAGCTGAAGGATTAATGATTTCTGTTCAAGCTTATTCGACAACTTCTCTTACAGCTGACAATATAGAAAGTGTTTTTGGCATGAGATGTTTTATCGTACTAACTTACATCCTGTGTTTCTTGTCATATTCTGCCTTTATACTTTTTTTTTTATAATTTAGATTCATTCATAATTAAACAACCATTACAGCTGATGAATGAATGGAAAAAAAAGTCTTATTGTTCTGCAAGTTTAGGGTCTACGAGCAAAGTGGGTGAGTCAATTCCTATCAGAATGTGAGTCTGGAACACACCATTTGGATTTCATTATTCAGCCAATACAAAGAAAGAAATATCTCTGCATGCAACTGAATAGTCCTACAATCAATCAGAACCATCGTGTTGAAATCAACGTGATGCCATTCAGATGGCTGTATGACTCATTGACTGTACGTTGCTGTTACTCTTCTGACCATCAGTGCATAAAGCCCGCCCAGATGATTCGATTGGCCTGGCCAAGCAAATCCTAAGTGTCTTGGAGGACTAGCAACAGTTCTTATGGGAAATTTTTGCTCAGTAATAGTCACTGTTCCCTCACAGGCTAATCAAAACAACTAAAATCAAGTACTCTTTCTTCCACACAGCATCTTATTAGGACTAGTCAGTGTGAGAGGGATAACATCTATTTGAACCCAGCTTAGTTTGAGGTTTTGGTCTGCTAAAGCCACCAGGTACCCAGCATGACCCCAAACACCTGTTGTACCTACAGCTCTCTAATGCCTGTGACCTTTAACCCCTCTGGACTTTTGTCAAACAGCAACTGTTTGACAAACTCATTTTTTGGCAACCAGTTGCTGGCACTTCCATAGTCAGTCTGAATGAGGGACAGCTCTATTAACTCACAATCCTGTGTAGCCTTTTTTAAGCAAACAAGTTTGCAGATACTTCCATGGCCGGTCTGGATGAGGGACAGCTCTACTAACTTACAATCCCGTGTAGCATCCGCGTTATGTTTTCGGTGCAGATGTTTGTCATAAATATTCATAAAGCTGCCTAATGGCGATCATTACTCCAGTTCAGTCTCTTTGCCTTGGCAGGCCCCCCAGTGAAGCCCGCTGCCAAAATGGCTCTTGAACTCTGCACTCTAGTGGCCCGCGTGATTGATTGAGACTGTCATCATAGGAATCCTCAGGTCGCATTCGCTCGCACAGCCAGCCAGACAAACATATGACAAACACAAACACAGAGGTATTACACCGGCACACTGAGTCATGAATAGTCATTCCGTTCACTAATGTGATCAGCCATCAATCTCGCGGTCCCCGCTCGCTCTGTGCGCGCCTGAATGCACTTCCTTGGAGGTGCTCCAACGCGTTTACATGCTTGTATGGGAAGGAGACGGAAACAGTCGTCTTTGCATCCTGCTGAAAGCAATTCATTTATGGTTGGCAGAGGACAGCTCTGCTTCCTATAATCCTGTGAAAAGTTCAAACCAAACAGAACTTACCTAAGGTCAGCGTATACGGCTGCCAGAGAAAGAACGAGGCAAAAAACTGCGGATTTTTTGAAAGCGTTTGAGAGTGCGGGATGTTGACTGAATGTTTTAAAGCAGTCTGAAAGTGGATAAGGGTGAGTGGAGCCCAAGGGCCTACCCTGCCCAGTCTAACCGTAAGTGCTTTAATGGTAGCCAATAAAAGCGTAAGGGGTGACTGGCAGACCTGCCTTCTCCACTTCTTTCTTCTTCTTTTCCTCTCTCTCAATTTCGGTGGCCTGTGGCTGCTGCCTGTGCTCCCGCTCTATGACAGCAGCAACTAAGACTGAAGTTTCCATAAATCTAGAGGGATTAAAAAAATAACAGCTGTGGGTTGTCTCCAAATTAAAGCTAGGCAGAAACCACTTAATAATCCACAGGAGAGAGGTGGGGGTAGAAGGCAAATCCAGGGGACAAAGCATTGATTTTGGCAGGCATAAATAGAGAGCAAATAAAAAATAAACCCAATTTCATGTATAAACAGACATACATCTTTAAGATGAAAAGTACACACTGACATTCACAGATAAATATCAGCTGAACTGCTTTTATATTAAATGTCTATTTGCTTTCCGATCAGTTTACTGGGATGTGTAATTTTCCTATAACTCTTAGGCATGCCTTTTGGGATTTCGGCAACTTTCATCTTGAAAGTAAAACTGTAGAGCTGCATTTTCTTTCCTGACAGCACAGATCATGATGTGGCACATTGAGAAACATCTCTGAGGGTGTGTGTTTATATTCAGGGAGCTTCAGTTTCCATCATCCCCTTTTTTTTTTTTTTTTTTTAAACCGAGCCATTTCAGTGGCTTTGGCTGCGCTGAATAGCATCTCCTGGGACACAACAGTCAGCAGAGAGTCACTGTGTGTTTGCCTTTTCAAGACTGGTGCAAGATTAGTGCATGTTTCTGTACTCATTTTTCAATATTTTCAAAGAATATAAACCGAATTCTTTAAAGTCCGGGATTCGTGCACATCCTGTTACTGCAATAAGTTCGGCTACCAATGCCGTTTGATGGAATGTAACCGGAAAGGCTGACGCTCCTCCGTGAACTCCTACTCCTCAAAAACTTTCCCACTCTCAAGGTTGATGGTAGTGGAAAGCAGGGGAGGAGGAGCAGGTGTAGAAGGAAAACGGTAAAGTAATGGTCCACATGCCGATATTTCTGCTCTTTCACTTCTCCTCAGCTCCTCTGGGAACCTTTGTTGGCACACACACACACACTGCTGTCTGTCTGAGCTGCTCCACAATACTCCCACTCGGTGGGAGAGAACTCCTGAGGGGTGTTGGATTGCACCTTATGGCCTTTGTTTCTCTCTCTCCGCTCTCTCTCTGTGAGGCGAGCAGGACAGGGCAGCAGGCTAGGGATAGCGCAAAGATTAATCAGCTCTTGAGGACTAAACTGGGCCCAGTGTTGCACATGAAAGCACTGGGAAAATGAACACTGGGTCTCTGGTTCCTTGCTAAGGTCTGATGACTTAATCTGTCTGTGTGAGAAGAAAGGGAGTTTGGGAAGGCGGCAGCCTGGATGTGGCTCAATCATGAAGCCATAGCTTTAATTTGTATATGGATAATGCCTTCCTTGGGTTAAAGTGCATTGACTCTGATATAATGATACATTCATACACTAATAGTTGCTGATAAAAATTGCAGTGCAGTCACGTACACTACATTAAGTGTTGACCAGATGTGTCTCTCTTTGTTCTCCAACTTCCAATGTCTTTGGTGCTAAGCTATTTCTAATCTTTGTTGAGATGTACACCTGATTAATTCAATTAAATGAATTAAAGAATAGCAAAATTCTAAATTCGCTCAGATCAGTTCAGCCGGTACGCAACCGTGATGCTAAAAATGAACCATGGACACATAAGAGACACGTGGGAGGGCCGCCAGCGTGGGATTTGAAAAAAGTCCAGCAAAAACACATTTTTACTTTCACCCAATCAAAGCTGTGGAGTAGAGAGTAAAAGGCAGCTTCCTAACAAAGAGTCGGTACACAGTCGGTGTTATTAAAAACTAGCACACACAAAGGAAGAACAACAATGCATCATGATTTTTAACCATAACAGGAAGAGGCAGCTTCTTTGTTAACAGGTCAGCCTTATCAAAAGAGAGCTTTCTTGCATTCTTAATCCATTTGAGACCAACAGTGCTGTGTAGATGCAGTGTTGGCATACAAATACCTAATAATGAACTACTGTAGCAATGATAAAAAATGCTCAACTAAGAGAAACAACAGTTTCTCATTGCTTTAAGGCATACAGGAGAGACAGAGGTGGTGAAGGTGAGAGAGAAAATAAAAAACTGGAAGAGGACAGAGAGAAAACTGAACCGAGGGAGAACAAAACAGTCCTGTTGAGAGACTGCTGACATGATTTTAAAGCCGTTTCTCCAATTTATGCCCTTCAAATCTCGTAAGCTGCACACGCGAAGCGCAGGAAACTCTCATTGTTTTGCCCTTTATGCTTTTAGACTTCTGTATTTCTAAAGCCTCTAAAGAGGATAGGTTGCCAGCCTCAGTAATTGCCACCTCAGTTTAGAGCCCACATCCGTGATTCCTAGAGTTCAAGTAGCAGCCACATCTCGACATCATCTGTTGGGAGTATGCTAAGTGGATCAGATTTCCTGGTTGAAACGTTGCAAATGAACCACTGCTGAGTCAGACCAGCAAGAACAAGCACAAGGGATGGACAGGACACCAGTGAAAATCTGTACTATGGTCCAATGAGTCCAAACTTAAGGTTTGTTTTAATTCAGGTTCATTCATCCATTCATCTTCTGTGACCGCTTGTCCTGTGAAGGGTCGCGGGGGGACTGGAGCCTATCCCAGCTGTCATCAGGCGAGAGGCGGGGTACACACTGGCTCTTGAGTCAAGTTGTGGCTGTAATTTCAGAAATCGCTCTAGTGGAATTAAAGACTTTGCACCACCTTTGGTAGAAGAGTCTCTTAATGTAGAAACCAACTGCTCACAATAATTGATCTGATTGAGAAAACACAATTTTATAGCATTTAAATGCAAATACAGTTTAGCACATGAGGGCTATGTCATACAAAATATCAGTGTGGAAATATAACATTACCAAAATCCAGCACATTAGCAGCAACACATCATATCATGTGATGTGCTATCAGCTCGCAGTTTGTGGTTTTGATGTGTTACCTGTTGCTTTACAATTGCAACGACGGACCCACTGAAGGATTTCTATCCCTTAGTCCTAGGGGTGTAACGGTATTTATATTCGTCCCTCGGTGTGACGATACGGGCGTCACAGTTCGGAGCACGCAGTCATACAGCGAATCCGTCTTTTACAAAAAGAAGAAGTCGAGTCCTTGAGTCTTCACTTCAATCCAGGTGGCAGTAATGAGCCTAAAAGCTGCCAGCTAACAGCATTAGCCTGCATAACAAGAAAAACAGACGAAAAAGAAAAGTAGTGTGGGAAAACTTTGGTTTCCCAGTGCAACCGAGTGGTGGACCGGACAAAGACTGTCTGCCGAAGATGTTTCACGGAGGTGCGGTACGTCGCAGGAAACACGTCAAACATGCTAATGCACATAAGACACACTCATTACTGATTTTGTAATATTTTCAAGAGATTTTCAGTTTTGGTATTATTTGAAATATTTGACAATATTGCTAATGTGAGTATGTTCACTGTTTACATTTTACTGTAATACAACATTGAAAATGTTAGTTTCTTATAATGAAGTGACCAAAGTTGCCAGTTGCTACCTGACTACCTCCGTTTATTCCTACAAGAAATTGTGCTTTTTCTTTTCCTCTGTATGAACAAAATGAATGAATGTTATGGTGTCATTTAGTATTGGAAGCATATAGTACAGACTGGGTGCAGTACATGATGAGAGTAGTAGGAGCTGGGTATATGTTTGGTTCTGCAGTTCATTTTGAAATAGCTGGCAACATAACGAGTGCTTGGGCAACACCGAATCTGCAGTGATAGATCTTACTGTAAACACTCATAGTGCGTAGATGTTCGTAGCGCTTTAAATAAAATGTTTATAATCTGGTCAGGGGTTTTATATACGTCTGAACACAACAAGTTTGAATAATTATTCACATTAGAGTCAGTTATCTTGTTATTTGGGAAATTTATAGTATGACATTCTAGTCTGGAAGCTAGACCAACTTGGCCGAATGGCTCTGATTGGTTGAACGACTAATCAGAGCCATGACCTCAGCAGAATGTGACATCTTGAGGTCATGACCTCGTGAGGTTTCCCTCAACAGGTCGCCAGTCTATCACTAAGAGACCAAAATTCATTCACACATGCACACCTACCATCAATTTTAGAATCGTCAGTGAACCTTATGTGCATGTTTTTGGACAGTGGGAGGGTGAGAAAACCCAGAGAAAACCCAGGCAGGCACAAGAACCTGCCTATTGTTATAGTATAACAATACTATAAGGGCCAATGGCCTTCCACTGGATTGGCTGAGGGCTACACCATTAGCATTAGCTTGGTGGCTTGAGGAGGCTGAGACCTCCACCTGCAGCTGCAGTGGGCTGATCATCTGGCTGTTGGGTTTGACAGACCAGAGTCAGTGGAGGAGGTTGGACCTTCCAGCCCAACCTCCAAACTATTAGTGAGTGTTAGAAATGACTCCTATTTAAAAACTCCTACTGATGTCATGTCATGATGTCATCATGACATTATCATGACATCATCATGACATCATCGAGGACAAGTGGCCAATGGTCACGCCCCTTGTGGGCGTGTCCAGATATCACAAGTATGTTTGCATTAGTCAGTGGATAAACTCAGACATATGCGATCTGTGACAAGACGACATTTTTGATTTTAAAGGTTAATTTTAAATCAGCCAAAGTTATCTGAACTGGACACAGCATTATGAGGTCATGAGCTCAGGCGAATGCGTGACACTATGGGATCATGAGATCCAACTTTTTTAGGAGTTTCCAGAGGTAGTGGAACGTGCTTGATGCCCTTGATTTCAATAAAGCAGCAGAACACATCAACATTGCACAACTGTTTCAACAAGCACGCTATCATAGCTAAGGGAGTGATAGGACATTACAGGACATTACCTGGCCTCCAAATTCACTAGATCCCAAACTGATCAAGTACCTGTGGGATGATCCACAGAGGGCCCTCCCTTCAACCCATAGGACCCAAAGGCCCCCACTAGTAGCATTCTGTTGCCAGACACCACAGGTCACCCTCAGAAGGTCCATGTCCATTCTCTGATGAGTCACAACTGTTGTGGAGGCACAAGAGAGACCTACACAATATTAGGAAGGTGGTCATAATGTTATGCCTGATCGGTGTATTTTGCTGTTGAAAGGGCCCTCTGCAAAGAATCCTGTGGAAGCGCATTCATGTAAAGCACTGGTGTCACTAATAACTTTGACAATAGCCCAGCTCTTTTCAAGTGTCACTGTAAGAAACACGTGTGCGGTAGTGAGCCCACAACTTTACCAGAAACATAAGCGGCTACTTAGATGGAATTCAGCTGTCATTCTTTTTATTATTATGACCTGGGCTTTTCCAACTGTGACATGTTGAAAAGCCTGCTTTTGTTTTAACCAGCTGTGAACAACAGATGGTAGGGATGCTAAACAATGCTGACGGTGCAACATAAGTGGATAGTCACATAAGCTCCCATGAAGTGTCACATGTGCTCTCAGTTCTTTCAGACTTTCTGGCATTTATTAAACTGTCAAGTGTGACAAATCCAAAAGAGGGAAAAACAAACACTGGAGATTTATTTGCAAACAGTATTTGACCCAGGGCTGTCTGTGAGCTGGAAGAATTTACACATAATTGCTTCAGTGTGTTCAAGCTGCATCTGTTTATTGGAAATAAACACAAATTAGAGGGAGGAGGGGGGTCTTGAAATTCAATATTCTAATTGCTAGACATTAGTCCATCTGCTCAGCGTTTCCTTTGTATCCTCGATCGAGTGTCACCAGTTTAACAAATCACACCATCTTTAAGAGCAAGAGTCAACTGCCACAATGACGAGGGCGATTGATCTCACCTGTTGGTTCAATCATGTCCATTAGGAAGGAACCAACAACAAGGAATTATGTGCATGTGAGAGCAACAGCGAACATTACTGAGGGCTACCGTGTGCTGTTTCACAGGTTTATACTATTACTGTTTGCTGTAACATGTCTGAAATTAGCCAAATCACCAGGGACGTGGTTAACTAAATGCCAGGGAACACTGTAACAAGTCTTAAAGCTGCTTGTCTGACTTCCTCGTGATCCTGAAGCACACAGACACTCCGCCAGTGTCTTGGACTTTCTCTGATGCCCAGAGAAAATATAAAGTTAAGTCTGTTGAGTTACTTTAATGAGCCTACATCAGAGGAGAATCTGCGACTTTCTTTGTTTGGTCACAACTTTTTTTTTTAAGGAAATGGATATTATTATCCCTAGGTGTAAATTACATACTTACAGAGGGCCCATTGTGTTGAAATGGGTCAGTCAATCAAACACCTAAAAGACTTTACTGGCAAACCATACAGTGGAGTATCTGGATGCATGGGATACAGACAAAATGCCATCATTTTCTGCAGTGCTGCAGACTTCCTCTTATACCACTGGTTAAAGAAAGTACATTCCAGAGATGGGGTCCAACAAGTTCATCGCAGACGATGGATATATAATTAGTCCTCACCCACCTTGCTGGGGCCTCAGTTGAAATGACGTTTTATGTCCATCTGGTCCATGAAGAGCGAGCCTCATCTCATAATATGATTGACAAAAGTGTCTTTAGATATTTCATGGCATATTCTTTCATTTCAGCTTGTCTTCTGAGCTGGGAGCTATGCTTTGCCTCCCCTACTTCAGCAAAGCTAATGAGGATGCTGCACTTTATTTTTCTACAGATTCCAGGCACGTTGCAGTTCTTGAATATAATTACGCTCGAGGCTAAAGGTTTCCTGGAGCCGGCAAACTTAATTCTCTTTAAGTTAATTTTGAGCATCTCCCCTTAACACATTTGTTGCGACTCTGTTGACGCCGAGTGATAAATTGCTTGATTGTGCCGTGATCACACCTCAACATTCTGACAATTGCAGTCGACTTTCATCTTTCAGAAAGGTATTTGAGAGTTTGCACTTCTTTTTTTGGCCTAATCTACCAGCTGATGGCTGGAAAAAACACTGTACCCAGTAATTATGCTATGCTATATCTGGATATAAGGTATGGCCCACTTTGAACTTTTCTCAGATGAAAGTCAGTCCACCAAGTGAAAACAGTCTTTCAGGCCTTAAACAAACTATAGCTTCCCTGTATTGTAGGCATCAGGCTGCTGTCTGAAAACGTTAAGAATGAAACCATTAAATTGAGAGAAAATGTATGTAAATTTATTGTTTATTCCATTTGGTGCTAGACATATTGGCATTATACTGTAAGAGCAGTTTGTAGCTATTAATTTAAAGTATTATATGTGGCCCAAAACACCCCCACTGATTTTCCTATTTGGCAGGCTTGCTACTGAAGTTCAATGGTCCTCCGTTAAATGTTTATGTATTAGCCTCCAAGACAGGCTCTCACACAAGCTGCAGTTTAAATGTAACATGTAAGTCCATAAAATGTAGTTGGCTAATGAAATGCACCCTGCCCTAGGGAGTAATGTTGGGTTACATTACATCATTTACAGTTTTATTTTGAGCAAACAGTGTTTAATGCTGAGAGCATTACATTGTTTCTAAAACTACGGTGATTGTACCTGCAAGTGTGGCACTTGTCCTGACTCGTATAGTTAGGAGTTAAGACGAAGGAGATAAATAGAGAATATGTAGTTTGCTGCCACTATGTATAAAATACCAACACCCTCCTGTGCTCAGTTTATACACCGATCAGGTGTATAAACTGAGCACACATAGGACCCAAAGGCCCCCACTAACAACATTCTGTTGTCAGACACCACAGGACACCCTCAGAAGGTCCAAGTCCATTCTCTGATTAGTCACAACTGTTTTGGAGGCACAAGGGAGACCTACGCGATATTAGGAAGGTGGTCATAATGTTATGCCTGATCGGTGTATTTGCATACCTCATGCATTTGAATCCATGCTGAATTAAACTTGCACAAAGACAAGTGTCAACTCTGCTTTGTTAATCTGAAAATGGCCACCAAAACCTGGCATGCAAGAATGAGGTCAGTCTTCGTAACAACCAGATCTGTATGGTATTTTCATTTGATTCCAGGGGCGTAATATTAGAGAAGGCATGGTTAGGCCCCTCAAAGGCAACGTTCACACTTTTGAGCCATTAGCCCCTAGTGGTGCATCAGACTTCTATTTAAAGGCCCTTTGCATCTGTTTTCTGTTTAAATGTCATAAATGTGAAAGGAATATATGCCAAGGTCATGACAGACAGATGGGGCCATAATGATTTTCAGAGCTCTGGCAAGGCAGTGGAGCAGGAAGTGTATGAGGCCTGCTTAGGCTCTTGCCATAATGCCCAAACTGTAGCTAACACAAGGCCTTTTCTTTTTAGAACCCCGGAATGCTCATTTTCACCTTCAGAGGACATTTTTTTCATTATTTTTTTTTCTCTTCTGCTGAGGGGCGGGGTGGTAAATTAAGCCCAAATTGCAGCATATTTTGCCAATATTATTTACATGGCTGTCACTTTAACTTGCCGTGGGGCCACTCACAGCCCCTTTTATTTCCATTTTTGCTGACAGCTCTGGGCTCATCCCTGAACTGTCATAATTTGCCGTTCTGCTTCTCTGTGCTCCGTCTCTCTAGCTGAGGCATTCTGCGGCATGCTCACCAGCTTTCACACACACATGCAAACAAACACACGCCTACTGTACACTTAATTACTCCCGAAGCCGTGTTTTTGTATCACTTCTTCACAGTCCTTCCCTCACCACTCTTCTGTTTCCACACTTCTTTGCAGCTCCTCTTTGCCTCGGCGGATGTCTGTGTGGGAGTTGACCTGAAGTGAAGGCAGCAGGCTGAGACTCACAGAGTTCAAACGCATATGAAAAAGACACCAGTTCTAACAATATGGAGCTATACAAACACGGCACGATCAACCCCTACCGCCAAACTTGTGTGGAAAGAAAAGGCGATCATATAGATCTCAGAGTAAACTCTCAACTTTTAATCTCATCTGTGAACACTTTTATAGCATGACTTTGACTTTGTGTCTTAGGGAAGGTCCCAAACTGTCCTAGAAACTGGTATTCCTCACAGGCCACGTACGTACTTACAGCATGTAGCTATATGTTTTGATTTGACTGATTTCTCCTTGAACTACGGAATGTGTTCCATAAGCTATTTGGATTTACGAGATCAATTTGTTTTATTGCTTCTCCTTTCAGACAGAGGGAAAATGGCAAATAATAACTTAAGAGAAGGGGGGAGAAATGGAAAAGTGACAGGTGAGGGAAGAAGACAAACACTTGCACCACTGCACGCAGCAGGACTGCCGGGCTTTGATTCACGCACAGACGTCTTCACCGGCACCGCCGCCTATGGAAATCAAAACATTCCACTTGGCTGTGGAGATGAAGCGAAAGCCCAAGGGTGAAGCCTGCTGTGTTCATCTCCTGCTCTCTCAACCCTCCAGGCGTGTGAGGTGCTACAAAGCATTCCCCTCCCCACCACCCCACCGCCTCATACACTCTGTCGTCACCATCCCAGGAGTTGACTGACACTAACTGACAGCTGTTGTACTTTTGGTTCTGATGCACTTTAATTATTATCTTTTTTTTTTTCTTTTTTTTTTCCGGCTCCCATTGTTTAGTGTGTAGGTGCCTACCCACTTTTTGACATTGTGCCTTAACAATGTTTCCTGCTCAAACACCTAGTGCTATGCTTGTAGCTAGAGGCATACCTTCAAAAGTCAGCATGTGGGACAGGTGTGTTCATTAGATTATTTTTACGGTTACTTTTATGCTCCTGGAGAATATCAGAATCATACCTGCATGGCGTTATATTTGTGCATATTCAGAAACTCTTTCTCTAACACGAAACACTTCATCACTTCACACCGCTCAATATGGCACCAAAATAATTCTGCAATTTGTATTTTTTATTGTTCGTGATGTGTGAGTTTAACAGCTTGCAGCTATCCCACATAACCCAACAGTGATATATAAGATAACATGGGAGAACCGAGTAACGATTTGGGTGACTTTGTTTACTAGGACACTGGATAAAGCTAAGTCAAATTGGCTCAGTTTTCACATTCATGCCAGTCTCTAACCATATTTGGTTTGGCCATTATTTGCCACTTTTAATCCTGATGACACATAGTAGCACGGGTAGCATCATGCACATATACTGTATCCTGTGAACTATATGACACTAGTTTTCCAAGAGAGGACAATGAAGTAGGTCGTGCTAAAAGCATCTGACAAGTACTCATAGTTAAATCGTTGTTTAAAATTCTACATTACGATTACATAAAGGATAAAGATGAAATATGTACGTCGTTCTGGGATAGATACAATATTAAAAAGCTTCTTACAATTTAATCTACAATAGATAATAATCCCACAAGAAGAAGAACTACATAATGAAGATTAATTAGGTCACTGTACCCTGTAAGTGCTGAAGTGAAAGCAACAAGACTTGCTGGAGTTTCCTGAAGAAGTTCCACCTCTCATCTGAGAGGCTTCTTCAGTTTTAACTTACTGACGGGAATCTCAGGCATTTAACCTCTCGTGTGTTGGTGGTTGGTCAGCACCTTTGTGGCCATTGAGGTCATACTGTATCCCCATCAACATTGTTTCTTTCTTTTAACTGTTACCATTCCTTATCTTAATAAATCTGGACTGAGCTCAAACAAGTCCACTATGTTTCAGATACAATATGATCTGGATGTCGAAGAATCTGCACAGACAAAAAAAATCTTTGCCTAAACTGCGCTAAGTCATTTTTGTACCTAAACATATACTCGTTGCGTTTTCGTGTCATAAAAAAAATCCAACTTGTGATGTGTCTCCTGGGCATCTTCTTCATACAGACAACCAACTGCCCAGTCATGTATTTAATTGGCATAAAATCCAAAGCTTGCATAGGACTGCTCTAACACTGTAAGCCACTCTCAAGCCAAGAGGGAAATTAGGAAAAGGACTATTCAATGACCACATTTATTTTTTTGAGTGGATCCTTGGCCTTCCTGCTTAAATCCATAACCTAGTTGAAGGATAAAAGTTAATGGCCCTAGCATCTCATTTTCTGGGGACCTGTCTTTGATATTGTCTCTACTGAAGATCGCCCTGCAGCTCAATGGGACGGAACAGACGAGAAGAGTCACTCTGCTGTGGATTGTATAATGACACCCTACTGTCATAGCTCTGTATGGTTATAGGCCATCTGGATCCATGGTCAAAAAGCAGACAAATGTGTGTGGTCAAGAGGGGGACAACTGTCTCCTTTTCTGTCTGTCTGTCTTTCTTCCTCTTTGTTTAATATGTATTAAACAACTATTCACCACTCCTACAAAAGGCATCTGCAAACTTAATGGAGAGGAATTCTCTGTAAAGATAATGTCCTTTCCCTTGGTGGAACAGCTTTACAGTTCAAAAGCATAAGCTATGTGCTTCCCTTCAACTTCTGGCATTCAATTTTAAAGCTTTCACATCTGCTTCAGCTCTGTTTATGACTCACTTGTATTTACTGTACAGTATGAATCCCTTATGTTAATCATCCCGGCTCTTGTAGCTAATGCGGCCTGGCCACAATGTGTTATCTCAAAGTATCGAGGGTTGTAAATCACAGGCACTCTAAGGAGGCTGAAATTATATCAGCGTTTCCTCCCATCAGCACGAAAACTGAAACTCAAGACCCAAATGCCTGGAAACACACATACACATAGTCTGCTCTGCGCTCCCACATCCAGCTCCAGCTACCACAACCCCTGACTGTTGAGTTGAGTGCGAGCCAACGCTTTAGTCACGGACCCAAATTTTCACCTTGGTTCCTATTTTTTTTTTTTCTGTTCAGAGATATTGCTTTGGCCGAGCTCCCAAACTTAAATGGCTGATTTGCTGTGGGTTAGCTGGAGAATGGGAGGGTGAAGTCATATATGTTTTGAGTGGGGAGGGTTAGCTGAGTGGTAGATCAATTTGGAAGAATAAAGCAGGAGCCAGATGGCCACTGGATCTCAGTCTAGCACAGACGGGGTAAGAAATTAGTAGATGAACAGCTACACATATTCTCGAGCCATAATGTTTAAATATGAATGGCCTGTGCCTGGATTTTGGCCTGATGCCGTAAAAACATAAGGAACCGTTGTGAAATTGTGTCTCAACACAACCAGAGCAAAATGTACCGCGAATGCTGCAGCTGAAAATCAATATGCATTTCTTAACATGGTCGAGATGTTGACATGAGACGGTAACAAGACAAATAACGACTGTGTTATCTGTTGGACACAAACTTGATGTATGATGTCAGAACCACTGTCCAGACCCATTACACTAATCAGACATCAACTCTCATTGGGAAGGTGTACTCTCAGGGCTTTAGTTGTGTTCAATTAAACTAGAGCAGCTCATAAACCAAGGCAATCAAACGCTGAATCGATAGCGGCCAAGACCTTGTTCTCTGAGCTCAGGCTCGTGGGCTAGCGGGCCTGTAAATCACAGTGTGTGCGTGCATCTGTTCGGGAAAGACAGAGGAAAAGTAGCGTACCAGCGGCTTGCGCCTGGTGACATGAGCCACGGTTATCGGCTCTCACTCACAAACCTTTTCAAAGCGGGTGGGTTACGCTGATAAACAGCTACGGCTCTAGGGATGAAGGACGGGCCGACCATCAGCTGTACACACACACACAGAGTCGAATCCACATTAACATTAACCCCAGCACCATTACTGCTGTAAAGTGCCATTAAGAGGCAGATGCGAGGCCAAGGGGAACTGATATTACTAAACTGTCTCCTCCTACCAGCCTGTAGCTTGTGTCATGATTCTGTGGCTGACAGGGGAGGGACGACAGAAGTGACAGAAAGGGGTGACTATGCTGGGGCACCATTACGTGGCTGATCAAGGCACTGGCAATTAATAATTTTTGTTTTTTACTTAGATACAACACTTTGAAATTTTTGTTTACATGTCTAGCAAAGTGTCAGATCTCAGAGGTCAGTGACCGTGACACTGACCCATACAATTACCATGAAAATTACAATTAGCCAGCACCCAGGAGAGTTTAAGTCACGGCAGGGGATGAATGACAAGTATTTAGCGGCAGCGCTTCAGCCATAAACCTCTCCCCCAAAAGTCCCCCAAGGTGAACCACCCCCACCTCACCTTTCAATTCCAATTCCAGCTTTAACTAATTCCAATAAAAGCTCATAATTACCATGATTCATTTTTGATTGTTTTCAATGTTCAATTCTAAATATAAAAAAACACCAAAGTCTTGCATGTTCAGTGTCTCAATGCCAATCGGATATCATCTTTAAACTTCTAGTTGGGAAGGTTGAATGTCATTTAGGTCCCGTATAATCTATCTGTTCAAAATGTCCATAAAGAAGACACTTCTTACCAGTATGAAGGCTTTAGATGACCTGGAGTCAGTGTTGTCCTCTGATTGAAAATTGTATCCATAACTGCCCTGTACCTTGCCATAGCAGCTGTAAAGAATATATTCTAAGACTCTGCATCTAGCAAAATCTAGGCGACAGAGGAAGACATTTGTGGACAGGCTTGAAATGCCTACAAGATAAAACTGGAATTTGTGTTTGTTTATTACAAACAACAGCCCTCCTGGGAAATTATTCTTGTTGGTAGGACGTGGTATAAATAATCACAGATCAAGAGCAGCACTGAGTGTATAAATATTAAATCAGCTGTTTATATCTTCCATGGGAACCAGGTTGCTGTGGTGGAGATCAATAAACACTACCTGAACAGTATCTTCACGTCATTATTCAGTGTTAGCAGCCTGCACATGCATAGTGTGCCGAGATGTAAAATTTGGTACACAGACACCTCCCCTGAGTAAATGTTAGTTCCAGTATTCTCCACAGGGAAGAGATCAAAGTAGCATTAAGTGCAGTGCTGAAGCTAACAGATGTTTTGCTTGAATCCTGATAAGACGTATAGCTGTATGCATGAGACTCACTGGGTTCGCTCTCCTTTAATTATGCCAGCAGCTGACTTAAAGATACAAAAATCTGTATAAAATGTATAAATGTTGTATTGAAGCAACATTTAGACTTAGACTTAAATGGACGTCATTGATCCGCAAGGGAAATTGCTTGGTCACAGTAGCTGTGTTGCACGTAAAAAACACTCTTGAGAGCCGCTAGTTGAACGATTAATTAAAAAATATAAGTAAAAATGTAGTAAAATTAAATTATAACAACAAAATTTCAAATGTACATTGTATGTTAAGCAACAACTTATGTTGTTTTCATAGTATCCTTTATGGGTACCAAAAATGGCCTCATGACAGTCATTAGCTCCTTAAAAAATATATAGAAAAACATAATTCTACACTTTAAATCATATACGTTTCTTTGTTAGACATTCACAACTACGTTAATTCGTCAGTTAAGGACGTTTACATTCAGACACCAGACAGTAACATGAGGCCAGGTGAAGCGAGTGAGTCTGCAGTCTCTGCTATCTTTCACATAACTGAAACAGATGCCTGTCTTTCGAAGTCTGGTGCGGATATCGTGGGCGGCAGTAAGCTCAAATCAAAATTCATGGTTCCGCTTGGTTCGCATAGCAAGCTGGAAATTTGTCACGTGTCACGTGTCAACATCCGTGAGGACTTCGTAAGACCTCACACCAACGCAACCACCAGAAATACTGGAATATTGGACTGCATGGTGCGTTGGCTCGCGTGGTGGTTCTGTGGGGGCTTTGGCCTTCTCCCCCTGTCCAAAAAGATCTATGTCAGGTAAATTGGTGTTCCTAAACATGCAGATTTTGTGTTTCATGTTGAAATGGAGACATGCCGCAGTTGCCTATGCAGTGTGACCAACTCTTTTCTTTTCCTTGAACTCTAAATATCTGCAGCATTGTGCAGCAATAGCTCCCCAGCTATGATTACATGTTACCTTTTTTTTTTTCAAGATACACATACGGTAGTTTTTTCCCACTGGCAAACTGTGCATTGATACCATTTTGCAAACACTTTGTACAGACTTCAGGAGACCACACACACAAACACATACACAGCCATGTAAGAAAGAGAGGAAGACGACATAATTCTGCGTGTGCCGTCATTTGAGCATTCAGTCAAAATGTTTATGTACCCAAGACTGTATGAAAATAGGCAAACACGTAATTACATTTCAAATATGTGCCTCACGTCTTGCTGTGTCTGTTACTAAAAAAGCAAAAGAAGGATTGTTTGGAACAAGAGACGTCAAACACCATTACCTTCACTGGAGTGTAATATTTTTCTCAATGAACCTACCCAACAGGGCGTCAGGGGCCCTGCTCAACTACTTTTCTATTTGGTCTCAAAACACATTTGTCAATCATTCAAGCTGCAACACACGCAAGAGCCATCAGGAGACTACCCGTCTATCCTGTGAGTAACCAACACAAACAAACGGTTTCGTGTTACAAAGATGACAGCAGTCTTTCTGAATGCACCTCTGTGGACCCTCTGCAGGGAGACAGGGAATGCAACACCACATTCCTTCAATTTTCCCTGTCTGTCATTAAATTAATCAACCGGCGTACGATTCCTTTATTTATGTATCATCATCTGAGCTGCTTCTCCTGTTGTATATACTTTAGGTGTCAATAAAACTGTATTGTAATTCACATATGTGTGTTTATACGCGTTTCGTGGCGTCTTAGCTAGAAAGAGCTAGTCTGAGTGACGGCGCATAGGTGTTTGTTCTCCTTTCATTCTGAGCATGCCATTGACATCAAAGCAGTAATTATGCAATAAAAAAAAAAAGAAAAAAAAAAAAGAAAGAATTTGTGTCTCCAGTCGGGGGTTGTCAGTTGTGGGATGATTTTGCCTAAAGGTTTGTTTGGTCTGTTGTGTTTGATTGGGCTGCTGCTATCCTCCAACCAGTCAGTAAAAAAACGAGAGGCTGTGTCTGTATGATGGATACGCTGAATGCGTGGCAGCAGCGGTAGGTTGCTGGGAGGTCTGAGCTGGCAAGTTGCTGTTGTAATTGGCATGTTAACATGTGTATTTGCCTCGGTTTTCAAGCCCAGAACTGTTAGAGCAGATGAACGTGGACAGGTTTGTGCATAGTTTTAATTTGAGGGTGCTTCGATTTATGTTGATTATGGGTGGGCAGAAGTCTGGAGTCGTCACTTTGACTGATGTCACATTCTGCCATGGCATGGACTTTGTAATGACCTCAATAGCATAAAAGCACCCACATGCTCACAAGTATTGTATTGTCAGTCTAGCAGATACGGCGTCAGCCCAGACCCTACGCAACGTCGCAGACTACAGGAGCTGTGATTGGTCCACTTGGTAGTAGCGTATTTCTGCTTTAGTATTTCTGTCTGCTTCTCCATCTCTGCAATTTTCGAATTAACTGATCAATAAAGATGGAACACATCGAGGAAACCTGAGGTGGTTTGGAAATACAAACATTTGTATGACTCATCTTAGAAATTTTGCCGAAAGTCTCAGTCGCCATTGTTGAAAGCGTTTGGGTGGCGTTTTTACAGTTAGCCACCAGGCCCGCACTGGTGTAGGCTACGCTGTCTATGTCCCACACAGGTATACACTGCACTTAAAATGTGCACATTCCTGAAATACCCTTACTGTCAATGTCTAAATCTCAAATTGATCCTCAGACATTCTGCTAGGCCAGATGTGATCATATCAAGTTTCACTAGACACTTGAGTGAAAAGAGCAATAACAGTATGATTCTGAACCGGCGCTTCCCTTCTAGTCTGATCCTTTACAGCTCCACATGGAAGTCTGCTGTCATTCTGTACACTTGGCAAGGAGGCCGACAGTCTTTCTTTCTCTTCCATGCATGAAAATGGCTCCTTTTGTTCCATCCAAAACTGCGCTTTTTCATTCCTAACCTTTACGACACACTTCCTGCTATTTTGATGTCAACTGTGAGGCCATGTTTACTCAGCAGGAGAGCCAGTGGAGTAAGAAACGGATGCGTGCGTTGGGGAAATAGAAGGAGGATCTCATGATCTGTCAATCGCAAGACAGCTGCACTGAGTAGCTTGTGAGTCAGCTATGGACGTGTTTACCGAAAGAAATGTGAAGTGGAGTAGGTAAAACAGTCTCTGCTTCATAGAGGCTAATGCTGCGGCTAATATATGAAAGAAATACTGAGTGTGAGACAGGAGGGGCATTTGTACTAAAAGGGTGACACAGGAAGCAAGAGGAAAGTGTGCACAATGGAGCAGGGCCACCATGATGATTGGCATTTCTGGCCACCTCACCACACCTCCATATTCACAATAGACCGCATCCGCTCTGCCCAGCAACCACAGGGCACACACTGGGAGACTCACAACTGGCCTACTCGGAATGGCTGAATGCACATAGATACACTTAAAACAAACAGCTACCTTCACAAGTACCATGCAGAAGCCGTAGCAGTGACAACTGCAACTGGCTTCATCCAAATTTCCCATTTATATTCAGTGGCAGACGGACGGCTGTGAGAAAATGTATGAGTGGAGAGGCAGAAGTAGCTTCAGTCAGCTGAAGTGCTCTGAAAGATTCAACCTGCATGAACACTTCCACATTTTCCATGCATGAGGATCTTTCAGCGCTGCGTTTGTACCACACAAGCCTTACCAGTTCCTTTCTTCACTCCATTATTTGTAATCATTTGCAAAATCTGGATTCAGATTTAATGCCACATTGCAGTATTCATGCATGTGCAACCTTACTCGGGTGTGCACACTTGAGCTGGCAAAACTAGGTTACCGAGCAAAAGAACAATTTCATTATTCTTGTTCTGTATTGAACCCTCTTATTTGTTTTATTTATTTTTTTGTTAGTTTTGTCATTTTTTTGGTAGAACTTTTGGCAGTGGCTCCTTCTGGTTGACCACATGTTAGCCCTGGCAAGGGCCCATCTTATTACCTGCCTACAGTAAATGATGGATGTATGAATAGGAATACCAGTTACTATTTATGGTCATACTGCATGCAATACTACAGTCCTTTGGGCATATTAATGATGTTAATTAACTCATTAAACAATAAATTCTTGTCACTGCTGTGAATGGAGGGGAAAGCAGCATTGTTAACGGACAAATGGTCACGGTGAGACTACTGTTTTCTATAAATGGCAAGCCCTGTTGGCTGTCTAGAGGTGCAGAAAACCATGGGAACTAATCCAATCTGTGGCAGGTTGATCGGGTATCATGGTTTTTGGTGAAGTAGGACCCAAATGCAAGACGCACAGTCCAGAGAGGCAGAAGTAGGATGTCAAAAGTAAAACGTAATGACAAATTACAAAACAGGGAACACAAGGCACATCCAAACACACAAATCCAAAAGAAAATGGTGAAACCAAGACGAGAACTTGGGAGTTTGATTAACTGGACAGTGAACAAACAGGGGTAACATAGCAGAGGCAGCTTTACAGGGGTAGCAGAACGACTCGACAAAGGTAAAGGCAGGGCTATATATACACTCTCACACAAGGGCTGATGGGATACGAGAGACAGGTGAAACAAATGAGGGCGGGGCACACAAGGAGAAACCAATCCAGCAATCAAAGGGGGAAAAACACAAGAACTTTACAAGTTACAAAAACAGGAAACACAAGGAAAACCAAACAGTGGTACTAAGTTTTTAGACAGGCATTTGTATACAAAGGCCTAACTAATAAACATAATTTGATGTAAAGTAATTAGGACAAGTGGTTACTGAAAATGAATGAAGATTGTCAGTGTTTATCATTCCAATGTGAATTGCTGCACAGTGCAAAACAGGAACAACTTCTGATTTAATTCCACTTTCATTTTCATCCTTCAGGAGACCTGCTACCTGGGCGTTCAAACACAGGTTCACGAATACATTTCATTACTATACTTTTCAGCTAATTAAGGGTTATTTTATTCTTGCTTTCTTGTCCGTTTGAGCACGCGCTTGAATGTAATATTTAAACACAAGAAACAGAAAAGAAATCATGTTATTTTTAATGAATACTTTTCACACTGAAACGCTGAAACGCTAATTAAAATAGACCACAGTAAAGCTGTTAGCACACCGAGGTGAAAAGTGTGTGCACATGTTCACACTCCACGGAACATTTTAGAATAGTTGCTTTTACCTTAACACCCATTGCCATCGCACGCAAACATATGCACTGCCAGGTGATAATTAAACACTTTTAAATGGCTCATGGTAATTTATTCAGTGCAGGTTCAATTCACTGTGCCTCCAAGATTTCTAAGCACTGAAGTTGCTCATAGACCTAACAACATTAAATGTCATGCTTTTAATTCTATTGAACTTGACCTTTAGCTGAAGTAAATTCATGTGTGTATTGACTGACATGATTAAATTCCCCTTTTCCTTTAACCATTGTATAGAGTGTTAGGTTTTTTAGCATGGTTGGGTTGATTGATTTGGAGGCATTGGGACAAAAAATGGTTAGTCTATCAGTCTCTCTCTTTTTATTCTACATGTGCATAGTTCCCTTATTATTTCACCTTTTTTTTTTCTGTTGGGAATATTTAAAATGATCTACCTTTCAGTTTAGTAAACGGTTTGAGACCCTGGTCATGACAGCTGATGATGCATTTGGTGATACATTTGTACAAATCAGAACCACACAGAAGGTCCCGCAGTCCCAGGACCCTGGACGATTTTTATTATGCATCATATATTCGACCATGTATAGTTTTGGTCACTGAGCTTTTTCTTCAGTAGAAGTAACAGTACATCAATCTAAAGGGCCTACACATTCTTTTAATGTATTTTTGTCTGACAAGTTTAGAGGAGAAAGCACTCTTTGGTGGAACTGCTAATAACTCATACAGTAGATTGATGGATAATGCCAAAACCAGGCCGGGCATGGTCATCTCTTACAATGTATTGTATTTTAAAGGCTTGTTATGTTTCCCGAACTGAAGTGCCTCAAACAATTGTAGAGTTTATATAAATGTCACATAAGAAAGGTTACAGTATTGCCAACTTTTACTCACATAATAAAATAAAATGCAAGTACCATGAAAACATTTCTTTCTTTCTTGAAATATTCACATATTATACAAATGAGATCAGATTAACAAAGTTCTTTAAATTTAACTTGTGCTTGCATGGTGCATTTGCTGGACAGCTGGGATAGGCTCCAGCTACCCGCGACTCCTAACAGGACAGACGGTAATAAACAATGGATGGATGGATGAATGGATGAATGGATGAATGGATGAATGGCGCATGTTCCTCCAAAAGCCAGAGTTTGCAGATACAATGAGCACGCCAGCAACGTTAGTATTTTCATGCTGTGGAAAACCTACTCTTCAGTTTATATTATGGTTTAAAATGAGTTGCCTTTATGCTTAAAGCCCTATGTTTTATCATGGTGTCATAAGCCCAAACACAAGGTCATAAGGTGATGATACAGAGAGTACATACTGTATGCATGTTGAATCCTATGATATGTACATGCTTTGGGTTTTAATGGATTCTATTTATACCCCTAGAGACATTCTCTCTTTCATGAACTAATATACTATAAACCTTCTGGTTATTTTACATATTAATTAATTACACTGCAAAATGCGGTGTGTGTAAGCGCTATATATTTCCTTTGAGGGACATTTTGCTGAATATTAAGTTAGAATGTCATGTAAATTGTTTTGTGTAGCTTCAGTTTTTCTTGTAGTCATGGGGAGTGGAAAATTGGGTTTGTGCCGTTTGATTTGCAGAGCTAGGACATTTCTTCTCCTCGCAGAACTGCTGACACAGCACCTTAGAATGGTGGATTTCTATTTGGGGAATAGTTGGCTGATTAGTAGGTCAGCTAAACAGCCCCTGGGCCAGCCGACAGCAATCTAGGGACCGGCCCTTGTCTTGAGACCTGACTTGAAAATGACTTGAAAATGTTGCCATTGGCCATTGACAAAATGCTTCGACTGGCTGATTTGTCAGGACACATTAATGGTGAGATGTAGCAGTTAGGTCCAAACATGTAAAGCGAACCGCCCATGCATGTCATTTGCATGATATTACCACAGACCTTGACTGTATGGACTAGGAGGAGAGCCAACGGAGTCACGCAAAACAAATGTACAGGTGCCAAATACAACAAACCAAAGTACAAGTTCACTGATTTCTTTGTGTTGACGGATCTATGGAAACAAAGCAGTCTGACTCTACAGCAGCATTGCGTGTCATTGTGGTGTTCATCAAGAAAGAATATCAGAGAAATATGTGACATTCTATAATGTCCCATGGAATGTGATCATATGTGAGCCTAAACGGACAAAAGTTCAAGCCTGGCTCCATTTGCTTTTATGTGTCGCTGCTCAGTCTGTGGTTCCAAGCGCAGCTGCTTTCAGCTCGCCAGGATATTGCACCTGAAATTGGCCCTGTGGTTTGAGTGCCTCCTAAGCCACCTTGCAGGTATGGAAGTAAATGAGAGAAGCAAAGAAACAGCCTCTCCACTTCTCAATATCCTCCAAAGGTGGGTTTCTCACAATCTGCAAGAATTACATGTATGCCTGCAGCAAGTGGTTCCCGGAAAAGGTCAGGCAGTCATGCAGTATATGGTCTGGAGCGAAATAATCCACAATGGAAGCAAGTCTCTTTAGGGGATCCAAGTTCATGCACTAGCGCATTTCAGATCCCTGTCATTTTTCCCCTTTTCCGTAATTAATCTTCTTGTTTTCATTTCATTTCATTGCTGCATTGCTGCTCATATTGCTTTAATGGTGAATGAACCCAAACACATTTCGATCATCTGGGCAAAACACAACTGAAAAGAATTGTGCGCTGGCTTTCATTATGAACTGAAACAGATCCTATTTTTCTTTTTAGTGTATCAAATAGCAAATGAGCAAGAGATATGTTTTGCTTAGCTGGATCTAAGCCTTGGTTTAAGAGAATCAGTAACTGCAGGCTGGAAACTTGGTCATGTATCAATGCCAAATGCTAGAGGAAACATACCTTTAGTGCAGGGGTCTTCAACGTTTTCCAGGCCAAGGACCCCCAATCTGATGGAGAGATGGAGCGGGGACCCCCTACTTATATATATATATTGTATAAAATTGTGTTTTATATTAAACCGGTCCTATAGTGCCTTGTAGAAATGTACCTTGTTGTTCTGCATTCAATACTAAGATATTAAAATAACAAACAGGTTAATATATTCATGTTTTTATTTTGAACATGCAAGGTACAGTGGTATGGGTGGCCGTGCCACTGCCATTTATAAACATACCTCAAACTGATACCTACCAAGATTATCAATGTCAGTCAATTGCATGTAACCATGCACAAAAAATATTGAAATTGACATTTTTAAAACATGTGCATATGCATACAATACTTAACTATAGCCTAACATTGACAGATTCTTTTCCCCATAATCCCCAAGCTGTATAACATTTAAAAAGAACTTCATGTGTGTTTAAAAAAAATTGTGGAGGTGAATATAAAAAAATGTCTAATCAATCAAAACATTTTCGCGACCCCCCTGCAGTACCTCCGCGGACCCCCTAGGGGTCGCGGACCCCCTGTTGAAGACCTCTGCTTTAGTGGTTAGTCTTTGGAGGAGTGCCATTGCTGTTGGCCAAGCTGCTACTCTATCATTCCAATTTCAGGCCTAGAGCATGGCTGTGAATGATTCTTGTTCTGGTCAATCCATACCACAACACTTCAGCATGCTTGATAACCCCATATTTATCATGCAAATGATGTCCATTGCTCATAAAATTAAATTAACACACTAATGTTTTGCATTAAAAAATGCTTTTGTGAGAACACAGTTCTTGGGTTCATAATTCACCAAAAATGCAGAAGGTTAACATTTTGGTATAAATAAACCTAATATGTTTGTTTTTAACTTAACGTTTTAATTTTCATCTTCATCTCTCCTCAGGTGCTTAATAAATGACTCACACAAATGGACATAAGACTAGGGGCCCCTGACTCGCTCCACAGCCCGTGTTTGAAGTAACAAAGTAATTTCTCATTGGAAAGTAAAGCAAATGATTGCATACAGATGCTAAACATCTACAAAAAGACGACAAAATGAGATGTGCAAAGTGATACACCATGGGTACATGGTACATACACCAATCAGCCACAATATTAAAACCACCGACAGGAGAAGTAAATAACATCATTTGTGACAATCCAATGTTCTGCTGGGAAACTTTTGGACCTGGCATTCATGTGGATGTTACTTAGACATGTAGCACCCACCTAGACCAGACCAGGCACCCCCACCCCATAGCAATGACACTCCTTGATGGTAGCAGCCATCCCCAGCAGGATGCAGCCTGACACAGACACACACACACAAAAACAGTTTAGGAACAACTAAAAAAAAAGACCCCCGTTGCCAGACACCGCAGTACACCCTCAGAAGGACCATGTCCATTCACAACTGTTTTGGAGTCACAATGGAGACCTGCACAATACTAGGAAGGTGGTCATAATGTTATGCCTGATCAGTGTATACACCCCATTGTCTCCTAAGAGCTCGTTTTCTATACATAGTGTCATAAATAACTGCACTCCTACACTGTGCGTTTTACACCTTGCTTACATCTGATAGCAGGAGGGAATCTAAGAAAAATGAATCTGTACCCCGGTTATTAGATATCCAGTTGAGAAGGTTGACATGGAGGGACAGGCCAAAGCCTAAAAGTAATTATGCATTATGACGGTATGATATATGTACTGATAATATTTGCATTGTTTTGAGTAGTTATGAGTAATGTCACAATGCCTTCCCACCAACAAAATCTTGATGGTGAAACCTCCTGCCCAGTTGGGTTCAACACAGTCAGCCAAAATACCGTGCTTATTGTAATACTGGAAAGTGTTTGACCTTTTCCATTGTTCACAAGGCTGTGAATTTCAGATCCAGGGCTAGGTTGCGATATGACAGAACAGTCACAGCCAGCCAACCTGCTGTCGTCTTCTTGCTAAGAAACGCCTGAGCTGGGGCTGTGCCCTTGAGAAGTGCTCTTAAAAACAGTGGTCGTCAAATGTGCAGCTGTATAATTGGAATATTAGATAAACTCAGAGAAATGTGAGTTATGACAACCGCCTTGAAGGAGAGGCAATAAAAACCTCCCCTCACAGTTAGAGAATGAGGCATACAGGGAGATGGAGGGAGGGAAATAGAGGAATGGAGTGCGAGGGGAGGAGTGATATATCTTCTGCCATCCCCAGCCTGATTTTCCACAGTGATTGGAGGCCCTCCGCAAATGATGAGGGAGGCAGCTGTGAGAGAGCAGAGGCTCTGCAGGTTCAAGGCAAAGTCAACAACGTCCAATCCCTCTAAACCCTCACACTGCTCTCCGCAAAGCAGCATGCCAAAATAAAGCCAACACTGCCGGTGAACGTGAGCATGAGGATGTATTAATGTGTATTAGGGTTGCATTCCCCTGTGCCTGTACATGCATGTGTGCTCTCGCAAGCTTACCCGCACGCCTTGGTTCAGTGATTGTGTGTGGCGTGTGGGTGAGTGTGCTCGCTGTCTGATGTGCAGCTGGATATCTGAATGCACCTGTGGCATGCACTTTTCAGCAGGATGAATCCTAATCTCTTGAAATCTCAGACACTGTAAAGCAGGTCTTTCCTGTGTTGATTTGTATCAGGATAGATCCCCTTGCTATCATGCCGTGACCCTTCCACGCAGAGAGAATTTACATACAGTGGTTATTTTGAGATATCATGTCTCAGTTGGCACCAAGCCCCCTTTAAAGGATGAGTCCGGTGATGCAAGTGACGAACAATGTGTTAGCCCATTATTCAGCACTTTCTGTCTTCGTTATCTCGCCCGTGGCTCACTGGCCAGGCCAAATGGTTCTTAATAAAGACAAATATACAAACAGATGCCAGTGTTATGAAGGAATAGCACCTGAGTAACCTCACATAATTGAAGAATTAAATCTATAAATCTTTATCAAACTATACATGATCAGAATATATGTGTAGATTTAGTGTGGTCATATAGTATTATGAGGGATCGTTTTTAAGATGTCCACGTTACAAGATTAAAGTATAACATTTTATTTGTCTTTAATATTTATATCAATTTCTATCATTTGGAATTACAATCCAATGCTCTAAACCCGCTAATGCTACATTTTTTAGTACAATATAAGTACAGTCTGATCCCAGAGGCTGTGTTTCCTTCTTCAACAGAACCTACATACACATTTCGACTGGCTTTGGATTTTAGTACCAGCTGTAAATGGAGATATTGACCCCCCCTCACCTCCCCTCAGCGTGGAAGGCTCTCTGGGCATGCTCCCTGTAAACAGACAAGACATTGGTTTTGATTGGAGACAAGCAGCCCCTCTCTAATCAGCTCTCCATTCTCTCCAGGGCTTCTGTTTCCAAGGTAGCAGCGTACTGTTCACACTGTTTCAGTCTGCTACAGAAATAGATCCGATAATATTGCCAGTGAAGAACAGGATTTCTGTTTTAAAGGATAAAGTACACGTAAGACAGCATATCTTTTTTTGAGATGCCAAGGTTGATAGTTGAGGTGTTATCTGAACTACTGCTTGCCATAATATACAGGACGCTGTCCAGTAGGTAAATCCAAATATATTGGGCTGTTTTATTCTGGGATGTCTAAAGAAAATCTGGTGAGCTTGTTAGACCTATCAATCATGCACACTAGAGTCAGTCTTTCAACCCATTTCCATCCAAGACTTCTGCTGGCCAATCTGACTGACCTCCTGTTGGCTTCCTGCACATAGTACAAAAGTAATTTTGATGGGCACCACTGTAATGCCTTGTATGTTTTAATATTGAACCGTGGCTCCTGATTCAACCAAGCAGTGATAGCCACAGTTTGAAATTGAAGCTAGTGTGGAAGTACCTTAAAGTGTAGTATTACTTATTGTATGTGTGTTTTCAGATTTTAGTGTTCAGTGGAATATAAAGAATGCACTTGACATGTTAGCTAACATAAACCAATCAGGCATAACATTATGATCACCTTCCTAATATCGTGTAGGTCTCCCCTGTGCCTCAAACAGGCCAAACAGTTGTGACTCATCAGTGAATGGACATGGGCCTTCTGAAGGTGTCCTGTGGTGTCTGGCAACAGAATGTTGTTAGTGGGGGCCTTTGGGTTCTATGGGTTGAGGGGAGGGGCCTCTGTAGATCATCCCAAACTGATCTGTTGATCAGTTTGGGATCTAGTGAATTTGGAGGCCAGGTCAACACCTTGTGCTGTTCTTCATGTTTTTTGAGTTGTTCCTACACCGTTTTTGTGTGCGTGCCTGCTGCCATCAAGGAGTGTCATTGCTATGGGGTGGGGGTGCCTGGTCTGGCTTAGGTGGGTGCTACATGTCTAAGTAACATCCACATGAATGCCAGGTCCAAAAGTTTCCCAGCAGAACACTGAATTGTCACAAGATGGTCAATGTTATTTACTTCTCCTGTCAGTGGTTTTAATGTTGTGGCTGATAGGTGTATCTAGATGTGGTATACGGCACGCCCTGCAGTCAGGTTTCAAGCATCAGACCCTGGCTCCACTGGAAAAGATAGACTGTACATTTTTAGGCTTCAGTTCTGAGTTTCCTTTGAGGAGCAACATTCTGGGAATAGTTCAGAGGTCGTCTTTAAAGAAGGCTGTGGAGGAGACAAGCGTTTGATTCAGTCTCCTGCCTCCTTTCCCTGATATACTGTGGGCATGCCAAGAGCAAAACTGGTCTTTGGGTTAGAATTGATTGTCAGCATTATGGACACTGTCACTCGACCAGAAAAATCAAAATGCAACCATGCATCAGCAGTCATATATATCAGAAATATGGCAGAGTCAAATAACATGTGTTACATTACATTACACATATGACATCTGACAGTAAGAGAAAAATGAATACCAAATTCTGTACCACGTTGCTTCAATCATGACTTTGTCTGGACCGTAACGAGTCGAACCACATCAGCAGTTATGTCTGTTGTCTCTCAATCAGTGTGGATTGTACTATGTGAAAATGTTGGGGTCACTCAGCAGGGAGGCTGAGACTGAAAACCCTGGGAAATTGGCCTAAAATGAAGCAGGCCGATATGAAACTCAAGCTACTAGTTCACCAAATGCAAAACAGTAAAAATGTGATACTCCTGATGCATAGTTATGACGTGGAGCTTGTGTCAAACACTGATCATCTGTTCCGCGTTACCACTCAAAATGAAGAAAAAAAATATTTTCATAAGGAAATGCAAGCACATAATGTTTATCATCAGTCTTTTTTTTTCTTTCTTATATTTGGCCCCTGTTGAGTAGATCAGTAGAGAGAAACAGGAAATAGAGTTAGAGAAGGGAGATGACACGCTTAAAGTGGCACAGGCTGAAACAGTATCCTTATGGAACGTCCAATCAATATGTCCCTGACCAAAATAATAATGAAAAATAATATAACAATGTGCCCAAACCAGTGATATTTGGGTGTGACGGCTTTAAGTACAAGCCTGCCTAATTAGCTAAACAATAACTAAAAATTCCTACGGTCAGAAATGCGTGTTCTCCTTCATTCCACACAACAATGTTGTTTCTTCGCTGACGTTTGAAGTTAGCTTCATAGCATCCTGCTCAACTTACTGTGCTATTGTACTAGGGGTGTAACAGTATTTGTATTCGTCCCTCGGCGTCACGGTTCATAGTACAAACTGGGTTCAGTACATGATGAGAGTGGTAGGAGCTGTGTATATGGTTCTGCAGTTCATTTTGAAATAGCTGACGAGTGCTTGGGCAACACCGAATCTGCAGTGATGGAATGGACTAGTTTTATAATTTTGTCGATCTTACTGTAAACACTCATAGCTCGCAGATGTTCGTAGCGCTTTAAGTAAAATGTTTATAATCTGGTCAGGGGTTTTATATACGTCTGAACACAACAAGTTTGAATAATTATTCACGTTAGAGTCAGTTATCTTGTTATTTGGGAAATTTATAGTATGACATTCTAGTCTGGAAGCTAGACCAACTTGGCCAAATGGCTCTGATTGGTTGAACGACTAATCAGACCCATGACCTCAGCAGAAAATGACATCTTGAGGTCATGACCTTGTGAGGTTTCCCTCAACAGGTCGCCGGTCAGTGAACCTGATGTGCATGTTTTTGGACAGTGGGAGGGTGCTGGAGCACCCAGAGAGAACCCAGGCAGGCACAAGAACCTGCCTATTATTATAGTATAACAGTACTATGGGGGCCACTAATGGCCTTCCACTGGATTGGCTGAGGGCTACACCAGTAGCATTAGCTTGGTGACTTGAGGAGTTTTTTTCAGTCTGTCCAAAATAAATGAAAAAAGTTAGTCTTATACATGTGTGAGTTTTTGTTGCTTTTTCCTGTTGTACCGAACCGTAACTTATGTGTACCGTCACACCCCACTTTCAAATGCAATAACTAGGGGTGTAACGGTACATGTATTCGTCCCGCGGTGTCACAGTGCGGGCGTCATGGTTCGGTGTATGCAGTCATACGTCTGAGTGAGTAGCCTATTAAAAAAAAGAAAAAGTAGAGTCCTCACTTCAATCCAGGTGGCGGTAATGAGCCTAAAAGCTGCCAGCTAACGTCATTAGCCTACAGAAGAAGAAAAACATACGAAAAGTAAAGGAGAGTGTGGAGTTGGAAGAGCCGCCGGCTTTATTTAAATCACCAGTATGGGAACACTTTGGTTTCCCAGTGCAACATAACGGCTATGGCACGCGAGTTGTGTACCAGACAAAGACCGTCTGCCAATGATATTTGGCGGAGGTGCGGTACGTTGCTGGAAACACATCAAACATGCTAACACACATAAGACGGCATCACCCCGATATGTCTGTCACTGGTGCAAGGAGAAAAAAAAGTGTATGCAACAAGTTAGTTAGTTTCCTATAATGACGTTACCAAAGTTGCCATGATGGTAACCTCATGAATGGCTTGTACAAATACAGTGTCATTACTCCTCAGTTTCTCGAAAATTAAAAGTAATGACTTCAAAATAATCACAGTGGGCACAATATGTCATCACTGAACATGTACAAAAGAATTCTATAATGCTTTTATGCTAGCTAGCTACACCTTTATTAGGAACACGAGTATTTAAAATCATAACCTATATGTTCTGTATAAGAGCAAAAAAACAGTATAAAAAAATAATAAGGTGCACCTGTCACATTCCATGGAAATGCACTTGGACCATGATGTGGACAAGAAAAAGAAATAATAAAAAAAAACATTCAATTGAATTCATGAGAAAACACGAATCAGGCTATTATTAGGATTTAGTTCGGGATGCTTCTTCAGGGAAATGTTTTTTAATGAGATTAAGCTTAAAATTAATGGAACGAATACATTAACATTTTGGATACTGCGGATTTGGTTTCCTTCTGTCTGTATTTTAGTTTTTCAGAATGGTTTTCTATGAGTAATACTTTCTATGAGTCTTGTTAAAGCACCCTCATACTTCAGGTTGTCAGTATAGTACTGTCAGCCATAAAGTGGGATTAAAATATATTAAAATATTTTATCTCTTCTCATAAAATGATTGTATGTGATTTATTCATGATAAATAAATTGTATATCTTCTTAAAACAGATCAGTTTCTTCTCTTCCTGTATGTATACATATATATATATACATATATACATATATATACACACATTTTTTTTTTGTTAGAGGCTACGATGTCAGCAACATCATAGTATATCTTTACAGCTTAATAAAGTGTGTAGTTACATTTGAGACTTTTGTACACCAGAGTTTAAGAGAACCAGATGTAAAATATTTACAGGCCTCTAACCAAAGGTTTCCATTTTTGCCAGAGTGGTGTCTTGTTGCTGTGGACATGACATTTTCTGCAGCGCATTCATTCATCGAATTTTAAGTTTGCCATGTAACCAGTGTGTGTGAATCGCTGATTGGATGGGAATGAAGGAGTGGTTTTCAAGGGTTCTTGGTTAGAAGGAATATATGGTTTTGCTATCAGCTGAAAACACTCAAAGTGAATGTTTCTAATTGTGGCTCTGTTTCTGCCCTGTGACACTCTGCAGCACTACATAATAGGATTGTGTGTGTACCCACCTCTGCAAGCATAAAAAAAAAATAAATAAAAAAAATGCATGGGCACTCATCTCTCCGCCCTCAATCGTTTACGCTCCACTGCCAAGTCAGAGGTCTAATTATGCATTTGAGCGTGAGAGTTTAATTTGCGCTTTTCATTTGGAGTGATTGGCACTCGCATAAGTTATGCTGAATGCTGTTTAACTACAGGGGAGGCAGCCGGTACGCACTATGCACCATCACTGTGCCACTCCACTCACCCTGGTTATTCATGTCAGAGCTAAATGTATATTCATGTCCCTGCAAACCTGAGTGTGTTGGAGTAAGAGGCCTCACGCTGGATATAAGAGAGGCGTGCCTGTGTGTCGAAGGAGGAGGATGTGTTGCAACAAAATCTCTCCCTTGCGGGTTATAATGCAGCAGTTTGTCACATGTAATGCATTTGTTGACGTGTGTTTGCGTGTGGGCCTGGTCGCTCCAAATATTTTATCTAGGCTCTGGGATAGAGAGATAGAATTCCCAGCATTCTTGTTGTGAAGGCGGGGCCTTGTGAGAATTTAAGGAGTGCACGCACAAACAGAACGACGTCTAAAGTCTAATTGAAAGGGCTTATTCTCTTATTGTAGTACACACATTGCTGCCTCACCCCGCTGCACTCCTCCTACCTGCCTCTTCCTTTTCTCATCTTCTGTGTTTACTTCTGTTTGTCACACTCCCCCACTTTCTCTTGCTGCCTCTGCTTCTCTTCAGCACCCCCACCTACCTCACAGCAGAGCAACTCTCTGCAACGCCGAACAACTTACTTCCTTTTTTCTAAAGTAAATCCCCATGTGGTCAAGCGCATTATACAAGCACACTGCCAATTTCCGGCCGCCTATTATCCATCCCGTTGTGTTTTAATTTTTTCATTTTCTGCACGCATGCACGCACACACGGAGACGCACACACACACAAAGGCTTACACACAAATAATTCCCCAATTAACAAACAATTGTTAAGGGATGGAGGTAGGCAGATGTTGGGGAAACAATTAAGAGAGCATTATTGTTGCACAAAAGGTTTTAAAAAGCACCACCGACTCTTCGTAATCCCACCTGCTTGTCAGTTAGTATCATAGCTAACCATGTCTCACATTTTTATAGAGGCCTGCCTTAGTCATTCTGAAAGCTAATAACGGCGCCAAGCTAATAACGGCACCACTGCAAGCCATAATCGGCGTCACGTGGTGCAGAGAAGTCAGTGATGTCCATCAAGCTTTGCGCAGCAGGAGTCATGAGCAAATGTCAAAAGGTGTGATACAGAAATCAAGATGAGGAGAGAGAGTGTGTGTGTTTCTGCTCTTGTATTTTTCCACGGAGGGATTTTGCTGATGGTGCATACTTCCTTACTTAGTACTGCCCCACTTCACATTCAGGTAGTTGCATCCTCACCTGCCCAGTGCACCTGGTCCTCCAGGTGGTGAGTTGTAATGCTAGTAGATGGAGGAGGGTGATTTAGCTTTCTTGGGTCTCGGCCACTGCTTTCATTATACTGCTGCATCGTTGCTCTTAATATATATAAAAAAAACTGTCTAGATTCTGTTTTGTAAGTTAAATTTCAGCACGTCTCGGGCCGTATGGATTTCTATTGCACTGATACCACATGGTAATATAATTACTAGCCTTCTGGAACTGTCAACTGGTCCATATGTGATAATATTAGTGACTTCAGCTAGATTTGCAGGATAGGTTTTCTAATCAAATTCAACATAAAACCTACTGAAAATCAGGGTTTTATGAGTTTATAGCTCCGGAACAACACATACTTTGGAACTGTGGGCCTGGACGGAAATCACTGTGAGTATTTCCATGCACATTAGTATCCCAGTTTGAGTCCTGGTGAGTATTGTTCTAGTTTTACAATAATATCTGAGAAATGGTCAAAAACCTGGCAATTCACTTCCCTGTATTCACAGGTATTATTGATCTATAGTGCACTTGTGTCTTGGTATCTTAAGATATCAGAAAAGTGATCCATTAGTCAGCATGCTGCAGTATGGTTGGTTTTATTGTTCTCCTGGTTTCATATCCAGCGGCATTTGTCAGAAGCTATAAGCCTCTAGTTTCTCAAAGAAATACAGATGTGCCACTTCTGTGACAATCCTATGGTGTGTATATAAACACACTCACTGTTCCATTGTTGACACATTTTAATGCCACTCTTACTTAAACTTATACATCTGTAGTCAGGATGCATCTTAATTACAGGTCTGAAAAGAGGTCTTAGAGAGATATTCAGAGTCTTCCCAGAATACAGCAGGCATGCTAGGTTTCAATTTGTGTCACCTCACGTGAAACCCTGCTCATACCTGGTCACAAATGCATTTGTTTGCCATTGTAATCATCCATTTTCTTGCATAAGCTACCCTGTCATTTTAATTTCCATGGCTTGACAAAGCTCCACCTCCCTCTTCATTTGAATGACAAGTCATTAGCTTTTTAATTTGCTGTCAACAATACACCAGTCTGTAGAATACATGCAAGTGAGCGAAGGCCAGTGTGCTAACCTTCAAAACAATTTGCTTCTGTTGAGTTGCCGTATCAAAAGAATACAGTGAATAGAACGCTGCTTTTGTTTTGTTAAACTGTATTATCTGTAATTTTCAGTGGCTGTCACATAATCCACCGGCTGATGTGCTGTATCACGTGGAAATAGACATCTTACTGTGCTAAAAAATGTGTCTTGCACCTCCCACGAGTGCAAATCTATTTGTATTTATTCCTCAGTTCAGCTGCATATGTTGGTCCACAAACCTCCCCACAGGTAGATTGCTTGGTGAATTATTTAATAAACCAGATTGCCTCATCACAGTCGAGGAGGGTGAGCGCTTGTGGTTTGCCATAAAGAAGACGGAGCAAAGAGATTAGGAAAACTAAAACCATGTGATGGGGTGGAGATGTCTCGGCAGCGAAGGAAAGCCGATAACATCCCTGCCTCCTTCATTAATTTTGGGAGTGAAAGTCAGATGAGCGACTGAATAATTTCTAATCTTCTTTGAGGCCATGCGGCGCAGGACGGGGAAGGGGAGGATGTTTATTTACGATCTTCACCGTGGTCGTGGAGACCTGGCATTCCTGCGGCATGCCGAGATGTAACAACAGAGATATGGCCTGGATCAAAGTGTTGTGTAGATTTTGGAGTGATGCTTTTCTCGCCACGCTGCTGCAGCCTTATCTGCTCTGTATGCATCCACTATGAACTCTCAGAGTCACAACAAACGATCTTTGCTGTTCTTTGTGTTTCATATTTGCAGATTTTGCCTACATGTGTTCACATTTTCTTGTTTTTATCTGACCTGTAATCTCCTATTCCTCCTTGTATGACGTACATGGCTCCTGCTTAACACCTTTTATTTCCAGTAAAACAAGTCCATTATATTAGTTACATTTTAGGTGTTAGGATCTCTCTCCTCCCCTGTTTCTACAAACATTCAGAGAGGAGCAAAGAGTCTACGAAGCGGGACAACAGTGTGCAAAGACTTCTTCATGTGGCCCCTAAGGGCAACCCCACTGTGGCACTGCTGTTAAATCAAGCCCCTGGCTTTAGCTCCCAGTAGGCCCGTGCTCCTTTGACCCCCACCATCTGTGGAAGCTTGAGTTCATAGAACCCTCTCGCTCTATTCTAAGCTACCTGTCCTTGAGCTCTCTCCTGTTTTCACAGCAGTGTTGGTTCAGTGTCACAGCTAATCCTTAGAATCTATACACCATAGTGGATATGCTCAGCATACACACACGGCAAAGTACTCTCCCTCTCCATTGTGCTCTCTAATGGTCAAAGGGATCAAAAGTGCAAACGACACAGGAGACCACGTCCGCGACAATGATCAAGGGCAGGAATTCAATTTAGCTCTCAATCATTTAACAAATCAAGAGAAATATCATATTATACAGTCTGCCACAAAAAAAAAAAAATAATCCATTGCCCCCATTACATGTTAACTGCCAGTTTGGCTCTCAATGCAGCGAAAACAAACCAAAGCCAGACTCACGAGTATTTTTCTAATGGTTCTTGTCCGTTAACACTGCTTTAACGTTTTGAGTACTCCTGATAGTCATCCAGCCAGTAGCTGTGACCGCTGCTCTGCTCCTCATCACAGAGCCTTGACCACAGAGAACGTCTTATCAGCACCGCGTGTGCCGCCGATCTTAAGCTCGCGCTGATGGATTTGGCTGAGTGCTCGATGGAGTTTCAAGCAGATTCATATCGAAGTGATTGAATGAGCCGGGGCTTTGGTTGGCTTGAGTTAGCGCTGGTGGTGCTGTTATTGCAAATGCAGGCAGAGACAGTGATACTATAGCTGTGGTGATGGATGGAGAGGCAGAAATTTCCCCAAAGGATGAGGGACGTGGGGTGCACGTGAGCGGGGTGGTGTTGAGTGCACATACACAACCTTTATTGCATGGAAAATGGATCAGCCTCAAGTGAACACGTCTTGTACTGCCAACAGAGTTGCTTCTGAAGTGGAAATATTTATCTCTATTATCTCTGAAGGGAAAGCATAGGCACATGGGAAGTGTAACACAAATCAAGGCAATTGTTATTAAGCTTTGCAAAGGATAGTACACTGCATTGTGAATTGTGAATTAGTGAAGCTAAAAGTTTTAATTTAATAAAAATAGCCCTGCTCAAACTGTAATAATGTCACACTGCCAGCACTGTACATGATTTAACGTCTTTAGGTATATCAAACCATTTGAAATTCCTTTGTCCTGTTGTACATGTATCATCTGATTCCACTCCGCTAGGCAGCCTGATAACATCAAATAGCATATGAGTAACAGGCTAAGTCATGTTACCTGCTCTCAGAATTTAACCCTCCTATAATCTCAGTGAGTGAGTGACTGCCTACCCCTGTCCTTAGCCCCATCTTATGTGTCATTTCATGCAGATCAAGCCATAACTAAATATACTAGAAGTGGTGTTTTATTTATAAGCAGTTCCATGATATCACATAGATGGGAGAGGCCGACAGAGCAGCAGATGAAAGCAGTGATGAGGATAATTAACCTACCTTAAATTAATACAGAAAACAAACACAAATGCCGTGTTCCCATCCTGTTGGTTTAATGACACCAAACGGGAAGATTAGTGGAATCAGCTGTTCATCTCGATGAGCAAACAGCTAATATTTGCATACGATAGCATATGGAGACCGGCCTGAATTTGCAATTCCCTCAGCGATTTTCTAAATTTTCGGTAAAACTTTTTCCTCCGTTTGGATGGAAGCACGGCTACTGTTAGAGCTGCTTCACGTGGAGGAGCTTTTAGCAGCTAAAGTGTTACCGGCCAGAAACATGAATCATAATGACACCGTTCACATGCTAACAAGTTCACATTATTACTAGTACAGTGCTGCTTGGAGGTTTTTGCACCTTTCAGAATTTTCTACATTTCAGCATAAAAATGATACAGCACATTTTCACATAAGGCCAGAGAGTAGACAAAGAGAACCCATTCAGACAAATATATATATACATGACATGGGTCGTTTAAGAAATGAGAAGCTACTCATTGCATCGGTTTGGGTTAAATAACAAAATAATCACCCATGCAGTAATTATCCAATGGGAGGCTCGTACCTATTTGCTTAGTTAAATCCAGGTGGTGCCTTTTTTTTTGTTCTTGGCCAGGTAGTGTGTGTGTATATATATAGTCTTGTATAATGTGCATAATAAAAAAGCCAGTCTCCTGGATTAGCCTGAGTGGCTCAGACATACCCCAGAGGTGGACCACAGAGATGGAAGGAATGCTGTTTGCACAAGTCAGAAAGGAGATTGGATATCCACTAAACCCACTGCACACATCACTGGACCAGAGAGGCAGGGAGAGAAAGGAGACAGCATCGTGGCTGGATGCAGTTCAAATCAAACATTTAGATGATCGAATGATCAAACAGACTACAAATAAACTCTGTATCATTTGGTTAATGATCAAGTGAATACTCTGGTAAGGTACTGACGGAACCTTTGCTCCTGGAGGTGCCAGACTTTGCTACATTTACCTGGTTTCTATTAGAAGAGAATTACATTCTGTTGATTATATTCAATGCTGTCAATATGTGTCCGCTGAATATTATTGAAATAAGATTAAATGCACAAACTATGAGGAAGAGAAGTACTATTGCCTACAATGTAATATAAAATAATAGTCCATTCTGCATGTTTTGATTCGTACTTTCAACAATAATTATAGACTGATTAATTTAATCTAAAGAATGACCATTGTTTAAGATGCATCACAATGTTTTTCAGACTTGCCTTAATAGCCTTTTTATCTATTTCCCTTTGTTTTGTCTCTTTTTCTTGATCCAACCATACCCCGAGTATGAATATGACATTTAACTTTGATTATTCACCCTTGCCTTCTGAAGTAACCAGCCTTCTTGGGACGTGATTGAGGGTGGTGTGAGAAAAATGCATAGTATTTGCTCCAGGCACGTGTGGCTTCTGTGCTGGGAGCTTTTTTCATTACCCAGTCTATCAGCATGGCAAATAAGAGCTGTGACCCTTCGTGACCTGGCCCCTGACTCAGATAAGCACAGCAAACACAGTGTGAAGTGTCTCAGGCAGTTGAAGTCACACACGATGGAGCACACTAAGCCCGCCGTCCTGCCACACTGACAGATGCCTCCCGCACTCTTGAAACGTCCTGAATGCTCCTGTTTGTGTGAAGAGGGTAAATGCGTGTCTTTGGAAATTGGGGATTCTTTCTAGGTGTCTGTTCGAGTGGGTGTTTATGTGTGTACATGCTTGTCAGCACACATGCGTGTCACTTCCTATTTGTTGCTGTGATGTGTTTTCCCTCACCTCTATCCGCCACGCTCCCCCAACATACCATCAGGCCATTGACAGAAACATCACTCTCTGTGCTTTATGGCCACGGAGGAAACGAGGTAAACAAAACCCGAAAAAGAAGAAGCCATGTTTCTCTTTTATGGTCCACAATTTTTCACAGGCTTTAGTAAAGGCCAGACCTGAATTATTGGAGAGGCATATCGCAATGGTTGGCAGGGCAGGGAGTTTATCCCTAACATTTTTAAACAAACTTTTGCTATATATCTTGCACAGTTCTCCACTCTGAGAATGGATTTTTCATCTTCCGCTCTGTCCCTTTCCCTGTGCACGGTTTCAAGGCTGCTGCCTGGCATCAACGGTCGATGACAATCTGGCCTTTGTGTTTATTTTTCTGTCATCCACAGATAATGACCATGGCACCGCAGCTATAGAGAATCTTTGGGAGGACGAGCACTGACACGCAGAGAGGGTGGGGTGGGGGGGAGACAAAACGACTTCAAACAACAATAGTTTTACAGAGAAAACCCAGGCCTCTCTCTGAGGAAATCACTGTTCAGGAAAGAATATTCAAAGCAAAGCAGAATCCACAGAGAGACCTAATCAACTGAAGCTCATTCTGTTTTTGAGATCAAAAACAGTTTCGCAACAGTTAGTGATAGTGTAACACCATCTGTGCCGCTTTAGGGACAGTAATGTCATTGTACTGTATCTAGGTGGTGATCCACTGTGATCAAGCTAAAATCAGGCTCAGGTCACTTTATTTGACAAGCTGTAGATGAGTGATCTATATTGTCATAATGTAACGACAACACAGACAGCAGACACACAAGTACTCAGAATCTCAACAGCTGCTTATTTCGTACGTTCATGGATTTGACTTTTCTGTCATGCCACCACCACCAGGTAGACTTAACCCTTTATAGGACACTCATTGAAATACTTGGAAATTTAAAATTTCAACCCTAGAGTTCTGTTGGGCATACAAAGACTTTTTTCATAATTTTTCATTTTCATGTAGAAAATCAGGGCAGCACAGTGGCGTCCTCCCACCATCCAAAGACATGCTCATTAGGTTAATTGGTGATTCTAAATTGGCCGTAGGTGTGAGTGTGAATGGTTGTCTGTCTCTCTGTGTTAGCCCTGCGATGGACTGGAGACCTGGGTGTACCCCGCCTCTCGCCCGATGACAGCTGGGATAGGCTCCAGCAGACCCCCGCGACCCTTAACAGGAATAAGCGGGTACGGAAGATGAATGAATGAATGAATGAATGAATGTAGAAAATCAGGGCAGCACAGTGGCGCGGTGGTTGGCACTGATGCTTCACTGCAAGAAGTTCTGGGTTCAAAAATGGAGCCTTTCTATGTGGAGTTTGCATGTTCTCCTTGTGTCTACGTGGGTTCTCTTCCACTGTCCAAAGACATGCTCATTAGGTTCATTGGTGATTCTAAAGTGGCCGTAGGTGTGAGTGTGAATGGTTGTCTGTGTCTCTCTGTGTTAAACGACCTGTCCAGGCAGCCTGTCCAGGGGACATTACAGAAAATGAATAAATTGTCAAGGTTTTTCAGGGTGAGGTAGGACCCAAATGCTGGACACTAGGCCATGGGGCAGAAGTTGGCTAAAATTAATTTAATTAAACAAAGGAAACACAAAGTGCTGCTGAGACGGCAGGAGAACCAAAAATCAAAACCTTCAAAAAGACAAAAACGTAACATGACAAGACCTGGGGCCTCATGTACTAACAGTTGCGTAGATTTCCACTTAAATCGTGACGTAAGCTCAAATCTACAAGCATTTATAAGCACATTTCCTTTGTACATCCCGATCGAGCGTACCGGACCCCTCCCTGTCCACGCCCCTTTTAAATATGCAAATCACGGTCCACGCCCCTTTTAAATATGCAACTCTCTGTCCACGCCCATTTTAAATATGGAAATCATATTTAAATTGACCCTGCACCTGAGATTCCCCTCTCTGCGCGATCAGAAAACAAAAACATAAGAATGAGTAAGACGGGAAAGAAGAAGAACTTCACAGAAAGAGAATTGGAGACGCTACTCTCTGGAGTGGAGATGCGTAAAATGTGCTCTTTGACACGCTGCCACAATGTTTACTTGCATTTGCACATCACGTATGATCTTCCTGTTGACATTTACAAATTCATGCAATGGCGCTTTTATATCAATGTGTGTGCAGTTGATAGCTCTGATTACAGTCAGAAAACCGTCTCTCGCTGCAAATTGCTCTTTAATGTTGACCTGTTCAGATGCATTGTGGGTATCTGATATACCTGGCTGACATGCGGATACCTCCGTCCCACGCGGCTTACATAGATCTGCTCAGGGTCGACCGGCACAGTCCCGATCGGTCGGATTAATAGTTTTCACATTGATGACAGTTTCCCGGCATCACCTCTAAGTGTCGCCAAAGGATCGACATCTGTAGAATCCTACTTACGCCAGCCAAATAGTTGCCGTAGGAATGTACGTAAGTTACGGACCTTTCACTCTTGATACATCTGAACTTTTACGTGAGCGAGTACTTACGTAACGTTTTTGTACTTATGCAACGTTCGTACATGAGGCCCCAGAGCTTGAGAACACAGGGAAACAGTGGAAAACAGCATGACGCAAAAGAGGACAAAGGGAAAGGCAGGACTATATATACACAAGGAGAGGAGGGTGACAAGAAACAGGTGAAACCAATCAAGATGGGGAAGACAATCACAAAGGCAGGAAGATACAGGAAGTGACACAAGACAGGAAACCAAGAACTTAACAAAATAAAACAGGAAACTGAAAAACATGAAACATGAACGAAACTCAAAACATGAACACAGGAAATCAAAACACAGAACTATGACATGAATGAATGAATGTATAAAATCAAGGTCACTAAAGTTCCCATAAATGGTTCCTAAACAAAGGTAAACCATCAGAACATAAGTGCTGATTCAGGCACTTGTCAACATACACATTATCACATTAGACAACATTAGGACACTTCTTCCTGGTACCTAAAAGCAGTTACGCTCAGTGTTCAAGCAGAGGTGGACCTTGCAGACCACACCTGACCCTGATTTGATCTGAGAATGTCTGGCTGGGTCTCGCCCGATGACAGCTGGGATAGGCTCCAGCAGACCCCCGCGACCCTTAACAGGAATAACCGGGTATAGAAAATGAATGAATGAATGTTTGGCTGGGTGAAAACCACATGCTTCTAAACCTCACTGAGAGGCACTGGGACACAATTTAAAATGTGTGTGTAAATTACCAAATACCAGGGGTTTAGCACTATTCACATAGCTCTAATATTACCTGGGTCATATGATTTAAAAACTACGCTCTTACGTTTGTGATGTGTGGGGTGCATTCAAGGATATAATGTCAAGGCTCTGCTCCGCAGCTTTAGCTACATTTCAGATCAGTTTATCTATTTATTTTAGTTTAATGCAACATAATATGATTAAACATTTTTGTCATCACAGAAGCACGGTGGACATTTGAAGAGTAATTGTTACTTCACAAACTGTGGACAATGCTGATTCATGCAGGATTAAGATCACAGCCAACCCCTGTAATTATTGCAAATTATTAGAGGTGCCCAGGTTATAGCAGTCCTGTGTGAATAGGGCTATATAATAAGAAACATGTTTCATTTCATTTCATTTGATTATTTTCCTTCAAACATTTCTAAGATTCTGTGTCTTTTGGTATAAATCAATCCTGTTTTCACTTGTTTTTGAAGATCAGTCGACATATATTTAAGCCGCAGCTCCTTAATGATGAAAACAATTAAATGTTCATAAGAAGCATAATGTTTTCATGTTTTTCAGATTGAGATTCACGGCGGCAGGATCAAACAGATTATATAGTTTGGTTGCTTGTAGGTTTGGTGTTTGATGTTTGATTACAGCTTTCCTGGTAAATGTTACTCTTATAACAAAGCCGTGGACAGGTGATCCGAATGACTAGGGCACTGCCTTTAGATCCAAACCAGCACATTTACTCATTTGGAAACAGGCCTGCCTAGTAGTTGTTAGTGTTTTGTTTGGGTGAGCTTGGCCTTTTGAGGAATTGTGTGTACACAACATCAGCAGAGGTTAGGCAGCGGAAATAATACTTCCTCTTCTGGTTTGAAACAACAGAAGGTAAAAAAGGAATACCTTGTCTTAACACCGAAAACAGAGGGAGTTATCTGTAAGGGCTCTGCTAAGTATAGAACAGAGAATCAGCTAGGAGGCAGGAGGGGAACAAATACATCGGGTTAGAGTGTGTAAGTGTACTGCACAGTAACAGATGGAAAAAATAAATCTTACAACAGTGCTAGTGGGATACAGTACATGCCTTGATTCCAGATTTATGGTAGCTTCTAAGTTATTTACTATACGGCAATATGAAATGATGTGTTGGGACCATGGGAACTCCAGAGAAGGAGTCTTTTGTTTAAGTAAAATCCCTTAACTTTGACAGTCACACTCCGTTTCTGGTCACTTCCTGCTACAGTAACATGATACTACTGTGATGGCCAGCGGTGAGATAAAACACGGTCCTCTCTTTTCTCCTCTCTCTCTGTGTACAAGAGTGGCCATCTCCAGATGTTCTGGAACGTTTTGGCAATGACGCAAGAGCGTGCCGATTCCTGGTTGGCCATGCAAGCACTCCTAACCGAGAGCAAACAAGCTATTCAGCCAGCAGTGGTGACACCTACTCACAAGAGGAACCACAACACAACATAGCCCTGAGCTGCTAACTCTGCAAGGTGAACAAAGGAGAGGCCTCCAGCTCATCAGACCACGGTAAATTGCATTTTTCTTGAGAACCGCAATTCTCCTCCATCTGGTTCCCCAACTAAGGGCGCACTCGGTAACCCTAGCTACGCATGCTCTGGAGGACTGCGCTGTCCAGCTACTCTATGCCAAGGGAGCAGCTGGTGGTCTCTTTTCAAAAACCACCAAAATTTACACAACACCACCAGAAATATTAGATAAGATATTGTGTTCAATACTTTGACCACCCACATCGCTTACACTAGTGTAGCCAGTCATAAAAACCAATGCTGTTGACGCGTGGACATCATCTAGCCAGAAAAGCATGGCAGCCAACCACCGCAACTACTCACTCACATCTGACTACTACAAAGCCATCCACTGAGAGGCTTATAATTTATTTTTATTACTATTTTATGGGATGTTCTGAATTATTTTATCTGATTTATTTGTAAATTGGGCTTGCACAGTGGCGTGGTGGTTAGCACTGATGCCTCACAGCGAGAAGGTTAGAATCCAGGCCGACTGGGGCCTTTTCTGTTTGGAGTTTGCATGTTCTCCCTGTGTCTGCGTGGGTTCTCTCCGGCTTCCTCCCACTGTCCAAAGACATGCTGGTTAGGTTCATTGGTGATTCTTAATGCATGTGAGTGTGAATGTTTGTCTGTCTCTCTGTGTTAGCCCTGAGATAGACTGGAGACCTGTCCAGGGCGTACCCCGGGGGATAGGCTTTAGTCCCCCCGCGACCCTTCACAGGACAAACAGTTACAGAAGATGAATGAATGAATGTTTGTTATGTTCTAATTAAACTTACAAAGTAGGAGCACTTCTCTACTTAACACTAAGTGCCTCCTGGTTAATGCACTTCAAGTGGCATAGAGAACAGGATAGGAGAGGGTGCGGCTTGAGAGGACGGTGGAGTATGACAGGAAAACTTCCGGTGCGATAGAGGGTATAATTGAGAAGTGACGGTGCTGCTTACCAGAGAGCACCGGCCCCCTTATGTCATCTTACAGCGTCTGTCTCTTTGCACAAGCAGAGCAGATTCAGTGTGCTCATGCTCACACGCATGCAAATAAATGCTCTTTGGTTTAGTTTCAAATCAACATTAAAAAGTAATTAAAAAAAAAAGACGCCAAAATGATCCAAAACCAGTCCAAATTTTGTTCACCAGCCCAAGTCCATTTTTACCCTCAGTATAGAAATTGAAACTCCCCAGTTGGGCATTAAACTGGCCGATCTGGCAACACTGCAATGGAACCACCACAACCTTCCAGCCAGTATTGGTTTTGGGAGACTCCTATCTCCTCCCTTGACAAGGAGCACTGTGAAGGCAATGATAGATAGATAGATAGATAGAAAGATGAGTCCTTTTTTTCAGATAAGTCCCAGAAAGTTAACAGGTAAATGCAACGATCTACGACCCACCGGGCAGATCCTCTTTGGAAATACTGTTCCAGTCTTCAAAGCAGCCTTTCTTTCCAGAGCTATCTTCAAAAATGATGCAAAAGAATCCTTATTGCTGCAACTAAATAAAATATCACCAATAAGAAGAAGTTTGAAAGTTTTCAACAAGCCAGTGATTCATCCCCAAACTCTAACTGCCCATTCAGCAAGAACCAGTGCCTTGTGAAATGAAGATGTTCAGGAATGAACTCAGTTCAATTGGCAGTAATTGGGATTAGAAATACTCTCCTTGAAGTATTTTGGACTTCTTTCCAGTGATTTAAGCAAAAACAGTCCAAACACAGAACCTTTAAACACATGTATTCCCCAAAATTGCATTAAAAAAAATAGAACAATCATAGAAATCTGGAATGTCAGTTTTTTAGGAACCCAGATGAAGCAATGCATTTAACCTCAAAGAGAAGACAGTAAGCCAAGTCTTAATTGTACTATTTTGTAGAGATTTGCCTCCAATTGAAGAAGCAATAAAGTCCACGTTTCTAAGAGGTAACTACACACATTGTGGTTTTTGTTTTTTTTTGTTTTTTTGTCAAGTAATTTGGTAATTAGCTACACTTAAGCAATTAGACAAAGAAAAGGCTAAGGAGCAGTGCTTCCAGCTGGGCCTTATTTTCCACTAGACACAGGTGTAAAAAACAAAAGTGGGAAGAAGAAAAAGGAAAAGCAAGCACGGAGATGGAATTTCTCGTCATCCATCCAGGAACTGTCACTTTGAACCATCTCTCTTTCTTTCTGCCTCCACCCTCCAACACCCCCCCCCCCCCCCCCCCCCCCGCTCTCTTTCTCTCTCTGTCTCTCTGACACTTTTCATCAGCCATTGTTCTCTGCGGGGTGATTTTTCTCTTTCCTCTTCAGACACGATAAAGGAGTGCACAGTCATATTCCCAGCACGGCTCCGGCAAAACAAAGACTCACCATGAGGAATGAGAGCCAACGTAAACCTTTTCCACCCGCTCCTGCACTAATACACTAATATGGAGGATTAATAATTGGGTCGAAAGGTTGATGGTTGCGCTGCTCCAATAACATTTCATGTTTATTTCTGTTTTAGCCAAATTTCCCCAAAACCTGTCACACTTCCCCTCGTTTCTCTTCCAAGTATATAAAAGCACCTCAGAGATTCATTTACTCTTGACATAAGCTTTGAAATCCTACATCAGCCATGATCCTAAAGAAGAGCTGCAAAATAAATTAACTAATGCATCAGCATGGTAGATTTTGTGCATGGACATATTACATTCCTATTAATTTTGCCTGTAAATTACTATTATTATTTTATTTACATAGCGTCAAGATCCTTTAAAGAACCCAGCTTGAAACCCCCAGAATAAGAACTAAGGCAATGATGGCAAGAAAAACTCCCTTTTAACAGGGAGAAACCTTGAGCAGAACCCAGCTCATACGGAGGGACCCATCTGCTTGAGGCCAGCCGGGTGGAGACAGAAAAAGAGAGAGGACAGGAGGAGAAGAATGCGGACGCAGAATCTGTGTCATACAATCTATCCTTGCACAATTAAGATAAAAAGGAACTGTAACTTTTTTCATCAAGCAACAAAAATAAGGCGATGACGAGGCCATTCAGACATTCGCTTGCAAATGACGAGAGATAGGCATATCAGAAATTCCCCCTAGACAGTGATAGGACAGATATGACACATCTATTTATGAGATGTCTGTAATAATTCTGGGCCCCTCATTCTCAGTGGATGGAGGCAGCGTCTGAAAATGGTATCTTGTCCCACGACGGGCAGCGTAATGAGGGCTAATGGAGGCAGCAGCCCAGCCTGTTTATCGGCTGTCGCTTCCCGCAATGGCTTTCAGCATGCATCTTTATTTTTTTTTACTATTATTTCATGTCCCAGGGATTATATGAGAGATAGGATGAAATGGCTGCGTATCCATCTTCCCCTCGCTGCCCGTCAATCTCCCGCGAGCACACCGCCGTTCCTCATTCCTTGTCTCTTGCCTGTCAATATTTCATTTTTTTTTCCATCGCAATTGAGATGTTAGGCGTAATGACATTGCTTTTTCCTCGTACAAACACACACAGCTGCTGCGTTTAAAAGTTGCCACCGCTCGTGCGCGCGGAGGCAGTTCAAGGATAATTAGATGAAGCAAGAATTTCATTTGAAAACAAATGCTTTAACTAGTCTTTGACTCAGTGCAGCTTTGAGTTAAACACAAACATGGTCACGTTAACATGTGACCAATTGACCACTGTTGATGCAGTGACAATGGCGTTGACAACATTACTGCAAGTGATGCTTTTTAGAGTTTTACCTTAATTTCCATTCCTCAACCAAATTCACTCACTGCTTGCACAGTCCACTCACGCTACTTAAAGTATGACCAATTCATTTGCTTTCTTGTTTGCCATATCACATCTGGGTAATGTATGAGAAATTTCAGTGCTGCAGTGCATGCATGAAAACAGCTAAATAAACAGTTTACTGCAAACACCTACCCTATCTGAATTTAATTCTAATTCATGGACTACACATATGGATACTGGGAATATGCATTCATTCATTCATCTTCTGTACCCGGGTCGCGGGGGTCTGCTGGAGCCTATCCGAGCTGTCATCAGGTGAGAGGCGGGGGTACACCCTGGACAGGTCTCCAGTCTATTGCAGGGCTAACACAGAGAGACAGACAACCATTCACACTCACACACACACCTACAGCCAATTTAGAATCACCAATTGACCTAATGAGCATGTCTTTGGATGGTGGGAGGAAGCTGGAGTACCCGGAGAGAACCCACGCAGACACAGGGAGAACATGCAAACTACACACAGAAAGGCCCAGTTGGCCCATGGATTTCGAACCCGGGACCTTCTCGCTGTGATGCATCAGTGCCAACCACCTCTCCACTGTGCCACCCTACTGGGAACAATGATGAATACATTTTTTTGCAGTGTTTTTTTAAACCACAGCCCTGCAAACACAGTTAAAACAACCAAAAAAAGAAAAAAAAAAAGAATGAGAAGAAACCAAACCACCCCAACTCCAAGGTAACCCAGCTTGGTTCAGCTTAATGTCAGCCAGAAAAATCTTTAGAAATAAAAAATTGTGCAATACGAATCTGAAAAGGAGTAGAATATTTGTTTTAGCCAAAGAATATAAGCTGCAGTTTTTACTGTGTCTGATCATCAACCAATTTGTTCTCGTTGCTTTGGCGCTTGCAAACATTCCTGGGGTCTACAAATGTCCAAATAAACTGTTGATAAGAGAAGAGTGATTTACAAAGAAAATAAATGAAACTGTTGGCTTTGCCATCTTATACTTAAACTAGGGTTCATTCTGAGGGAATAATAAATCAATTCAAAATGACATGGTAATACATTTCACAAGACTAAATTATACTATTTCAGTCTGGTGGCAGCCTGACTAACAATAGCATTTGGTGATCCCAACTCGGATAACAATAATAAATATTAATAATACAAATTATTATCATTATCTGCATAAAATTGCTTTACAGAGAAAGAAAAAAAATACACACAAATTAATGTAAAAACTATATTTAAAAATAATTCATTAAAAAGCAAGATAGAAAACAATCCATAAAAAAGTTTTCCTGAGAAGCTCAACCAATCTTAGCAACAAAAAGGGAGGCAAGACAAAAAGGGTTGGAACCACAGTCTTGAGCACTGAGCAGATACAAACTGATCTTTGAACTCCATTATCACCTAATAATGCCACTTGTCAGACCAGAATTCACTTTTCAAACTCAGTGTGAACATTAATGCCACCGATACAAACTACTAGAGTGATGTGGGCTGATTGTTTAGGCTTCATCTAATCCAGTCATTGTTTTCCCTTAGCTGCCATTCACCTTCCTCTCCTGCTGGCTGCCTGCTGCTGTTTCAGTGTTATTCTCGTGTTAAGCATCACTTCCATTTTTCTCCAACAGCTTGCTCATATCCAAAGACAGGTGGAGATAGCAGGAGTGCTGGGGTGATAATGACAGCAGAGAGAAGTTGGGAGAGATATACTGTCTGTAATCTGTGTTCAGAATTATACCAGGGCCCAAATGCAGCATAAACACGAACATATTTGGTTTCAATATGATCGACAGGTTTCAGACAAATTAACAAAAAAGGCTAACTGGGTAGGCTTTGTGTGATGTGGATTGGCACCATGGGGAAAGGTGTGTCAGAGAATGGGAAATCAATGGGAACCAATTGGACATAACAAGATATAATTCTGGAGGAAATTACTTTCCACACAGCACCTCTGGCTGATAAGCCTCTTGTTGATCAGTTTCTAGTAAAATGGAGATGTTCCACATGGGTAGCACTAGAACAGTTTCAACAAACTTCAGTTTGTTGTTTACCATTGTATTCTCTCATCCTTCAGTAATGAACTACACGAGGATAAAATTGTCGGTACCCTTACCTTAGACAAAGAAAAACCCATGGTAGTCAGTGAAAGAACTCAAAACTGACAAAAGTAATAATAAATAAAAAAATTACTGAAATTTAACTAATGAAAATCAGACATTGATTCTGAAGTGTGGTTCAACAACATAATTTTAGAAAACAAACTAATAAAACTGGACTGGAGAAAAATACCGGTGTTGCACAACCTTTTGAGGCAGTCGCTGCAATCAAGTCCACATTTCTAAGAGGTGAGACTTCTGGACCTGTTGACAGGTATTTTGGCCAACACCCTGTGAGCAAACTGCTCCACCTGTCTCAGGTTTGAAGGGTGCCTTCTCTGGGCTGCATGTTTCAGCTCTATCCACAGATGATCAATAGAATTACAATCATCTGATTCAGTACATCACGTACATTTCAAGTGCAGTAAATCTAAACTTAAGAGTGGTGCCATGGGAACTGATAATGTGCAATGATTTCAACCCTGCACTAACGACTGCACGAGTGTAAGCACATCTCACTGTTTAATTTACATTACTCACCTTATCTCAAATAATGTTTGCATCTCTGTCAAAGTAGCAAAGACGTAAATTTCCCTCTCACTGAAATCAGGCATGCTTGTGACTAGTTCCCTCTTCATGGACTGCATGGCCAGTGCATTCATTGTGTTTTCAAGTAGAAGTCAATGCAGTGACCGATAATGGATTAATTAATGTGCTGAAGCGCCCTGGCATCATGAAGCTTTTCAACCAGCTTGGAGTAATGTGCAGCTTAGGAAAGGTAAACTATACCATAGAGTCAAACTGACTGTATTACTTCTGTTATGATTATCTGTGATATTCTTGTCATGTTCAATTTCTCAGTCCAGTGCTGTTTGCAGAAAATGTGTTGGTTTGCATTGCACTTCTTATAATATAGCTGGGGAGTTGTGACGCAATTATATCTTGCAGTCAAAAGCTCCTGAGTGGATACTGAATGGACGTTCTTGTGTGATTTACACAAACGTGTTTGCAGCATGACAAATCAATTATTGCATTATTTAAGCCTACCACATACCATTGCCATTGGTCAACAGTGTTGCCAGATACACCTGACGGAAAGACGGAAACAGCCAACCATCACAGAGACTCATTTAGCTACTATGAAGCCATTTGTTTACGTCATGTAGTACACTGGTAGTTTGATGGAGCGCTAAATGTCTTTGTGTCTTTGTGTGATGTTTTGAATTCTTATGTCTGATTTGTTTGCATATTATGTTGTAAGTAATGGAGCACTTCTCTACTTGACACTAAGTGCCCCTTGATTAATGTAATTTAGCTGCTATTATGTATTGACAGGAGAGGGTGCGGGCTGCTTGTGAGAATTCCGGTATGGCAGGAAAACTTTGGTTTTGTTTCAAATTTAAAAATAAATCCCCGCCCAACTCTATTTTTACCTGCAAAATAAAATTCAGAACCACCCAGTTGGAAACCACCCAGTCGGACAACACTGTTGGTCATCTGGAGAGAAAGACGTGACACAGGGCAGAAGCTTATAGATCACTCCTTTTTGTGAAATACTTTGTGGATACACTGAGTTTCTTATAAAGTCATTTGTAAAACAGCAGAATTTCTCTCAGAGGTCTGTTCAATGTTATATTCAAGAGCCAATAATGAGCAGATCGTTAGAATGCATTGTATGCAGACATTTAGAGCTCTGTGCCAATCCCGAGACTCTTTCCTTTTAGAAACCCTGAGTTGTTCCACAGCAGCTTGCCCCCCCCTGCTTAATGTCCATGTCGATCCTGAGGCCCCTGGGACTAATCTGCATGGTCATAGGTTAAGGGGTCAGCCACTGGGTCCTGATCCTGAGGAACCACCCGGCTGGGATCACTTCAGATCTTCACATTCCCCGATCTCTACATTTCACAGCCTTTCCATAGTTCCATCGTAGCTATTGTTACTCCGCCAGCGCAAGTCTGCCTGTGCTCTCACCCTCCCCTTCCGAAACCCCCTGGTATCTGGGTTAAATGGTAATGCATAGACCTGGAGGGGGCCTGGGGACTTTCTGGGGCCATAGCTCTGCTCTGTAGCCCAAGAATAGAGACATTCCCTCGGTTGAGAAGCTGACCCGAAGCCTCGGGCTCAGGACCTGCGTGAACCTGCTTTAATTATATTAGCTGCAGTATTTAGACCCCTTGGCCTTGGCTTTCAAAAGCATTTTAAGTCAGGATGGTTTTCATCACCACCTGATTAGCAAAGACCCCCTGGTGTTTTGGTGTGCTGCACTAAGCTTCGTCACCATAACTATTTGTTGGACAAGGTCATGTTACATAAGCTAGTGATGTGCACAAGCCCGTCCCCTTTTACATCTTTCCATCACAGCTTCTTTTGTAGTGAAGCAGCCCTACATGACAGGCTTCCCCGTGTCTCTTTTATACAGGCTGGGTGACCGCGATCACACAGCTGACAATACATCTGAGAATGCAAGCAAACATACACTACACATACACACAGGCATTCTTGGAAAACACACACACACACACACACACACACACAGGATATTGTCTGATCAAACAACCCATGTATCTGTTTCTAAATGTGTCTGTGATGGAGCATTCTCGTGTTTCTGGATCTCACTCACAGATACTGCAGGTTTGGGAGCTTGCTTTTGGCCACAATCCCACTTGGACATGGTTGGAAAAAAATTAAATGAATAATTAACAGTCACTTGAAAGCATGAATGTGTAGAGCCTACCCATGTAACGCTTTCCAGCATAGTACATTATCATATCCCAAAGGACTAGAGAGATGAAATTAGCGTTGTGTTCCACCTAATTGCTCAGCTCTGGCAAATTAGCATGCCCATATTCAACCTTGTGTTTGTGAAAACGCAATTCATGCTGTTTGTTTCATGTATAAATCAACGTATTTGCACATGAAAAGATTAACCATCTCTATTAATTTCCCTAAATATTGCATTGTGTTAGCTGCCTTCACACAAAGCGCAGGCATCATTTTTATTGACAGACACAATTATTAGAGCACATTTTGAAGAAAAAAGGTGTGTGTAACAGACTCAGAGCAACCAGCTACTCCTTTGCCTACAGGGAAGTGGAAATTACCTTAATCAGTGGTGGCATTTCTGCTAATGTTAATTGCTAGACTAATCCACCTAGATAAAGTGTTTGCTGCTCTTGCAGAGCAATTGTACTTACATTTCGTTCTGCATCAAACTCCTTTGTACAGTAAAGATGAATACAAACCATGCTTTCTGTATCTCTGTAGATAATGATGCCACTTCACTGTATAAGTAACAACATGTTGCTTCCAAGTTTATTAGATGCATGTCTCTAAATCAATGGACCATTTAGAAATTCAGCAGACAAATAAAGGGGATGCAAATGTTTCAGTCTTTACCAGCGAGGCAAGTTTTTCCTTTCTCTGAGTGATGTACACTTATCAGCCACAACATTAAAACCACTGACAGGAGAAGTAAATAACATTGGCCATCTTGTAACAATTCAATGTTCTGCTGGGAAACTTTTGGACCTGGCATTCATGTGGATTTTACTTAGACATGTAGCACCCACCTAGACCAGAACAGGCACCACCACCCCATAGCATTGACACTGAGTCACAACTGTTTTGGAGGGACAAGGGAGACCTACACAATATTAGGAAGGTGGTCATAATATTATGCCTGATCAGTGTATAAACTAACAACAGAGCTGCTAGTAGATATCAATCCTATCTCCTGTAACAATTGTTGCATAATTCTAAAGAATTGCAAATACGGGTTATTAATTTGATTTAGTTATTAATATAGCAACCAGTTGGGTTATTTTATATAACTGACTTATGGTGCACCATCACATAAGGACTCTACATATTTAAGAAGTGCTGCTTGTGAAGCTTTTTTTAATAATACACATTACATTTTTTCTCCGTTGTGTTTTTATAATCAATTATAGTATGTTTGGAATTTTAGCTCTCTTGACCATGTTTAAACTGGCTTTTATGTCTTTTCTTGTCTTTGAAAGAGTGGATTTTGAAAGTATGCCTTTAATTTAAAACTATAGTTGAGGACCCTAATGTGTCCATATATTTCATCTATATTACTGACATGTGTTAGGTATGTTTAATTTGTATGTTCACAATTTGTAATGAGCACAGGATTGTATTTGTTTTTGTATTTAAGCAGCTTATTTAACTTCATCTGCATGCATGCTGGGCATTGTTCTGGGAGTTTCCTGACTGTACTTTTTGCCAAGATGAAAAAGTATAACCTTCATATGTATAGTATCACTTCAGTGGTTCTGTTTTTGTGTAAGAATCTTGGCAGTGAGTTCACGTGATGGATAGTGTTTGGGATTCTTTTCAGAGCAGCTGACATTGGGAAATGTTTGTTTTTGGTTTTTACTCTTGTAATTTAGAACTTTTTATTAACATTTATTTTGTAATAGCTGTGGCTACAATCTGTTGACCAGTGCTTCTTCTGCCCAAATGCAATTTGGGCAGAAACCAAACAACTGTACTTGTATTTCACATCCATGGACAAGCAGTTACCAAATTTGTTCTAAATGTTGTTAATGTGTAACTACATGTATCTACTGCTAGCAGCATTAGAAGATATGGTGTTAACATTTAGTACTACTTCATAGACCAATGTGTAGACCAATGCCCAGCACAAGACCTTTGTTAAAACACTTTTTTTTAATAATGCATTGGTTTTGTGAAAATAATCTTCAGTATGTATCTTAACAGTCACTGCGTAACTTCAACGCAAAGCACTGCAACAGTCACATCAAGTGTGGAAATGGCTGACAGCAACACAACCTGTGTCAGTGGTGGGCAAGAACCAACATAAATCCAAGTAAGCCTCCCACTTATGACATTATTTGAAGTTGAATAAGGCATAATTCACAACTGTGACAGGGCTGCAGCTTCTCTGTAACCAAAGTATATGGTGCTAGTCTTTCTATCCACTCCAAACTGCGAAGATAAAATCTGACAACGAGACAACAACATTAATCTTTGCAAGCTGTCAATACATAAACAACACACGATATATAATTTAAATCAAACATTGAGGTTTTTTTTATTTCGTTAATATGCATTGAGCAGGACACAGGCCCCTGAGGCCCCTTGGACAGGAGTTAACTCAGAAGAAGGAGAGGCCACTACTGCATTGAGGAAGTGGTACAAACTGATGGATGAGGCACTGGTCGAGAGGCCTAGCATTACGCCTCCGGTCATCATTGACTTATCTAACCAGGATGTGGCTGAAGGAGGAAGCCAAATGAGTCCATATGCTCAGACAAGTTACATAGACGGATAGAGAGAGAGTGAAGGAAGATTTGTTTGGAGAGAGAGGAAAGAAGAAAGTGACTGAGAGGGTGCTATAGTAGACAGCGGAGGGGAGGGGAGTGAATGGAGAGAGTTGATGTCTCTGTACATACCAGCCTTTCCAGGACTTTAGCTATGTTGTTTGCTGCCCTTCATTGTCTTTGCCAGTGTAGTTAACTACCTTTCTTGCCTTTCAGTGATTTTAACAATGTAGTTAGGTGCTTTCCCATGACTTTAACCATTCTTTCAGCTTCAGCCAGTCACATTAAATGTGTAATTATTAGTTTTTCTGATGATAGCTCTGTACTACGCTGCCCTTCTATGAACAGCAGCAATGCACTATAAGTCCCTTTATGGGAAGTTTAAATGGGTAATAGTTGTCATTAAAAATGTGTGATTTAAGGTGCCATTGGCAATAACTTTCCACAAATGCTTTGGTATGGCAACCCGAAAATTTGCCTGGTTTGCCTTTTCTGTCATGCATCAAGGTACATAAAGACCGGTAGGACTCAAATACAGGACACATTAGGAGGAAGGTGAGGAAATTAAAATAACTTTAATGAAAAACGCCTAGGTTGAGATAGCAAGGTAGACAATACAGGTAAAATGCAAGAACAAACAGGACGGAACAGACAAATTGGCAGAGGGAGAGACAGGACAATAGACTGCAGACACATAAAGGGCTGATGGGATGACAAGAAACAAGTGAACCTGATGAGGGGTGGAGCACACAGACAGAAGACACCAGGCAGGAGAGGTTGGCAAGACAATCACAGAGGTGAGATAAATACAAGGACAGGAAGTAAGACTAACTGAAACACACAGGGTAATGGATCATGTCAAAATTAAATATAGCACAAGAAAAGCAAGCTGAATAACAGAAAAGGTCAGCAATTCAGTATCATGACAATAAGTCAAAGCTGCCGGGCAAATAAAAGTTGTGCTGTTTAGTCTAATGGTCTAATTGAATGCAGTGTTGAAACAAGCACTGTGAACATCTACATGAATGTTAACATCAGTATAATGACTTCAACTGTTCTGAACACTAAGTCAGATAAAGTCTCAAAGGTCCGGCGATACATAACAACTTTCAAGTTTAGCAATGAGATGCTAAGAATAAGACCACACCGATCAGCCACAGCATTAAAACCACTGACAGTAGAAGTAAATAACATGGACCATCTTGAGACAATTCAATGTTCTGCTGGGAAACTTTTGGACCTGCCATTCATGTGGAACCAAAGGTCCCCACTAACAACATTCCGTTGCCAGACACCACAGGACACCCTCAGAAGGCCCATGTCCATCCAAGGTAAATCAGGTGATAAACTGTTTATGAGGTTTCTGGCTCTGCAACAAGATACCTGCAGTAGAGTTATCATAACACGATTGATTCAGTGGTTTCTGAAGTCTTTTGCTGTCCACTGGAACACTGCAGGCCTATCAGCCAACAGCTGTACATGTTGTTGTTGCTATACAAACAGCAACAACAACAACAACAACAAAAAAAATGCAGATTTTGTGCATGATTGCATTGCTTTCACTTCAGCTTACAGACTCTGTCCTTACACTGTATGCTGTATCTCTACTAAAATCTCTACTGTACACCTGTAGTCTGGGAGCAGGTCTGAAATCCCCCAGGCCACAGTTCTGTTGTTGTGAATTTTAGGCTCACGATTCCTTATGTCCTGCGAAGATCTGCCAAGCCAGTCAAACAGTTTGGGGGAGCTTTATCTGGGGGTGCACAGAAGAGTAACAGCGGCATAGTCATAGACGTCATCTGTGCCCCGTGGAGTAGTCTGCTGTCAGAGAAGTGAGTTTTTTAGATTTTGCTATCATGTGTATTGTAGAGGATATTAACAATGAACATATTAACACTGAACAGCGATTAGGGTATTTGTCAAGAAGCATCACATCATCTGTTGCTCTGATTGGTTATAGGACTATCTAATTGCGTGCAGAGTATTGGTGATACAGGTTATACCACATCAGTTGGTTTCCTGGCAAACCACTTTTGCACTGGACATATTTTAATAGACTGCAGCAGGTGACATGGAGTTTCAGGTATGTGTTTGGTTCCGGTATTGAACTATGGAGCCTGTGAATGCTTAACGTCTGTTCTACTCATTCTGTAAGTATTTATTTATAATCTTTTCCATTCCACTCACATATGTAATCCTTTATAGGCTATGAAAATCCTTTGTGTTATTTATGAAGATATATGATATTTTAATCCCAGTGAATCAAGCATGAAGGACTTGTTCCTCATTTTATTCTTTTATCCTCCCCTCTTTGCCGTGGTCTCTCTCTTTTCTCCCTCCATTTTACCTCGCTGTTTTTTCCCCTGCCCGTGTGTCACATTTTCTCCCTCCTTCGTACATTCTTTCTCCTTTATTCTCCCTCTCCTTCACATAGATTACTGTGCGGCAGCTTGGAGGTCTGGGGAACTGCCTCCTCCAGCCAGCTTAGGTGAATCAGTTGCCATGGCAATCAAACCCAAATAACCAACAATGGCATGTTAATTATGGTTATTACAGTATGAAGCCTGTTCCAAGAAAATGAGCGATGTTACTTTTCTTTGGAGGGATTAAAGAAAGAAAATGTCAGAGGTGAGGCAGTTTGGACAACATAATTCATAACAGAGCCTCCACTGCAGAAGTGTTGAGCCCTGAAAATAGCAAAAGTCCCCCGACTGGTGCAAAATGGAAGGTCCACAAAGAAACGTACTGCCCTTGACTCTGAGGGGGTACTGGAAAAATCTACCATTTGCTATTCAGAAAAAAAGACCACGATTAAACCCCACTGTAACTGCCCTTCAAACTGTATGATGTCATCTAAGTAAATACACCTTTTGGTGAGATAAGCTTGAGTTGGGGAAAAAAACACTCATCACCATGTTTTGTGACAGAATTCAAAGTGATATTGGTTAATTGTTTAAAGGGGAACTACTGTTTTTTTACAACCTGGACCTTATTTCTGGCATAAAATATGATCGTTTACTCACCCATATACTTTTTGTGTCATTTGTAGTCGTTCGGGAGATAATTAGATCTGCATATATCCATGTAGTGGGAGTGACTGGGGCACCGAAACGTAGCCTCTAAATAACGCATTATCTGCCGCGAAACTCGTTCATTTCACCAAAATTTTGTTATCGTACGCTAGTGCTATTCCCCGTTGAGTCTGGAGTTACCTGTTATCATCATCTGGGGTCTATAGACTGACCTACAGACTCCGGATGACGTCGTCTGACCTGGATGATGTCATCTCTGAGCGCCGCGCGCACCCGCAATGGTCGGCTTGTTTACCTGTAATTTGCTCCTGCTATGGTTCGTCCTCAACCTCAGAATCGGAAAAATATTCAGCCATGTTGCAAAAATCTAGCATATCTACAAATGACACGAAAGTTACATGGGTGAGTGAATGATCGTATTTTGTTCCAGAAATAAGGTCCAGGTTGTAAAAAACAGTAGTTCCCCTTTAAGTTTACAATGACAAAAATATTCCTTAACAGGTCTTGTCTTATTGTGTATTTTAATAACTAAAGTAGCTGTGAACATCTTTATGTTGTCACAATGTGACTGCTATTCTTAATGTCCCATCTCTTAATGTAATAGATTCTCTAGTAAACTAAGTTATAATTTCCAAACGGAGGGAATTTGAACAGAACCCCCGTCTGTCTATCCAGCTCACTTACACTAGCATTAGCATTAGCTAACAGCCCGCTTTACTGCAGAGCAGCGGCTCGTTCAAAAGATTATTCACTCATTTGCTGATTAAAATCCTCTTAATCCTTGGCTTTTGTTTGAGTAGCACGTTTAAGTTGCCAAATAACATTTCAGGCCTGCCAACTTTTCAGTTTAGTTTGGAGTGAGACTGTGTATGGGTGAATTCAGAGCATTTAATGAGTAGCATTCTGTGACATTATACACATCTGCCTTAACTCAGAGGAATTTTATTTTTAATGTCTGGCAGAGCCAATTTCCTAATTTTTAAGTATTTATAGATGATAGCCCGAGTCAGTAATTATCGTCTCTGATGAATATGTACTGTATGGTTGAGCAGCAACTTAAGATAAAAGATAAAGATAAATGGTCACAGAGCGTCCCTGTCACCATAGTAACTAACTCTCACTGCTGCCTGAGTGTTCAAGGCACACGAGACAGACATTGCTTCCAGAACAGCCTCTGACTGAGACGACTCTGAACACCACACATCAGAATAAATCTATTATAACAATATTATACTGTATATCCTGAAATGTGCAAACGACATGAGGGCCATTAGTCTCATCTGTGACTAATCTGCATACAGTCAGGAAATTGGACATCTGGCTTTCTGATGCGGTCAGAATAACCTGGAGCTGAACACGCTCAAAACTGTGGAGAAGACAGTGGACTTGTGGAGTAGCACCTGATCATTACCAGAACAGGACAGGAACGGATTGCAACAGACCGTCAGAGCTGCAGAAAAAATAAATAAATAAATAAATAAAAAATACTGGTGTCAGCCTGCCCTCCATCCAGGACTTATAACCATTCAGAGTCAGGAAATTGCCAGGAAACATCACCGCAAGTCCATCACACCCTGGACATAACCTGCTTCAACCCCTCTCGTTCTGTGAGCGTCCTCTTTTGCGGAACGATGTAATCAATTACACATTTCTCATGGCGAGGAAATATAGAGAGTGTGTGAAAAGTGTCAGCCATGTGAGTCTCATGTATGTCAGTGTGTGAGAGTCAGGAGCCCTGCAATAACACGGGGGGCTTTTAGAGGTCAGTTAGATGGAGTGGTGCCATTAATCCTGCAACTCGTTCCTTCTGACACTGGCATGAAAGATATACGACCAAAAGTAACATTCATGTTGCATTTGCATCCTCTGATAAAGACACATTGCCTTTTTATACTGTAGCTGGTAGCTGCTCTCTGCATGTTTGTAGTCTCTCCTAGAGGTTTTGTCACTGTTTAGTGTCTTATCACTGTAATTGTAGATGAATGTAGTTCATAAATCTGTTTATAGAGCTTAAAGCTTCCATACACCTACTGTATTTCACTTGTCCTGCACCAAAAGATGCACAGACATAGCCAGCGAGTAGTTGTGGTACAGAGTGATAAAATTATCATGACAATTTTCTATCAGAAATGCCAGAACAGAGCTGGAAGGAGACTGACTATTGGACATACATTAAGCAGGGTAGGTCAAAAATGACTACAAATGAATGCTAACGTTGCTTTGTTCTTGCTAGATGAGTCGACTGACAGCGTTTGATAATACATTCAGTCATGGAAGGTCAGACGCTGTATTTCAGCATGCTGCCTATCTCCTAATGGTCAAAACTCAATACAGCTAGTTTAAGTATAGAATTATGGTTTTATTATAATTTTTTTTCAGCCAGGGATGTTTTGTTGCACTTATTATTATCTGTAATTTTTCTATTTATATATTGTTTTAATTTATTTTCATTGGTCAACAGGTAAATAACACAAGTGCAAAATATTTTATCTTTCTACGGAGTAATATTCCTTTTTTATATATAGATATATTTTTTTATACTTATTATTATACGGCGTAATATTTCCTTCTTCCTACCATGTTATAATGGACCTTAAAGGTCTGGTAATGTACTAATCTACTTCCTGTGTGCTGTTTGGAGAACCGGTTCTGTGCGGCTGGCGTACGTCAGCACACATCCTCATTTGATATTCCGGCTCTTAAGGCTGTTCAAAAGGCTTTCATAACATCCATGTTTACCACAGTGAAGGGCCTATGCTGTCAGCGAACAAGAAGGAAGTGGGAGAGATGCAGATGAGTGGAAAAACAGGAGGTGGATCAACAAGATGAAGCTTTGCCATTTCCAAACCGTCTGTTCCCCTTGCATCTAGCCATTACCAGCGTTAGCATCTCCTTGTCAGCTTTCTGGCTAATTAGATCCAATACTGTCTGCGTGTGGCGTGTGTTTGCATGTGTTTTAATGCTGTTGCCACGGCAACAGTCTTCTCCTATTACCCCGCTAACAGAACACAAGCAACTTGCCACCTTCCATACACCCACGTTCATTTAGCTAATGTGTGACTTACTCTAGCTCCCGGTGCTAGCTATTGTCCGGCTGGATTTGCTGAAGAGCTACAACTTCCCAGGTGATGGGACACATTTTGAGTGCTTTTATAACCAGAAGATCTTGGTGTCATGCAACTTCAGCTCATCTGTTTGAAAAGTTTTCATGGCTGTAAACTTTCTGTGCAGATGCACTTTAGCAACACACAAAACATCTTTTCCCTGTCACTGATGCGAGTTTCAGGGACAGACTGCAGTGGAGTTGTAAAGGGTCAAAGCCTAGATGTAGTGTGTTCTTTACTCTTTTTTTGCTGTTGTTGCAAAGAACATTTTCAGTAGGATAGGGGTGTTGTGTACGTTCGGAAGTGTGGTAGACACAGAGGGAGGGGCGGCACCGGGGAGGTTTAAGCTGCTGTCAGTCAACGTCACTCCCCGCTATTTAGATTCCAATTACACCTGTCAGCTCAGTCTGAGCCCTCATCTGTCTCTCTCCCTCTGTCTGCCTGCCTCTTTAAACCCTCGCACACTCCACTTTTCTATGTTCAACAAGACTATGCACTCGCTCTTTTCCTTTCTTTATTCATCTGTAACCTCCCTCCGTGTCAGTCAGCATTAGCGTCTCCCCAATTTCTCTACCCCTCTTACGCTCTGTATTCACTGCTGCTTTAATCCTCTCCCTTCTATATTACCTCACACAGCGAGGACGCACGGGTTTCAATCTCAACGGAGTTCAAACATGGTGAAGGAAAACAGTCGTATAGTGACACTGTGTTGCCTGGTGCATTTTGCCAAAATATAAATGGTCAGTCAAATATGCCTCTGGGGTATCATATAAACACATAAACTACAACATATTAGTTTACCTCAAATATTCTCTTCTAAATAGATGCCTGTTAAATTCTTCTTCTTACAGGTTAAGTTTGAATTACTGCGGGGTGTAATGGACCATGAAAAGAGCAGTCACAGTGATCTGATAGATGGAGGGCTGCAAGTAACAGCATCCTCTTTCCTCTACAGGTATTACCAGTAGGTTATGCTGGATAATTCTACAAAACGTCCAGCAAATAATGCTATAATTGATATTAAAGATTAAAGATAATTTTACTAACTTTATGACCCAGTTGCGCTAATATAAAAGCAATATATATATATGTATATATTTATATATATATATAAGCAAAAGCAAGCGATTATTGCTTTGTCCCGTAACAAAGTATTTACGGCAACATATTTGAGCGATGCTGAAACATCCATTGCCAGAAGAAGCCATGGCAACAGATAAGTACGACCCACACTAAAAAAGGATGAAATCACAAAAGCCCCAGCTGTAGTGATTTTTACCTTTCAGGACAAAAACATCTGCGTCTGTGTCACTGTTTTCATTCTGACCTTCCAGACTAAAATGCAACCACAGACCTAAAATGAGATGAGCAAAAATTGCAAAAGTCTGAGTTGTAGGGATCCTAAAATTCCAAATACATGATAACATTGCAAAAGTCACATATAAATGAAAATGTATTATTTATTTATTTTTTTCAACCTTTATTTAACCAGGAATATCCCACTGAGATTAAGAACCTCTTTCTCAAGGCAGTCCTGGCCAAGATAGGCAGCAGCAGATACAAAACACAGTTACAAAATTACACAGTTAAAACACGGACAAAAGATAAATGAAATTAAAAAAGATATGAATTTACAGGCAGATTATAAAAAAAAAATGCATATTGTGGAGTCGGCCTCAAGTACTCTGTTTGGTTTTAAAGGAGCTCAATGAAATTAAGTCAGTTAGTTTCCAGTCATTCTGCAACATATTCCATGCAAAGGGAGCAGAGTAGACAAAAGGCCTTTTTACCAATTCAGTATATGCAAATGGAACAGAAAGCAGTCATTGATCTTGTGATCGGAGAGAGTAAAGAGCAGCCCTTCTCTGTACAATTAAGGTACAAATGTAGGAAGGCAGTAGTCCAAGTATTGGCTTATATATCAAAGCGTACCAATGAACGATCCTTCGGGTGGCCAGAGCAGGTCTTCCCACCCGAGAGCATAACTCGCCGTGGTGTGTCAACACTTTACAATTAGCAATGAACCTCAGAGAAGCATGGTAAACAGTGTCAGCCGTTTGAAGACATTGGCAACTAGATCTAGGAAACTGTTGTGCTGTTGTCCCACATTTTTATAACTTCTGCCATATATTTCAATTACTTCACAGGCTTCAGATGTGAACTCTGAGCATGAATGAGACACAGCCAACAAGGCAAGACTGTTTAAACATTTTTTTTTTCAGCAGATCGTTAACAGCACATCAACATCGTCTTCAGCTCCGAACTATGTCACTATTGCATAAACTGATGTTCCAACTATACAGTAAATGGATAATATAATTATTGCACAAATGTGGACAGAGCTCTAACACCTCATTGTCTTTGCTTTTGTGAATAAATGTGGTATTGACTTTCATTGTACTCCCAATTAAATTCAGTTAAATTCAATTCAAATCACTTTATTTGTCCCCAAGGGGAAATTTAATTTATAAGTCTCTTTCACTATAAACATAATTAAAGTTGCTTGTGTTAAAAGGCTGTTTTAAAAATAATTGTTCAGGGAATCAGTTCAAGTCATGAGTGCCATATAAAACAGTTTTAGGATGGCTGGACGGATGGAAGGATTGTGGTTTGGCAGACAGGAAAATCTATGGGAGATTCGGTATCTGGCTTTCTGAATGGATACCTGTCTCGCTAGCAGGATGGGTAGATGGATGGGAGGACAAATAAAAGGAGGCCTGAGTTGCAGGATGGGTAGCTGGCTGGCTGGCTGGCTGGCTGGATGGATGGATGGATTCATGCAGAGAAGCTGGAGAGTTTGCCCTGTGGGAGAAAAGGCATTAATCAGGACTGGTGACAATTTGATTGACCATATCCTGGTCCTTCTACCCCCACCCTAACCCCCACCGAATGTCTGAATTTGACAAAAAAACACAGAGGATGGGAGGGGCACTAAATCGGAGTTGAGATTTCCAGGGAGAAAGGAGATCCACAGTAGCAACAAATATCATTCAGTGTTTTATTTGTATTGTCCCTCTTCAATCCTATACGTTTTCAGTTCCTCTGCCCTCTGAGGTCAAACCTCTGTGTGTGTGAAACATGGATAGACTACTCACATCGAGCCCCTCATCTGTCTGCTCTCATTCCGGAGCCATATGGCACTTTGCCTCCCACAATCGAAGATCCCTTTAAAAAAAGGACCAGCGAGGTCATCACCCAGTGAGACTGAATTTGAAGCAGAAGCAGCCTGCTTGCTCACACACACACACACACACACACACACACACAGAAGAAAAGTGTCACGAGTCGGGATGAAAGAGGGACGTCAAAGTCCTGATGCGTGCAAACTCTGTTGGGTGCGAATGCCGTTGAGCTCCATCTGTGGCTAATAATGTTTAACACGTCGGAGGCCTCTCCGCTGCAGCTCCTGCCACTCCATAAATCACACACATCTGGTCCACTGATCCCCCGCTGCTGTGCGCTGGTGGCAGGGAAACCCAAACATATGCACATCCACACACCAGCGAACAAAAGGCAGAGCCAACATGTATACCTTCTGACGTTCACCCAGCCTCTATTTGTACGTGGTGGGTGTTGTGTGTGCACATGCTCCACGTGCAAATGAAGTCAACATTCTTTGAACTAGTATTGCGATACAGTGACGTTCAACATCTGACAGTTGTCCCTCAGACTAACCCAGTCACTTTAGAATGCACAGACATTAAACTCCAGACTTAGTGAAACTAAATCCTATAGGAGGCAGGATCAGTGACATGATCTGAGGATACATTTGTCGGGGTGATTTCCCCAGATTTGCCTTATTTATTTATTTATTTTGCTTTTTTTCTTACATTTCAAATGTAATCCAATGATTTATTCAAACTGCTAAAATTAACTGTGCATATGACTTACTTGGTAGAGGTTCTTATTTTGACCTCAAGATTATATAATAAAATCTAGAACTTTAAAAACCTTGTGCGACTTGACAGCAGGCTGGAAAATGAACAAATCACTCAATTTTTGTCCTTGTCAATCTCATTTTTGCCATAGACACTTACAGTCAACTTCATTTGGGCCACCTCACATTACATGCACTACCTTCAATTGTATTTTATTTTAATAATTATAATTTACTAATTAATAATTCATTTAATCATTATTAAATAATAATTGTTTAATCTGTATTTTCGACTGTTAAATCTGGCTTTTTTAAAATCTGTCTCTCACCATGGATGCAGCCCTCATACACACAATCAGCCACAACATTAAAACCACTGACAGGAGATGTGAATAACACTGACCATCTTGTGACAACCCAGTGTTCTGCTGGGAAACGTTTGGACCTGCCATTCATGTGGATGTTACTTAGACATGTAGCACCCACCTAGACCAGACCAGGCACCCCCACCCCATATCAATGACACTCCTTGATGGCAGCAGCCATCCCCAGCAGGATGCAGCCTGACACAGACACACACACAAAAACACTTTAGGAACAACTAAAAAAATCATGAAGAACAGAACAAGGTGTTGACCTGGCCTCCAAATTCACTAGACCCCAAACTGATCAAGTATCTGTGGGATGATCCACAGAGGCTCCTCTCCTCAACCCATGGGACCCAAAGGGCCCCACTAACAACATTGTGTTACCAGACACCACAGGACACCCTCAGAAGGCCCATGTCCATTCTCTGATGAGTCACAACTGTTTTGGAGGCACAAGGGAGACCTACACAATATTCGGAAGGTGGTCATAATGTTATGCCTGATGGGTGTATTTACACTATTTATTGCAATGAAGACCATTGACATTGTAGCACACACATCAGTCATATTGTTTATAGTGTAAATGGGAGTATAAAATATTTTAAAATAGAAATAAATATATTATTTCTAAGACTGTCGACCCTCCAGAGGACCAGAAGTTACAGAATATGAATGGATGTACGACTGAAAGATTGTCATCAACAAGGTCCACCCTAAATATAGTGTATGCCTGTGTGAAGGTATGAAGAGATCCAGCTATTTACTACAACTCACCCATAAGTAACTAATGCAGGCACCGACACTGGCTCCTCCATCCTCTCATTTTTGGCTCATCCTTGTGCCTATATGTAAAGTAACATACGTACGGAAACACATTTGGATTTCTTCACATTTTTCATGATACGCCCTAAAAAATACCATCCTAGAAAGGGTCGTTTTCACCACCCAAAGATTGAACAATAATAGAATATTGCAAATTTGTTTTCACGCTTGGTTCAGGTGGAAAAGTCGGGCAAATTGGCCTATCAAACGGAGCAGATAAATGAGTTTTCTGCTCTGCTGGAGAGACAAAAAATAGCACATGTTTAAACATCACATCTACATGGAGCACTGAGGAGACTGTAACCTCCCTTGAAGTAACAAATGGAACAGAAATGCTATATTTCCATCACATTTTCTGCATTCTTTTTCACCATCTCACGCTCGAGGGGAGCCGTTTCCATTATGTCATCTTCTGCAATGGTTTAATGGCATCCGGCTGAGAATTAGGACAACCAGCAGTTTATTTAGATGAGCCATCTTCTAATATTTGTAACAGCGGTAGTGCATCGAATTCGGAATTAATTCGCTTTTTTTTTCTTTTCAGATTTTCAGTCTTCGAACTGACTATTTGAGTTACAGTAGGGTAAAACATTTCCTGGTTTCTGTGCATGAATATATATATTATTTATAGGTCACATTCTGCTATTATGTCCAGCAGTCACTTCAGATTTACGCCAGCCTGCTCCTTCAGCGTTACGACAGTTGGACGTATGATCCTCGGCTGTAACTCACACACATGGTTACATAACATTGTTCAGCCAAACTGGTCCATTAACCTGACTGTTTAACAGATTGTTTCTTCTCTTTGATTCATGCAGTGTGAGCAAAGCCCCACGCGAGAGTGATGGATTGTGGCCTGCTATAGCAGGGGCATGCAGAAGTTAAAATGACTGAACATTCATTCCTTTTGACTTTCTGCTTACTTCAGCTCCATCCTATTACCGTGGCCAATGTGATGCGTATGTGGCACCGAACCATGATGCAGCTAAGCATGTTTTTGAATCTCTAAGTGGGTGTTCAGCTCAACATGTCACCTTAGAATCTTAAAACTGGCATGAATGTCATTTACTCTTGTCATATGCAAATAGGAGAGGAAAAAAAGTTTCATCCTGTTTGACGTCTAAAGGTGATTCGCGGCAAAGTGTGTGACAATCAGACTGGGAAGCAGTTCGCTTGAAATGTGTTTTAGCTAGACAAGCCATCAGTGGAGCAGCATGAAAAATATTGCTTTGATGGCAGGAAATTTTGACTATAGCTGTTGCCTGCTCATTAGTTACATTACTCCCTGCTTCATCTCATGTCCCCCATCTGTGTGCTGCACTGTCATGGACATCTATTCATCATTTCCTCCCAAATGACTTCCTTGGATCAATATTGTGTCTTAATTTTAGCCGCACCTCCCTCGGACCAATTTGCCATTTCGCTCATTTATGTCAAAGCTATGTTTACCGATAATATGGTTTTAATTTGAACGCCAATGCGAGGGCGAAAACGTCCTGCCGGGGGTTGTTGTTCGTTATCGACAGCAGATTCGCTCTGCCTGCGGAGACAATGGTCGCATTATTTGGAGCACTCTGTCATAACCCGCAGTCTCCCCCAGTGATGAAGACAATAATCACAGCCATGTGACGGCTAAGTGAGGCATTCCTGGCCCCCTGACAGCCGCCCACCTGCCTTGATTGATGATATTGTTTTTAAAAAGTGAAAGTAGTTGAAGGTTTTTACTGAGTGGTGATGGTGGCGGTGGCATGGGGGGAGGGGGGTCCATTTCTCTCCAAAAAGTCACATTCCGCCGGGAATAAAGGACAGCATTGTGAATGCTAATCCACTTTAGTAAAAGGACTGCTATTCTGTGGTGCGTTTAGTGTGTGGGTGTGGGTATAAAGTGTCTATTTATTTTTGTTACTTTGTCTGTGGATAGATGCTTATTTGTACTGTATGTATTCTGTGTGTGTGTGTGTGTGTGTGTGTGTGTGTGTTACTCTAATCGATACATGACATAAAACAATTGGATAGTCTTATAACCAATCAGAGCCCTTATGTTGTACACAAAATCAACTGCATGTATCAATTTCTAAAAAATTAAAGATTTTTTTTTAATTAATACTACAGTGACCATGGGTTTAAGGAAATGACTGAGCAATCTTGTCAACTCTGCATCATCTATACCATGGGTGCCCACACTTTTTTGGCTTGCAAGCTACTTTTACTAGGACCAAGTCAAAATGATCCACCTTCATATACTGTATATGGAGGTGCAACAGATAAATGATCGACTAACATCTAAAACAATTTTTCAGTGGCATGTGATCTACCAGCACTACCATGGTGATCTACCAGTCGATCAGGATCGACGTATTGTGCACCCCTACTCACTGTCTTATGGGACCGCTTCACGAGCAGTTGGCATGGCAACTGGTAGTCATCATGATGTCACATCCTGTTTTTATAGCTAAACTAAAACAAAACTTGTATGGGCACTTGCATCAGTATTATATTAACTACCTAAAATGAGAGAAACTATCCTTAAAAAAAATATTTGACGTGTATTTTGGTGTTTCAGTTTGGCCCAAGTCCCATCCACTAACATGGAGGAGGTGAAACTTATAACCCTGGAGCCAGCAGTGTTGGGTATAGTTACTTTGGAAAGTAGTTAGTTAGGTTACTACGTTACCATCAATTAAAAGTAATCCGTTACATTACAGCGTTACCTATGAATAAAAGTAACGCGTTAGAGTACTCATGTGTTACCAAAAATTAAAAGCCGTTTGCACATGCTGCAACTCAGCGACACACAGCCTCCTTTCAATGCACCGAGAAGTCCTGACAATGAATAACGTCATTCATCCAACCAAATTAGCTCTGCAGGATAACCAGGGTGATAGAGTGGTGCTTCTTGGATACAAGATGTTGTTTTAAATTGGAAGTGGAATTTTTTGCGATCGACAGAAGCCTTTCACCAACGCAAAGTGTGCATTTTACCGTTATGCTGTTCTTGTCCTTTTCGCTGGCGAATTGAAAATAATGTGCGTACTTCCACGATTCAAAAGCTGTCCTCTCTGCCATCTTGCCGGCGGTTGGAAAACACTCACACACACACACATACAGGTAACGTAGGTCAGCAGGGGACAGACGCATCATCACAGCGCTGCGCCTCCACTGACACATCCGCAGGTGGCACAGTACTGTCTGACAAAAAGCAGGCTGCAGTCGGAATTTTTCTTTCCTTATCCGGAGAAATTCTTAAAGTAACGGATTACTTTTTTAAAAAAATAACGAAGTTACTGATTACTTAACGCACGAAACTAATGCGTTACGTTACAAGTTACACGAAAAAAGTAATTAGAGTGGGTAACGCGTTACCACAACACTGGTAGCCAGTCACCAGGGGGAGCTCTACTTGCTTTGGCCTCACTGTTGAGGAGCTGTTCATTGTCCATTTTTATACGGTCTATTGTCCTGAACCATTTGCTATGCAACGGATGGTTTCGGATCCGATTTCTTAATTTAAATTTTTAAGAGAAGACAGTCTTATCTTTTTGACAGCATCCATAATTTCAGCGTATCGTCTGTTACAGTGAGAATATGGCCAATTCGATGTTTTCAAATTTTCAAAAAAAATGCACATATTTGTTTAGTTTTTTTTTTCTACTTTACCAAAGTTGTTCAGAAGTGTCAAATGTGTACCATTACATCTGTAGCTTGTACCAAGTGGGTAGACCTGGTTAGCCAGAGGACACATATACTGTACTGTACCTTGAAGGAGCCCGTTTCTAATCAAAATGACAACCAGTATCTTTTCATCTGCTCTTAAGGGCAAAATGTCAAAGAAGCATTGCTCTGCCGCAAAAGTAGGAGTCCCAGCATCAGCTCTGACCAGCACAGGTGTCACAATAACAAAACAAGAAAGACCATCTTCACGCTATGGGGGCCCGGTTTCACGGAGGGGAAGGCCCCTGAATGCCCACAAGAGATGATGTCCACAGATGATGGAAGCCCTTCAAAAGCCAAGAAGACAAATGTACACCCACTAAGAGAAGTACAGAGGGACATGATTGGACATTTTCCCGTTAAAAAAAAACTGACAGAGGATGGTGCAGACACTGTGCTACAAGGCTGCGGCAACACGCTTTGCAGCAAGTGCCATGTCCGCCTCTGCTTCTCAGAAGAAAAGAAGAAGTGCCTTTGGGTCTCATAATTGAAGAGTTATGTTATATATTTAGAGCTAAGTTTACACCCTCATCATAACTGAATGAGGCTGTAAACACAGAAAACATTTTCTTTCTGTTTCTTTCAGGATTTGTGCATACAGTTTGAATCCAGCGTTCGTAAAAAGGATACTCACATTTTTTATAATATATGATTATGCATTAAATTGAATTTGATTATCATTATTGTGTAGGTAGCTCACAGTGGGAGTGATTTCTATGAAATTCTGCAACCCTATAGGTCCAGTGTTGCAATATTACTCCCAAAAAGTTACTAAAATGTCAAAATTAAAAAACAAACAAACACTGATTTCTGCATTATAGGCCTCCTACATACACGACATTTTTTGTTTTCACAGTTTTCTTCTATATTTAGGTTTTTGGTTGTTAAGCATAATGGGGAAGGGCTTGTCCATATATTGTCGATGTGTGGGTTTGTATGCGTGCAGGGTTAGCAGAGACATGCTAAAAGGTCTCCAGTAGCCACAGAGGGTGTTACTGTTCATACTGTACATGTGGACTCGTTCACAAAGTTCATATCTTCTACAGACCTTCTGACAGACCCTCCGCAAACACACTCAGACGTTCATGATTTATAACTATAAATTTACACTGTCCAGTTGGGTAGAAACTCTGTTTCTAGTAATTTTGCTTTCTTGGGATTTTTACAAGCACATAGTTATAGCCTTGATGATTTCATGCTATTGATGCCATTCCAAAAAGAATCATTTATATGTTTTTGACATGTTTTTGTTTTTATATCATGTCATACTGTCCATATTCAGTAATATACATCGTGATGAATAGACACACACACACACACACACACACACACACCCAGACACATACCGACAGCCCTCCTGCCTTGCTTTTTCATCCTTTCTTCTCTCACACTTCCCCTTTTCTTCATCTTTACACTGACTCCTCTCATTCTCGCCTCCCCTTCACTCTAATCTCTCATATTCTCTTCTCTGGCTTTTATATCGCTCTCCTCCTTTCTGTCTTTCTCTCTCTCTTCCCCAAGTGCCTCTCCTTTTGCTCTCATTCATCTCGCTTCTCTTTCACCCTAATGCCTCCTTCCCAGCCTCCCTATTCTCTCCCTCTGCTAAACCCCCGCCACCTCTCTCATTTTCTTTCTCTCTCCTTATCAGAGTCGAGGATGAATGGTGAAAGGCGAGGAGGTGAGGTTGAGACTCAAACCCGATGCCTTGTGTGTGGGAACCTCATTGTGACTGACGACTTTGAGAGAGAGAGAGAGAGAGAGAGAGAGCTAAGGTATCGCACTTCTCCCCCGTATGGTCGATAGAGCAGACCCTCTCATCTTTCCCCGCCATGAATGGCATCACTGTGCCCGTTGGGGAGCGAGGAAAAGGGGGAGCGTGGGGGAGTGATGCATGACCTGACAGAAACACAGATGAGGGGGATATTTTCTTGTCTCAAATATTTTTGGGTTTTACGTTTTACTGTTTACATGACTTACCACAATGTTTCATTACAAAATAAATGTTTTACCCATGCACTTGAGGCCAACGGTAACCATAAAGTTTGAAAGTAATTCATTCTTTTTTTCTCAGCTTGATTTTTATGAACATGTTTCCATTAGCTATACCATCTTTGTACTCCCAGACAAGTTAAGAATCCGTCGCTAATGTCCCTTGTTCAGGTTACAACATCAAATACATTATAGATGTACATATATAAAATAATTAGAGCGGTTAGAGCGCTCGAATGGTTAGAGCGCAAACAAGAACTGTCACAAGCTACTATTGCATTAGATTACATTATTGAACAGGAGCGTAGGGAAAAGAGACTCTGTGACAGCCTAATGCTGCTCATGAGCTTTAGAGACGGGATTTATGGCTCTTCGAAGGGAGCTGGATCTTGTGGATCCATTCCTTTCAATGTGCCATTTAAATGACTCTTAGAGTCTTATTTTGATATTTATTTATTTCAAAGATGGCAGCATAACTTATTTTATCCGGGACATAATCACTGGGAGGAATGATAGGGTAGGATCTGGGTCAGAGTCATTCAAACTTAGATATCCCACCAATATATATTCTATTGGTGGGATATCTGAGTTTGCATTATTCATTCTAGGCAGATACTTCATTTATCCCGTGGGAAATTCGGTATAAACCTTCCCCTTCCCCTTCTTGAGACCGACATGTACTGAGGCTGTCATGTAAAGGCTGTCAGTTTGGAAAACTGAGATGACGCCATGCGATATTTTCATATCAAATAAGCGCCACTGGAAAGGAGATGCTTGTGTGAGCAGATGTGTGAAACACAGCAAAAGAAGCATAGAAAAAAGAACAGCTCGCAACTGTGATTGTTTGTATTGAAGAGCTGGTTAATAGATTCAGCTCGTTCGCGGATGTCACAACTCTAATGAGCATTTTGACACTTAGCTGGACTGAGAGTGCACCTTTTCTTGATCTTTTGTAGTGTTTACCATGTGATCCGTTATGTTTAAATATACTGTGTGCGTGTGTTTGTTGTTGTTTTAAGCCAATGTACTGCAATTGCAGCCGAGGTACTTGAGCCAGCAGTGCCAACCTTAATTTACTAGCAATGTAGTGTATTTTTGCACAAGCTAGGTGCAAGTGCACGTCTAACAACAGTGACACAGGGTTTGTCCAAGCGCATCTTTAGACCTTTCACAGAATGAACAGTGAGGAAGAGAATGCTTTCAGTGCAGGTGAAGTGGCGTTGAGTCTAATTCACAGCATCTCAGAACAGCTTTCGAAAGTTAGAATGGAGCATATTAGATCCCTTCATCTCTGCCTTTGGACTTTGCACAAAGAGTTCAACCATTCAGAACAAGTACTAGACACAGACCCTGTGGAAAGCAATCAAGTGTTGCTGGTTTTCATCGTATAAGCTCGGCCCAGTCTAGAGTCACTTTAGAGTCTACAGTCACACTACAAGCACAGTACAAAGACTGAAGGACAATGCTTATCCTCGTGCAATGCTTTTTTTTTATTGGCAAGAGTGAGAATTAACTGTATAAAAAAACTGAAACTGAATAAAAAAAAAATAAATGACCAGCGCAATCTCAGCCAGCAGGCTGAAGCAGACAGACCACCTATACTCTGAACTGTTTCATTGTATGTGGAGACAGACGGGCAGCCGGCTGAGTGATGGGGGGTATGTTCCATGTACACTCACTTGTCTGCTCATGTTAAGTTCTGCAGCCAGTCAGTTTACTTTGTGTCGACTGGTCCACATGGTCAGGCTGTACAAACTCTTTCCCCTGCACCAGTAAAAAACATCTCCTCACTCTTAACATCAATTATTCACACAGAAGTCAATCAGGGTTGAATAATTTATCTTCTGAGTGAATATTTGGTAAACAATCTGTTGCAGCTTTTTTATATTCCCAGTTCCACATTCCCAGTTCTAGTGTTAATTAGAAACAGTTTTAGTCACGTATAGTCATTCATTCATCTTCATTCATCTTCTGTAACCGCTTGTCCTGCAAAGGGTCGTGGGGAGGCTGGAGCCTATCCCAGCTGTCACTGGGCCAGAGGCAGGTTACACCCTGGACAGGTCTCCAGTCTATCTCAGGGTTAACACTGAGAGACAGACAACGAGCTTGTCTTTGGACAGTGGGAGGAAGCCGGAGTACCCGGAGAGAACCCACGCAGACACACGGAGAACATGCAAGCTCCATGCAGAAAGGCCACAGTCGGAACCCGAAACCTTCTTGCTGTGAGGCATCAATACTAACCACCACACCACCATGTTTAGTCAATTTCATCATTCTAAAACTCTTGACATGTCTAATTTGAGATGAAAACAAAAGCCCTTGACTTGGCTGAGCTCTTACTGCTGTAACATGTACAGTAGCGAGATGAGGTTGCTGTTGGCTTGTTCTGCTAGTCTCCAGAGTAATGATTTGATCCCACAGGAAGGAGTTTTGGATCATTGGACTGTTAGAACTAAATAGACTCATTTCTGTCAACAGTACGGTTCGAAGGTTTGTTTACTTACTTCTTAGGTCCACCAGACATTATTTAACAAAGGTTTTTAGGTTTCCTTTGTCTGAGGATATTTGCTTCATCACTTTATCGTGTGACCGGCTGATCACAGTGAAGAGCATATACACAACAGTCAATCCATCTTTTATTCCAAAAACACAAGTGATAAAGCCGTTTTAAGAAATACATACTTTTTTGTTCTTATTTTTCAGTCAGTGTTCTACTGGAATTATCTTAAGACATCAGTCACTATTGTGACCGCAAAACAGCTTATGTGCTTTAGAGCTCGTTACTGAAAACAAGAAAATAGTCTTTCCAGAAAGAGGGAATACAATAATTTTAATGTTTAACATTTAATAAAAAAAAAAACAATGAATTTCAAAGTTCAACTTTTATGTTTATCTGTCCAACCATGACGCAAGAGTTCTATTGTTTCTAGAGTGATGCCTAACACTTGATATGATACAATATATATACAAGCAAATTAGGAATATGGAATTGCAATGCATACAGCACAGACTACAAGGGAAATGTTACCAGGAGACACTAAAGAGTAAGAGCGGTGACTGGGACACACTCTTGAATCTTCTCAATTCCTAAGTGTTAATTTTGTCCAGTAGTAGTACAAGATGAAAAAAGTATATTTAGTTTCAAACAGTTAAAATGATGTGGTAATACTGCAGCACACATATTAAAACAACCAAGATTTCTTACTTAGATCGTGTTATAAAACCCTTTATATAGGAAGAGATCCAGGGCAGCAGTAAAACGAGGACAGGTGCTGAGAACACAAATGTGTTATATTAGAGTTTTCATTGTATTAACTTCATAGAATGAGATCAGGTGCATTCTCGTGATAGAGTGAAAGTCTGACAACATCTCTTCAGCTGCCACTTAGCATTGCATTCAAGAGCTGTGATAGTGTGACAGAAACTATAAATACAAGTTAGCAGACATGGATGCCGTAAAAACTTGTCATCCAAAATTTATTTTGCTGACATCAGAGTCAGCGAAAGTTGTAGCGAGGAGCTCTGACAAGGAGGCGCTTTCTGCAGAGCAACTGTTGTACCCTTTCAGCGCGAGCTGGAGCACTCCAAGGTGCAAATGGTGCTGAGGCAAGCAGAGCGAGACGGAGAAAGGGCAAGAAGAGGAGATGCTGCTGCATCATCAAATCAACCGTAACGCTGAGCCCCCTGGAAGCAGCAGACAACAGCTGCTGGTGGGGGTGTAATGCATGACACGATACGCGGACCGGACATTTTGGAGATGTTGTTCGACTAAGTGAGTGAGTAATGCACCTGCAGAATGAACCTGGAGGATGTGAGGAGAACCCTGGTGCACATTTGCGCTGCACTGCAAAATGTGTAAGAAAGCCCGGAACCCATGAAACGTACTAATGTGACAAACATTTAAATGAACAGGAAGCATGTTTTAGCTCAGTCTCTACTTTTCTACAATCGTGTAGATTATGATGAGGAACAGTGTATTTGCAGCTGTCAGACAATGGGAGAGGCTCATTCACCAGAATCAGAATGTATAATGTATGTAATGGATTAATTACATTAATTGAATTGTCATAACATATGACAAATTATTATTATTATTATTATATATTAGTCACCAGCATGTTTTATTCATTAGAGTAAGGCAGAAACAAAGACCACCCCAACATGGTGTCAAATCAGTCCATTCTTCAATGACTGGCTTTTGGGTTTTGCTTGGGTCCTCATAAGACAATCTGAATGTGTGCCGACTCAACTTACCTGTTCATAAATTGTAGTATAATCCTAACTATATATCCTAACTATATAAATACATTGGTGGAACAAATTCCTCCTTCAAGTCAAGTGCTTGTTGAAAAAAAAATCCTACCCTTTACTTTTATTTTGCCTTTGTAGCCTTCAAAGTTATACTTTAGCTAATACAAAAAATTCAAGGTAATACCTCGAATCCATTCTATGGTACTTAATTTATTTTTTATTAGAGTGTCATGGTCTTCTCTTTTTATTTCTCTCCAGGTGAATGGAAGGCGCCATCACGTTAAACTTCATTTCATTTTCTTTCTTCTCCTTTCCAAACCTGCTCAATTTCTGCATGAGTACAGTTGAAAAGCATGCACTAAAATATATTTTTCTTGTCTGGATAAATATTTATGAAGAAAATGCCCTGTCCTGGAACTGAGTTGACGGGGGAAAAGCCCGTGCTCATCAGCAAGCCTCCCCCACTCATGAATATTAACAGAAACAACACAAAACTGAGAACGACACGGACAGCAAGCCTACGTTCAGAACAGGCTTCTACAGTGAAAAGGCCTCTGGGATGCACTGTGTTTAGTGCTGGCCTCTCTACTCAAACAATCTTAAGCAATGACTTGCTTAGACATGGCAAAGATAAACTCGAAATGTTGTTCTCCCATAAAAAACAAACCTGTGCTCTGCTTCTAAAGCTCAGCTCAGTCTCTTATTCAGCCTTTCTCTTATCTGTATTTCTGTCATGTCATGTTTAACTTTGATATTAAAACACAAATCACAAGCCTAAATGATTAATGATTAATATGAGTTCATTTTACAGCTGAGGCAGGGCAAGTACATGACTTGGCTTTATCCATATCCATGAAATCCCTGATCTTGTCAGGTAATATTTTTCCACTATTTCAGAAGTAACAAAGGTAAAAAAATGATGTAAATGATCAACTCACTCACATGGACTCAGCTTTTTCTGCCGAACCACAACTTTTAAAGTGTAAACGTTAAGGGCTTATGCAAAGTGATGTCTGTAAAAGGTTGCTACCGACCCGACACAAATTCTGGGAAGCAAGCCACGTGACATCTGCTAGGAAGGGCTGTGTTTCAAGGATGGCTTTTGTGTTACGAATGTCAGTGGGGTTTCTGACTTAAGTTTTCTCCTGTCTGGAACCTGGCAATGTCTCCTCCCTCCTGTATTGCCCAACCATGGACACACACTCCTTCAGCTACATAGCCCAGCCACTACCATCTGGACTGTCTTGGACTTAGCGTGGACATTCTTTGCACACTTGTCTACAAGAAAACAATCACCATTGACAACTTTTTTCCCACGAGCTTGTGCTCTTGGCATTGGTGTAATTCATTATTTAGATCTCTAAAAAATCTGACTCAAAATGCTGCAGCAAGGACATTGACGTGAATTAAATACAGAGATCACATTACTCCAGTTGTAGCTTCTCTTCATTCTCTCCCTGTAAAATCCAGAATAGAAATTAAAACCCTGCTCCTTATGTACAAGGCCCTTAAAGGCCTAGCTCCACCATATCTCAAAGACATCAGACTACTACATTTCCCCAATAGATTGCTTAATTCTGAAAGAGCAGCCTTAATTGTGGTTCCTAGAATTTCAAAAAGTAGAGTGGGAGGTAGAGCCTTCAGCTATCAGGCCCCTCTCCCGTGGAACCAGCTCCCAGTTTGGGTTTGGGGGGCAGACACCCTCTCTATTTTTAAGACTTATCTGACCCTGAATCATCCCTTAGTTATGCTGGTATAATGTACAATGCAGGAACTCTATGGGCACTCACTCACCACACTTACCATTGTCTGTGCACCATGTGTAATTCATATTCTGAATGCTACCTCTGTCTATTCTTTTCTGTTCATTATAAATCTATTTAGATTCTACATATATGACAGATATATGTCTCATCCTGTTCTGTCTTTATCTCTGCAATGTAAAGTAATGAATGATAAACAGGAAACGTATTGTGCTCGGTAAGAGATAGACAGTTGCCGTTCCATGGTGTCCCATTGTGCTTACAACAAAAATAATTGAGCAGCTTATCTGTGTACTGGTTCCCAGCCCAGAGGTTCCATAGTGATGACTAAAGGTGACCAAGTTCAGCGCTCCTCCTGAGTGTATAAGCAGTTGTTTGGGCATTAAGAAAATTACATTTTGCTTTTACAGTGAGTCAGTTGTTGATAAGTGCAGCTATTAGCAGAATAAAAGGATTTATCCCTAGCTGTGTGGAGAAGTCACTTTGGTTGACATCTCCGCGTGTGACAAGTGGATTACTGCGCCCTTAACACCTTCCCTCTGCTATTCTCTTCCCCTACGTTTCTATCTGTCTTTTCTGTGCCTCTCCCTGTTTTCAGCTAATATGTCTGTTTTTCTTTCTTGCCACTCCTCTTCTTTTTATTATAAGCATTAACGCTGTTTGGTAGGTCCTCATACAGTATTCAGCAGAGGTAGCCGTCCTCCCCTGTCTCCCTCTATTCTATTTATGTGTATAATGAATGTATAATGAAAGCCTATAATCATATTCTTCACACCCACATACTGTATGAGGCTGTGAGATTATATGTCTGAGGCTGTAAGAACAACAGAATCATCATATTAATGGCAGTGGTGGATCCTCATCATTGTTGCAGTAATGTTTATAATCTGCTCTGTCTATCAAACTTGCCAATTATTTCTAGACTGACTGGGGGGTTGGGGGTGGGGTGGGGGGTAAATAAGATGAAACGGATGTCTAAGGGCAGAGATACAGAAAACAATTATACAATGGAGATAAATTACAGTGTTGTATAATGAACGCTCACTGCAATAAGACGAACAGCGGATATCATCAGCAGCAAGTGGCAACATTAATGTCATCTGATGGGAATGCATGCCGACGTTTCATTGTCACAACCACGGACTGTATATAACTATGGACGACGTGTCCCCACTTCCTTGTACTGGCCAAATGGGGATACGGGTGGTGGCGTCTTGTGAATTTGGAGCCAGAGTCTGGACAGCACTGCCCGAGAGAGATGTCGATGACCCGCCCACACATCCGCCAGACTCACTCTGCTTTTTCGTTTAATTAATATTGTGCTGTGCTCTACCTCCACCAGTTACAAATACATGTTGGATTATACACTGCATGTACGTCCTACGGACCACTTCAACAGAGTGGTTGGTATGGCAACTTGAAGTCGTTATGATGAATTTAACTTTTTAAAGCCATAATAAAGAATTTAGAATATCTTGCAGTTGCGATCCAAACGCTTTTCCCCAGACTAGTTATTATTCACAAGCCACTGTGAGATTGACAGTCCACTGTATGGTCTCCTAACGTTATCTGTATGTTGTGTGAATTTGCTGTTACTGACACTTTTGAATTGACGCCGGAATAAAACAAAACTAGCGGGGCGAATGTGGTGGTTACTATACGGTGGAGAGCGGAGCACACCATGAGGCTAAATTAGCATGCTAAGGCCGTGTTATATGTGTGTATGTCAGTATGTATGTTAACCAACTGGTGCTACCGTGGAACAGTAGGCTAACCGATTTAGCCTGTTGTCTGCTAAATGGTACAGTTACTGCGTCTTTGTGTAAGAATCTCCGTTAACATATTTTAGTATTTCGTGCTGTAATGCTCATGGCTTGAGCTTTTATAGGTCAACCATATGGACTGAAGTACCTTTAGAGCTCCACGCTGCCATATTTGACTGAGCTACTGAACGGTTGCCGAGGCAACCATGAGACTCTGATGAGTCTTTCAATAAACTTGGGAGGGGACACTGATTGACATACCTGCCAAATGCCAAAAGTTCAGCTATTGAAATGCAGTCTGGGATTTGCAGGCCACTTCTGATCACAACAAAACATTGTCTTATTATTTAAAGTAGTGTTGCACTAAACAACCAAAGATGGTTGCTTATGTATGTGTGGCAGCCAATTTCACTTCAGCAACTGAAGCAACTTGAAACATGCCTGTAGTTGGAGACACACAGTGAATGACAGGGACAACATCAGAAATTTTACATGAGGTAAAAAAAATAAATAAAAATAATAATGGTCAAAATTAACCTGTTTATAATGCGTTAATGCAAATTACTCACTACAATAGATTTTTTTTTTTTAACGTGTAATTAACACACACACATTATATTATTATGACTTCGGCCCAAATCATACATTGGGAATCAGGAAGCCCTCAGTGCAGCAGTACCTCTGTGGAAAGTAGTGGCAAATAGTAAATAAATAATTACTCTCATAGTAAATAATTTTACTCTGTGGAGGGCAGTATGTTTCGTCACAACTGTCAAAAATCCTGAAAGAAGAAGACGAAGAAAGCAAAAATGTATAATTTATGTTCTCTTGGCAAGACTGAAGTTATCTGCATTTACTGTCGATGTGAACGGAGTTACCACAGGATCAGGCACACAGCTGGAAGCAGAGAGCTTACTGAGCAGCCAAAATGTTAATAAGAATCATAAAAACTTGAAAACATCCCTTCCAGGTCCATTTAAAATAGTTTTTTTTATTTTTTTAAATGCAATTAATATGTGTTAATTGTGCTTTAACTATGGAAGTCTTGCAATTAACTGCGATTAAATGTTTTGATCTAATGACAGCCCTGAAGAAAAGCAGAACATTATTATGTGATTATTAATATCTGAAAAGCAGCCATTGGCTCAAGACAGGCAATATACATTATAGTCTCTTATGTATGTAGATAGCATTTCAGACATTCAGTACAGCAAGTGGATCTATTTTTAATAAACACTTACAGGCCTATGAGGTGCTTTTCTCCACTGTGGGATGAATAAAGGATTATGTTATCTTATTAAAGGGTTATCTTATGACTATGTGGTACATACATAATATTTTTTTAATGTACAATTAATTCACTTCTGTTTAATGTGTTTCACTGCCTTTTTTCTCTTTGAAAACGTGGAAGGAGAGCAATGCCCTATATGTTATACGATTTCCCTCTACTGGGATATTCCCATTTTTTATATAAACGATCACAAGGTATGAACAGTTTATTGACAGTTCTGTGGATTAACATTTGTACAGTTTAAACAGTTAGGTGGCCACCAACCTGCAAACTCAAAAAAAGTGTAGCTTAATGCTTAATGGCCTTATGTATGTATATGCACTGTGTGTATATTTACCCACGTGCACGTGTGGATGTGTGTAATTTCCGAGCAGTTTCACTTCGGTGTCCCAACCCCAAAACTAAATAAACAGCCCAACACTTTGCCTGTCTCTCTCTGTCTCTGTGAATAGATTCTCTGTGGTGTTTCTTACTGTGGGGTCTATAGTCCGAGGTGAGCAAGACTGTTTTTCTACCCCAAATCACTGCAGGAATAAGCACCCGCACTAGATTTTAAACTTCTGATGAAAGAACACACTGGTCATGAGCATAAATACATTGCATGTTCAGTGTCTATAACTTCATCATGCAATATGTTTCATCTGATCAGAAAGCAAAGTTAAACATGCTATGTAACTCCTGTACTTACGTTGAATTGCAGTCAAGCAAAGCAGGACTCTTTAGTCTTGGGCTTACTGACTGCTGCTATAAAGTGAAAAAAAAAAGGATTTTTTTTTTTTTGTTCCATACTGTCATACTATTCTTTGTGTTCAACATGGACTCAGTGTTTACAGAAATGAGTTGAAAAGAACCACTGAGCCGGGTAACCTGACAACAATGTTATGCTGCTTCAGATGAATTGTGGTGGAATGGAAATGCATTAAATAAATATTACATCTGAAACTGATGACTGATGACAAGTCAGATATTTTTTTTAAACTGATGAATACAAACATAAGCAATATGAGAAATCCCTTGAACACGTGTAAGCTGCACTAGTAAACACTGCCTCAGCTGTGAGAGAGCTTCTTTACTGTTCACAAGTATTTCAGAGGTTAGGTGTCCCCTCAGATCTCATGCTTTATGATCTGTAGAAACATTCATTACACTAAGTGAGGTCACACTGGAACGTTTGACCCTTCTTGAAGCTCAGATTTTTAGGCGTGGCAGCAGCCTGGCAGTCTTTAACATGCCCCTTTTATTACCTCGCTGTGGTCTGTAGATTTTGATGGTGAGCCAGAGAAGTCTCAGCAGTAAGAAAACTAAATTATTTAGCGTAATTTTCAAAAAGAAAAAAAACAACAACACTTTACTCATTCCTTCATTCATCTTTTTTTTTGGGGGGGGGGGCCTGGAGCCTATCCCAGCTGCACAACGCTTTATCTACCAGAAATAATCCAGTCCCATATGCTAGGGGTAAATTAGGGGTGTAGTAAAGGATAAGGTGTTTAAGTTGATGTTTAAGTAGATCTGCAGTCTTCTCAGATTTACCCCTGCATGAAGCGAGGAGTTGGATGTGACCCACCCAAGTGGAGTGGTCACAGTGGTTGTTAAAAGCAGGGCATTGTCTGGAGATGATTTGCAGGTGGTAAAAGGCAAGAATATGGTAGCTAGAGCACTGGGAATTGAACAGCTATCAGAACTGCTCAGTTTTACTACTGTTTATTGTTAGATAATAATCTGTTCTCCATATCTGTATATCCCAGAGTCAAGTAGGACACATAAATCAGCCTATTGCCAGCATAACAGTGAAAATGGACATCATAGATCTTACCAAGAGGGCTAAGGAAGAACTTTGTGCTTATTTTGTTCCTAGTAAAGATTACTCTCCAGAACAGAAACACTTTAGGCACAACCAGAAAATCTCCCAGAGTATGTCTAACACAATGAAGCCATCACTCCTTTCTTCCTTGAAGGTCCGTGTACCAGGACCAAGACACAAGCTGCCAGTATTTTCGGAAAGCTGCTGGGAGTGGCACATTCAGTGGAGAGGTCATGGAGTATTACTAAGACCGAAGGGATGTAGCATTGTTCTGCATCAGTTCTGTTCCATTATGGAGGTGCAGTCGAGAAATATGATTCCATCTTTTTTCCATGCCACAAATGTTTGCTTCAGCTGTTCAACAGTAACTCGACTGAAATGGGAACCCAATCTTAAACGTGTGCTACGCATGCTTTGAACTGAAAAATCTTACTCGATTAGATTAGGAGCATATGATTGGATATTGTCGTTTACACAACACACACCTTGTCATGGATTTTCAAGGTGAGGTAGGACCCAAATGCTGGACACTATATGATGAGGCAGGAGTAGGCAAAAACTGAATTTAATCAAACAAAAGGAAACACAAAGCGCCGTTGAGACAAAAAACTGAAATGGAAACTTTTAAAAAGACAAAAATCTAACATAACAAAACTAGAGATTGAAAACACTTGGAACACAGAGAAACAGTAGAAAACAGTATGACGCGACAGAGGACAAAGGGAAAGGCAGGACTATATATACACAAGGACAGAGGAGACACAGGTGTAACCAATCAGGGCGGGGCAGACAATTACAAAGGCGGGAAGATACAGGAAGGGACGCGAGACAGGAAACCAAGAACTTAACAAAATAAAACAGGAAACTGAAAAACATGAAACATGAACGAAACTCAAAATATGAACACAGGAAATCGAAACACAGATCTAGAATTAATTCAGATATCTAAATATCTTATCAGACCTTTAGCCGACACATCCTTTGAGCACATCATCCAACATAATGAAAGTTCCTCTCCTACACACACCTGATTCTCTGGGTCTGAATGTCTATTCATAGGCAATTAAAATAAATATAATTGGGCAAAATAAAAATACATCAAAGAGACACGTTTATTTTGAATCTGAATAGCTTCTTACCCACATTATAGTGTCTGGGTCAAAATGGCCCACAGCATCATCTTTGTGCCCAAACTCTGCACAGACATTCCACTACACATCAAAGTCTCCAGATTTTACACACCACTTCATGACCCTAGATGAGGAAAAGTCACAAACTTTCATGAAGAAAAAGAAAGGATAACCAGTACTTTGGTCAACACAAAGACTGAAATGGGTGAAATTGACTCTTAACATAAAACATTTAACTGGATAGCAGTTTCTTAAAGTGAAAACCGGGGAAAAAAACAATCTTAAACTACACATCTAAAATATGCTAAAGTCATACTTAACATCTAATTCACCTCTATCTGTAATGAAGGCCTTGGGACTGCATTAGGAAAATACACTTAGTTTGCTGATCCACAGCAGGCTTTATAATTAAGGTATTGACCTATTATGCTTTTGCCCATTTACCTTTCAACCCTTAATGCATCATAGAGATAGTAATATCTCCTGCACCATCGTATTTAAGGTCTCATTCAGACTTCCCTTGACTTACATACTGTACTGTTCTCTCAAACCACTGTAAAGTTCCATCTCTGGCCTACAGTGACTTTTATCTTTCTGCTTCACATTATATCTCTCTCTCTCTCACACACACACACAACCACACACACACACAGACATACGCTCACTCCTGGGGCCAATTAGTCAAGTTGAAACGTCTTCATTTTTCATTTGAGTGTTCAATGATCAGTATAATTGGAATTAATAAGCCAATTTTATTTGGCAGAGAAGGGAGTTTTTGGCACTTGTTTTGAGCACCCTCGCAGTTGGTTATGGGGGAGGAAACTACAAAACAAGGGTCTCATTAACTGGGTCAATTACAGTCAAAACACATCACCTTATTAATCTTCCACTGCCTGGCATAATAAAGATGCTTTGGTATGCTTATCAGGCTGCTTGTATATGCTGCATAGCGTTCACCACTGCATCCCCAACCATATGCTCACTGTACATCTTAAGAACAGGAGATTGAGGCTTAGCAAATGTCTATGTTAAATGGTAGTAGGGAGGGTCTCAGGTCTTATTCAACATGAACATACAATGAGAATTTAAGTAGCGCAAATCAGCGATTTTCAACAGGGACAATGCATAGTAACAGTCATAGTGAAGCGCGAAAGAGATTGCTCACTAACCTTTCTGTTCTTTGGCGCTTCATTGTGTTTGGCCCAACACAGCGCATTGAAAAAAAGGTGCAATCCCTTCAGTGATAATGCAAATACTTGACAGAGATCGACGACAGTCAAGGCGGCATATAGCATCGGCCTGTGCTGTAGGTGTCTTAACATGTGCACAAGATGAACATTTAGCCCGCTTGCCTTTTCGTTCACACCCTTTAATGTTGTTGCTTTGTCATGTCAACGTACTGGGTCATGAAGCAATGTCAAGTTTTCTGATTGGCTGGGTGTGGGAGAACAGTGTGGTGTGATCAGGTGGGTGAGAGAGCCAAGTTGGCTGGTACGAGAGACGAGGGAGTCAGCAACTCAAGAAAACTGTCTGAAGGACTTTCTTGCAGTTAAAAAAATATATATTTCCAGTGTTGCCAGAAAGTTATACTGCTCAGAGGAGTAACGAGCCTCCTTTGATGGGCTAACCCTTTTTGTTAAGCGAGCAAGCTGTGAGCTACAGTTGGCGGTGGGATTTGGCTAATTTGAAGGAAGCATCTTATAAGCCTTGGGATGGTGCTGTATGGACACTTAACTTCAGCCAGCACTCCCTCAGAGACTGAGTTATGTCACTGGAGGGTAAGTTACCCTATCCTATCTAAAGCGTGGTCACAACCAGTAGCCGTTATGGCTGTGTTGCAGAACGGGATTCAGTTTGCATACTTAAATGCTGCTCATAGTTGTATGAGAGTGTTATTTGGATTTAAATGTCTCATTTGGAACAGTTCGCTTGGTTACAGGAGATCACAGAGGGTACAACAGTATAAAGGGTCTATGTCCTAATTTCATTAATGTGAAAGTCTACTGGGATTAGTGTCGTTAAGTTCATTTTATATGGATTTTGGTTGATGTGTTTATCACTAAGAGGTTAAAAGTGAAGTTCGCACATAAGGGCAGTCGTTATTCTTTCATGCTTTATATTGCATAGAGGTGTTCTGCACCATTTAATTAATATTGAGTATAAGTAAACCAGTGTAGCCAGTGTTCAAATCTGCCCTACACCTGACAGCAGACTGAAAAAAATGGTTGACACATTTTCCACGAGAAAAATTGGTTCCATTCACAACCAAGATACCATAGAAAAAATCTAAACAACTCAGTTGTCAACTGAATGTAAACTTGCATGTGAAAATGTGTGCTGAGCCAAACCAGATCTGTTCACTGCTAACAGTTAACTATTCATGAACTACTCATATCTAAAGCTTTTGCATAATTCACCTGCTTTCTTATGCTACCTCATATACTTGTTCATTTTGCCAACTGTAATAGAACTACTACTGCCATGGTGCTCTTTATTATCCTCATAACAATAACTTGGAGCACCATGTATACCAACTAAGCTTCCTTCTGCTGCTCGCATCTCCTCTCTCCCCATCTCCTGTCTTTTGTCTCTGTCTCTCTACCCAGATGGCCTTGAGCAGTAAAGACCGCCCTCAAGGTTTCTTCCTTGCCACCGCCTCCATAGTGCTTGCTCCGGGGGTTTCATTCTCTGGGCTCTGTAAAGCATCTTCAGACAGTTTGGATTGTTATGACCTTATATAAATAAAACTGAATTCAATCTTAAATTGTATGCACATACCAAGTACTTTGCAATTAGCATAACAAAAGAACTAAATATACCCATATAAGAGCAGCAGACTTAAGTGCTGTGTGCAAACTACTAAACAACAAAACACAGGTAACTTGGACAAAAATAAAAATAAAACATTTAAAAAATAAATAAATAAATAGGAAAGTGAACTAAGATGCAGCAAAAAGAGAGAAAAAAACAAGCCTCTCTTCTGCAGAGAGTGAATTCACTTGAGTGAATTTTAGCTAATAACATTTTTTTTCAAGCACAGTAATGCAATTAATACTGAATGTGCAGAAAAAAAACCCAAAACAGACTAATCTAAAAACAGACATCAAAAACCATCTGCTTCCTTATTTCCTAAATTACGTGTCAGGCCTGGGGTTATATCACAGAACATGGATGCGTTAATTGCGTATCAAGGCAATTAACGGCTTTGAAAGGGATGTGCACTTACCGAGCACTGTATGTTACGCATCTGGCCTCAGTGTACCATCCACCAGAGCGCGTCTGACCATTAGAAAGTATCATCAAAACAACACGGCTATGTAAAATATCAAAAAATTAATTTAATTCATAACCATTAACTTTGATAACATTGTTAACATTATTCCTCCATTTTGCAGTTGTTCCTCCAGCCCTGCTTTATCGTTTCAGGACAGTGATGTTGGACATTTGTAACACTGGGCTTGACTGACAGACACTGGTGCTTTCTACGGCATTGGGAAATGTATTGCCTGACATGGTGTCTCTGCCGCTAATGTGATGCAAATGGATGAGTGCTACTTTAATGCTGAGCATTTTCATGTTGTTGACTATATAATAGCCCCAGCATTGCCCCTTAGATGTGCCGTTATGCAATTTCGCCTGCCACTTTTCAACAAAAAGTGATACCCTTGGGAACAGGTATACGGATCAACTGTATTTATTCAGGATTGACTAGGATTGGTTATTGATTTGGCTTTTTGTTAAATACTTTACATCTTTGAATTCTGCTGTTTATTTGGTCTGAGGAGTAGGAACCCCAACCCCTGCAGTGGCTAATGTCACAGAATAAGTACTCATCAGATGCACCATCATCTTCACCAATACCAAACCTCACTACTAATTAAGCAGAAAAGTTGACTGCCCTGTTTTGAGCTGACTTTTTCTTCTAAACCGATAATGCATGCTACCTGCTAATTAGTGCCTAATGCAAAGTAAACCTGACAGACAGAAATTGCCATCTATAGAACCAGCATGGGCAAAAGCAGTTTTCGTAATGGTTACTCTGTTATGTCTCTGGCCTGTGTTTCTGTTTTCCCTGTGTACTGGCATCCCTAATTAGGAAGCATTTCTTAGTGACTGGGCGTGGTTTCCTGGTGGTTGACAGCAAACACACCTGATCTCCATCTCCTTATTTTCAGGGAGATGACTTCTCTGCCTTCCCACACTCCAGTGTATGAAGAGGGTCTCCTTCCACACACACAAAGTTATGATTTCATGCTATTGACATAATAATAATAATAATAATACATTTTATTTAAAAGCGCTTTTCAAGATACTCAAAGACACTTTACATAAAAAGGACATCAAATTAGCAAAACAATGTGAAATATAACATCAAAAACACAATAAACTGAGCGAAACATTAAAAGCAATTTTAAAAAGGTGTGTTTTTGTCAGAGATTTGAAGGTAGGAAGGTCGGTACAGTCGCGGATGTGTTTGGGGAGAGAGTTCCAGAGGGAGGGGGCAGCTGCAGAGAAGGCTCTGTCGCCCCAGGTTCGATGCTTGGTCTTGAGTGGTGGAGTAAGGAGGTTTGCGTCACATGAACGGAGGCTGCGGGATGGATTGTGGCGATGGAGCAGGTCAGTGAGATAATGCATTCCCTAGCCCCTTACGCTAATCCCAACCATGTCGACCATGTCAGTGTCTAAACCAAGCCCTTAAAAAGGTTTTAACCCTCAATTGTTGATCTAAACAACTTATCTTTGAAACGCTGATGTTCTTGTCTTCACGTTATGTTGTGGTCCAACCCTCTCCCCTCTATGGGTAAGATTCTTGCTTTGGGTGCAAGAGTTTCTGGGAGGTTCTTGTGAACGTTACTAGCTGGGTGAAGGTCATAACTTTGTGCAGTTTAGGGCTATAGTAGTTGTGATCATTGTAGGTGTGGCTTGTGGTCGGTCACTTGTTTGTCAGCTGAGTTGAGCTGAGTTTTGTGGATTTGGGTGTGTGACCGTTTGTTTGGCGTTATATGAACTCAATTATCTGTTGCTACTTCTGATGGTTGTGGTAACTTCATGATTTGAGGCTGTTGGGCTCCAATTTTTTATACGTCACGTTTCAAACAGTCCAGCTGTTTTGTCTTCCTGCATATTGGAAGATCAACAAGATTGGAAAGGGCCTTTGTTTGTTTTTTTGGGGCTCTTGGAGGAACCCTTTTGTGGAAGGAGCTGTTGAGTCCCTTTGCACCCCAAGTGGCTTTGCAGTGGCCTTGCGGGTGCCTTTGGGTACTGCATGGACTTAACAGCACTAATTGGCCATACCTGTGAAGATGTGGATAAAGAGCATGGCCTCCAGGAAGGAGACACCATTTCACTCCCAGAAGATCACATATAAATGTATAAACACTTTTGTTATCTATTATTTTTACGATTGTCTTTATTTTTTGGTAATTCTGCTGTCATGTCTCCATGGCACTGTTGGCCCTCAAGCCGTGGTCGAACCAGCTGCATAAAAATGAGACCACACACACACGCTTACTCTCCCACTCTCACTCCTTCTATACAGACGTACAAAGGCTGACACACACTCACAAAACAAACTGTTCCCAGCTCACTGTAATGTGAACAGACATGTTCACACTGCTTCTCATTTGGGTGTCACTGCACTGCCTGGCCTCCTTTGCTATATTAAAACCTCCATTCCTATCATTGTCAGAGCTACAAACAGATGGCAGTGAATCTGCTTGGCTCTCGCTGAGGTCATGTTTTTTTTTTCCTTTATTTTGCAGACTATAACTCCTTACTCTTCTTTCTGCACAGAAAGGATGTCTTGCATCTACAGTATGACACATCTTTATGAGGGTGCAAGATTTTTTTTTTCCCTTCTTCACACCATATTTCTTCACTCTCGAGGGGTGGTATTTTTGTGTGAATCTGCACTCTCAAACACATTATAAATAACCCTGTTTGCAGCAAGTGGATGACTTGCCCATCTGTTGCAGTGATCTCATGGAAGGCTACGTCTCTCTTGAAGGTTGGAACTCAAGTAAACTCATGAAAATGTAAATGCATTCACTATAGCGCAACACTTTTACCATATGTTACTGTGCATGAATCTGACTTGGGTGTCAGAGTTCCAAATACAAGCCGGTGTTGTGCCTAAATTCTAACAATGTAGGTGTGAAATAGTGGTTGTGTCTGGGATGGTTAGAGTTAATGTAGCATATTAAGCTGAAGCATCCAAGCTAACAACATTTGAGTCAGCGCTGGTTCATTTGAGATTCTCACTAATGAATTGGGTGCAAGTCGACATGTACTGACAATTTTTGGTTGCAGTTTGTTTTTTGCTTATAACTGTTGTCTTTCTTAATGAATTTCTCCTTTTCTTATTTTCAGCACTCCTTCAAGAGCCTCTGCTTGACCAGGGTGGGATGCAGGCCTGACACAGGTTGCCATTCAGGAAACACACCATCACATGAAGATATGATTTGAGCAAAAGCCCTCATGTATCAAAGACATGTCCTTGATCTATCGGTTTAAGAAAATGCAACAGTCACAAAATTGCCCTTAAGATCCAACCAATTTTAGAACAACATAGGGAAGCACTTCATAACAAAACAGGCTTTCAGAGCCAGTCTTTATTTCACAAGCTACGCATCCCTGAACCAGTGCTTTTAAGGATTACAAATGTCTTATTAATGGCTGCAGTGGACACTATTCTGTGGTGCTGCTTGACATTAATGCAACTTGCAATGTCATCAATCATGCTACACTGATTAGTAGACTCATGGTTTGTAGTTCTCCTGTCCGTCTAAAGGAAAAATATAAGCCTTAGTCAAGTCATTCATTTATTCAACTGTACAGACAACATGAGGCATACCTCAATTTGATCAATTCTCAGATCAATTCTGTTCTCTCTGTATAGACTACCATTAGGTCACATCATTTGTCATCATAACATCTCATTTCACTGTTCAATCAAGGCAGTGTACAGTTATATCTATCCATTTAACCCTCTAAATTCTGCACGTTGCTCGAGCTACTGAGCTGACTGCTGATTCTTGCAGCTGAGTTTTCACAAAGCAGAGGTGCTTTTCTGTCCCTGAGTACCGTGCCGCAACTGCCTACTGATCCCACGGCTAAGAACCCGAGTGTCATTTTTGATAATGAGATAAGCTTTAAATTAAGAAGAAAATAAAAACTGGTCTAGGTCTACCAGCTCAGGAATATGTTCAAGATCAAAGAGTTTGAGTTCTCGATCAACAGAAAATTATTCATGGTTTTATTTCCTCGTGTTCTTAGATCTGCCTCTTAGATCTATTGGGTTAGGTCTGCCAGCTGCCCTAGAGTCCAAGTTAAGGTCACTGGCACCTCAGCTTTGGATCAGCCTTCAGTGTGTTGACACTGTTACTGCTTTTAAATCCGTCGTTGATTCACACTTGTGATCACAAGTGATCATTTTACATTTACATAAAGCCCAAATCAACACAAAATAATCATTAATTAAGTTATTATAAGTTAAGTTCAGGAACAATACACTACTTTTTGTCATTCTATTTCCTGCACTTACCGACTTTCATTATCGCAAGCAGAGGGACGAGGAGACGAAGCTTCTGAGTCGCACTCACTTTCCTCTGCATCCCAAGACCAGCAGTATAGGTTCACTTCTTAATCGTGAATCCACCCCTCTCATCCCTTCCCTTCCACCCCTTTCATCCATCCCCTCTACACCTCTCATCTCTCCATCCATTTCCCTCACATCCTTTCTATCAATAATCCTCCTTGTATCAATTAAGGCATGGAATATGTTAGTGAAATGTATGTTTTTGCTGATTTTGTTAGACAATGTAGTGGTTATTAAATCAGGATTTTAGCAATGCAGAGCAGCAGCTTGGAAACGTCTGGAAGTGGCTGCTGGTTGTAACGTAGTAGTGATGGGCTACATTTAAGTCACTTTGTTATGCTCATTACATTGTCTGACAATAGAAAGTGATAGATGTATATAAATGAGAAATGCTTTATTGGGCATTCAGTTGAATTAAATTACAGTGTACTTGAGCACATTCACGAAAATGGCTGAGTAAAGCCTCATGAGTTTATGTTGCACTTAAGCACAAAGGGAGACATGAACCCACACTCAGTCAGTGTCGTGAAAGTTTCCACATTCTCTGATTGTCCTTCAGCAGTTTTCACATAGCTTCTGTTGCCAAAGTCAATGGGAACGCTGGGTCACGGTTCATGTCCTTCCTCGAACCACTGTCGCTTGGAACATACCACTGTTCTCTTAAGCTTCCTACCATTGTCATTGCATAGGCTATCATTTTTAAGGTAGGTTTGATACGAATTATCTTCGTTCCATTGTTTTACCTCACTGTTTTAACATGGGTGCATGGGCATTTCACATCCTTGCCTGGGAGGAGGTGCCATCTTCATAGCTAAACCCAAGAAACAACAGTAAAAACCTCCAACATGAACTGAAACATGGATGCTGGTTCACATAGATGGCCAAATTGTGGGCTCCCATTTTCATAGTCAAGCTTTGTTGTTCATCACTCCTAACATTTAGAGTCTGTGGTTTGTGTACAAGGTGCATTTAGTGATTATATGTGGTCTCAGAGAGGGTGTAATCAGGCCTACAGGTGCATGTTCATTTTGGCTCATTCTGCAGCAAAGAAAAGGAACTGATTTGAAGCTCACACCACCACGAGCCAATGCTGCCAAGAACATGCTGTATGCAAGAAAGGGCCGCAGCTCTAAAGAAAGGTAAAAATCAAGGCACGGGGATGAGCTCAAGTCAAGCCCTCTTTTACCAGCAGCAAAGATTCTGCGATGACCGGGGAGCGTGGGAGGATGCGACGCCGTTGGCCGGAAACATGTCACACTTCTCCCACTCATGCTCTGAGCAGCCTCCAGCTGTCAAAGCTTTTCTTTCTATTCTCTCACGGAAATGCGCAACCTCTCCTCATCTCCATCCCCATCCTCAATGGTGCACTATGTCATTACATCAAGGGGTACACTAAGTCATTTCTCTTTTCCGTTGTTCCCTATTAGAGGGATGACACAGGGTCAGTCTAGCCGGAGACACTATCTCCAACCACTGTTAATGAGCCCTTCCTTCTTGTCTGCAAGTCAGGCAGACAGACGACAGCAATATATATATATACATATATATATATATATATATATATATATATATACACAACAACAGCAATTTCTTCTTTGCAGAAGAGAAGATTGCAAAGCAGCGATGCACTTAGGAAGTGAAGCACTTACTGTGTGATATGTTGAAAAGGCTTTATATAGACTAAAAATCTAAAAATCCAGCAGGAGTTAGAAAATGTAGAGTGAGAGACTTTCTAAAGTACCTGCATGTAAGTGATACTTCTCTACATCTTAGTTTCCTGAACCATAAGAATTTAGCTCCAGGTTGCACAATGAAACCCTTTACTCCTAAAGACTATTTTCCTGATGTCAGTACGAGGAAGTCAGTATCGCTCAAACACCAAGGGCGCTGAAGCTGTGAACGCTCCAAGGTATCCTTTAGATATGCTCTTCCCATCTGTGCAGGTGTCACTTCTGTTGGGCCTCGATTCCTAATTCTGATTATATATGTGGAGCCCAATTTCAACCCACAAGGGCTCCGTGAGTGTTACCTTTAACTCGATCAGACATGGTTTGGTAGCAGAGAGTGAATGCACTGGCTACAACAAGCTCTACCTGAGGGATTCAATGAAGAAAATCACACAGAAGTCAGTGCTGGAAAGCTGTCTCTGTACATGCAGCTGTCCTCTTAAAAAGAATAACATTTTATATATCCTTCAAAAGTAATGGACCACGATGAATAACGAAAGCTTTATACAGTGTGCCCAGTATTTTACGTTACCCATGATTCATGTGCTAAGAAGACTATGGATACGAGAGGTGATTCATTTCTACTGTTTCAGAGCTACATCTGCTTTACCATCATTACCTCACTGGACCACCCCCAAACATGTAACATGTTTTTTACCAGTTATACAATTAAGCCTGGGAAGGTTCTCAGTCATCCAGGTCATGGTATATCCAAAAATGTTAAAGAAAGGCAACTGGACGTGAAGACGTTTCATCACTCATCCGAGTAGCTTCTTCAAATCTAAGGGACTGGTGGAGAGTCATTTCTAGCCATTAACAGACATTAGTCGTGCAAGTATCTGATCATTAACGGACACTAGTCAAGCAAGTTTCTGATGGGCTACACCCACAGATGTTCCTATTTAAACCTCAACTTCTTGCCAGTCCCTGAGATCTGAAGAGTGACGTCTAAAAGAAACTTTATAAGTCCAGTTGCCTTTCTTTAATGTTTTTGGTTATATAATTAAGTGTCCCACTGGTAAAACAACTTAAAAAACATAATAATAATTCAGTTCGCTATTATAAACTGTCTGTGACGACATTACATCAGTTACAGTGCACCAAGCAAATTTCCAAAATGTCACATTTTGTTGTGAACTTACTCACTGGATTCAGTGTAAATGAGTGGTGAAAAGGAAATTGAATGGACACTGAAATTAATGAGGGAGAAAGTGAAGAGCTGGAAAATTTAAGAAACAAATCTAGTCCACTATTCTGCGGTCTATTCTGTCTAGTGTTTTTAAAATATTCTGCAAACTTTACTTAAACCTGCCTGTCCATCAGTTTTACGACACCGAAAAATGGGAAAGGAGATCATGCAGTCCAGGTGTTTGCTGAAAGATCCCAGGCTTATCAAAAGGGAAGAGGGACTGGGGAGTATACTTTGAAGACAAGGACAAAACATTGCACCACCAAGCATTGGCATATGGTAAATTTCAGAACAGTGAACCCAAATACAACTGATGGTCTTGTCAGCAAAGTCTTGAGACGCAGCTGAACACGGCACGCAGAGCTAAGAGAGCAACAAGCAACTGAGGCTCGAATTATTTATTATCTGCCAGGACAAGAATGGTCTGAAGTATCCGATGCTGTCATTGAACAGCTGCGTCTTGTCACTTCATTCAGAAATACCTCTTGTTGCCGCTGTCCAATTTGCAAGCCTTTTGTCTTCCCTCAAAGTTATGCTGTCAGTTGCCAGCAATATAACCTTTGGCACAGAGAAGAGAAGCTTCACCTTATAACAAAAATGATATTGCTGACAACAGATAGGGGAAAGTCAGCATAATAGTCAGCTGATGATAGATTAATGGATGGTTATGCCTAACAATGCCCCTTGGCGGTTCTGAAATCACTATAAACCAAAGACTCTTGGGGGTTATTGCTTTATTAAACACTCCACAGTGGAATTAGCTCTTTTTCCCATCTAAGAAAAAGGAGGACCCACTGTTCTCCACTCATGCTTGTGAAAGTCCCCAACAAATGGCAGAACTCATCCTGAGCTTTCTGACGGCATACATGTGGTACGAAAGCATACCGGTCATAAATATAAATGACAGCATTAATAAATGAAGGCCTCTCATTCAGATCCCTCATTATGCATGCAAATGGGTTTAAAGAGGGAACACAGGCAAAGTGTAGTCTAATGTGCAAAGTGTAATTGTTACAAGGGTGCTGACCCGGGATCATTAATATTAATTCACTACATTGTTTTAGTGCGTTCCCCATTACAACCGATGACCTCTGATATGAATGGCTTTGATTTGTGTTTCCATTCATGTGCGAAATCTTTACAGCCGATGATTGTGTGCTGCTGAAAATGCACACTATGATTGGCTATTAGGCTGCAACTGGCTGAATTAAGTTGTAGCTCCCTAACATTCATTTAAATTCATTTAACCATTAAGACATTAAGGTTCAAAATGGCAGTTGTTTCTAGCTCCTGCTGACATTTAAAAAAGAAAAGGACTCTGAATTAAACAGTTCAGCTGTATTGGGTGGTACCATTGCCAGTTGAGGTTACAAAACTAATACAAGTAAGTAACTGATAAAAAATGCATAGTTTTCAATTTGGACTGGTGTACCTCACATATCAAGAAATACCCATTCATCCATCAACTACACCAATGCATCCTGACGACGGTCAAGGGGTATTTGAACCTGTTCCAGCTGGCATTGTGTGAGAGGCAGGGTACACCCTCGTCAAGCCACCAGCCCGTCACAAGCCTAACGCAGAGAGACAAGCGTTCTCACATTCACACCTATCACCAATTTAGAATCACCAATTATCCTAACATGCACTCTGGATTAAGCTGGAGTATCACACACAAACGCCCCAGCGGACCAGCAGGTTCACACCCAGAGCCATCTTGCTGGGAGGTGGCAGTGCAGTTTCTTTGCAGCTGTCACCCTTCCAAAACCCCCATAGAGACTGCGTCTGCTTCTCCATTAGCTAGATTATATAAATCAAAATTAATTAAATAAGGGTGTACTAATGATGGATATTGAGAACATCCAAATCCCGCACATAATTCAAGGTAGATTCAAACCTAGGACCTTCTTGCTGTGAGGTGTCGGTGCCACTGTGCCGCCCTAAAAATTAATATGATTACTTTAATAAAAAATGAACAATACAGGTAAATATTAGATTTCTTAAATGTCTGTTTGATAACTGATCATCAAATTAATTTATTTCGTCTGAAACTAGGCAGACCTCTGTTGGTAGCTTTTCAGCTTTGATCACTCTGATTGGCTGTTTAGCTTAGCAGGCAAACGTCTGAGAAGAGAAAGGGAAGTGACAAAAGTCAACAAAATGACAAAATTCAAAGGGCACACACAGAAGATTCTCACAACTCCATGGTCAACTGATCGGCATTATTCAGGAGCACACAACAGCGCGTAGCTCTTCCTAACTTCCAAGCCTCTCAGGTAACAGTAGTGCTTCTGGTTTCTCCTTTTGAATGACAAATACAAATTCCTGCAACCTGCTGGCGTGAACAGTTATTCCCTTTCACGCAGGCACAGAATGTGCCAGATGGCTGTTGGCAGTATTCTTTGCAATGTGTTTGAGTGCAACTTTTTGTTCCGGACATAGGCCACCAGAGGCAATGTCACGGTCAGCCTTGGTTGACGACAGTTCTTTGATGTTGGTTTGGTGTGTTCGTACCGAAAGAAAGTTGTTTTTTTTTTACGTTGCCAGAGGGTGAAGGAAAGGATGGGGATGGAGGAGACAGAAGAGAGGGAATAAATCTGGATGTATGACTAAATACAGAAGCATGGAGAAGTGCAGGTTAGAACCCAGATAAAGAAAAGCTGCAGCTGAAGAATAAATTTCCTGGGGAAAAAAGAAAAAGGAGAAGTTTATAAAATAAAATAGTAATTAAATAGTAATGATTTACTCAAAAAGCACAGATATTCTTTGAATGGAAAATCAAGGATGTAAAGTCAGGCAAAAAAATAAAGAAAGAAATCACAAACAGGACCAAATTCAAAAGGCATAGAAAGCATGACTGGAATCTCAAACGTATAATCTCAAAAGTATTTACTGAATACGATGGTTGAGCGAGGCGAGGCTGACACAGCCAACGTTAAATATAACATCAATGATATTCTAGCAGAGCTTGAGAAACGTGCACGGGAAAAAAAAAAAAACACAAGTTCCCCCACCACAGCATTACTCCAGTGCTGCCTTTCATCAACTGTGCTCGGGTGTGATAACGAGCAAACACTGTAATCCCACCAATTAACTGACAGCCGCACCTACCCCCACAATTCCTTGCTTTGTTTTTGTGTGAGTTTGATAATTGGGAGTTTGATGGCTTCAAACATCAAATTTTCAGCGAGCGCGAGAGAAGTGCGTAAAAGTGTGTGAAAGTCAGAGAGCTGTTCCGACGCTCAGGATTCTTCACCTTATCGTGAGAGATGGAGCGGTGGCAGACATACAGTGCATGTTCACAAAATTTGACAATACAACCAAACTTCATTTGACGGAGGTCCTGACAGAAAAAAAAACAAAAAAACAGATGGTCTGTTTCATTTGTCCTATGCATGCACATGAAAGAGTAATGCGTGATTGCATGCCACAGTATGTCAGCAAAAGGAAGAAGAAAAATCCCGTTGGCAAGGTCCACCCCATCACTGACGTAAACGATACTGGATTTAAAATACTTAATTTTAAAGATTTAAAATCCTTAAATCCAGCACTGGGGCATGTATATCAGGGTGCATTTGCAGAAGTGACTAGAACAGAGGCGTGACAGTCAAAGTAAAGGCTTATTTTTCAAAGAAAAGGTTCACTTTAATGCACCACAATGATCAAATGTATCTGTTCCCATGGTCCCAACAAGTCAAACACATTTGTAAAACGTTAGATGAGAAGATAATTTCTCTCTGATAAGAGAAAGAAAAGCCTTCTGTTTTTTGCGCCCATTTCAATCGGCATAAAACTTCTAAAGCACAATATCTGTGCCTTTATCTCTATAACTCGAATTTGTTTTCCCTGACCTTTTAACTGTACATTATGCTGTTTTATAGGCAGCGTTTCATTTTAAAACTGCTCATTTTGAAGTTGCATGCTTTTCTACTCCACAGCAGCGACAGAATATCCCGTCCTCTGATTATTGATTCACTTTCTTTTTTTTATTTGTCCTCTTCTAAGCAATTATTACTTTTAGGCTGTTTACGAGCCGCTGGTCCACCAATTAAGCTTTGTACCCCATTAAACGTCCTCACAGGCTGACATAAGTGCTGTGCTGCGCTGCAACGTGTTCCTCTGTCAATATGCTGCCCGCCTATTACCCCTTCTATAAAATATTAACAGCAGCTCCTGCAGCGTTCCAACTCCTGCGAGGTCCACTTAAAAATCTATACTATCCTAAATAGACCCAAGCAACTTACCACACACTCTGACCTGCCTGCCAAGCTGATGTTGTCCTGTCTGCAACTGTGTCTCAGACAGCCAGCTGTTTGCATCCTTTACATTGTGGCTGAATTATTCATGAGCTGCAGACTGGACATGTTTGTTGCCCCACTTCTGTGTTGGAGGCAGAGAACTGAAAATAGGCTAAATGTCTGGAAATGTCTTACCACAGTAATTATTGTTGCTCGTAAACGGTCAGTGTTGCTCAAACGTAGGTCTTCTTTTTATTGCTTTACGCTCCCATTAAATATTTACATGGGGAAATGGCAATGGAGTGCTGCAATTAAGCAACATATTGTCCTCAAGTGAGTCTCAAGTAAATATTAATTATGCTGCAAGAAAAATGATCCAGTGGCCACTTCATGCACTTTTGTTAACGCCTATTATGGAACCTCTAAGTCTAAAGTCACACTGAAACAAGAGCTGTTTGAGCTGTTCAATTAATTAATTAAGGCCTAACTCTGCATAACCACTTTACTCATCATAAACTGAAAACTCTCAGCTTTAAAGCACTATTTAGAGAACTCTGTAATTACAGTCTTATCTTGATGTGGCATCAAAATAGCATTATATCAGCGCTATTCGACTCATTTCGACATATCAGCGACTAGCTTAAAGACTGATTGTCCCTGAAATATTTCGATTGTTATCTCCCACCTATCTTAAATGACTTGAAACTTAACTTGGACTCTCAGTTGGTTTTTCTGGTTTTGGCTTTGACCTGGTCTTATCTGTAATTACTCGAGACTTAACCTGTACCGATACACAAGCGTTTGAGACTCAGCTTGAAACGTGGCCCAATATAAGTGACTTCTGCTTGGGTAGTGGGTCCAACTCCCACTTGTGTTCTGTTATAGAGAGAGAAATACTCTAAACAATTTATTTGCCATCATTTGTGGAGGAATGGCTATTTTATGGAGTACCTTATAGGTTTAGTTTATTTATTTATTTATTTTTAGTTTATTTTAGTTTATTTCTCACAGGGACCATGTACAAAATGCATTAATCACTTAAAGAGGGAGAAGATACACTCTACCAGATTTGGCAAATAGCTAATTTCCATATGCAGTCATAGGTGTTGCACCGACAAGATGACTAGTCGGTGAGTAGACTTAATCCTCTTGAAATTAATTAACAACTTCACCAAACGTCCTGAGGCTGCAAAACAACCATTTGCAGGTGATTTTCATTGTGAAAGTTCTTAGACCTTTAGCTGCAGCACACGGAGAAGGCTTCAGAGAAATACCACATTTTTTTGAACTGGGCTTCACTATCCCATCTTACAACAAGCTGAGTACTGTTAAATGCTAATGATGGTGCTGATTTGCAGCCTGTTTTTATACAGGCTATACATATATGCAGAGCACAGTATGTAGCACAGGTCAAGAATATAGATTTCATTGTTGCACAGCATCACTTTCTACTGTGTTTTTATTAGTGATGTCTTCAAATTCGCTTTGCAACCCATAGTAACTTGTACACATGCTGAGAGCGTCTTCTGGAAGAAAAGTGTGTCTATAATAACACAATGAATAAAATACAAAATAGCTGGGCTGTAGCCCTGCGTTTTAAACACTCTTATAGTGGGAGACCCCGATTAACAAATACGCACATGGAAAAATGTTACTAACAGTTTATTACATTACAACATTGCAGGTATTTTTAAGTATCTTAACTTCAAAAATAACAAATGTGCATGTGTCTGGGGAAAATTGTGAAACAAAAAGAGAAAACACAACAAATGAAATACAGGCAGTACTTCAAGCAACAATCTCCAGTATTTACTTATTGGGGAAGGTGTCTAACTTTAACAATAAACCATATACTGGTGTAAATATTTTAATTTAACATGCTGCTGACACATCATTAATACTCAAAAAGAAAGAATTAACAGTGTCAAAATAAATGTCTGCAGTTCATACCATACAGGATACTTCCAGATGACCTGTTTGTAATATAGCTAATACTACTACTACTACTGCTGCTACTACAATTACTACTACAATGACTTGAGACTCGACACGGACTCTTCTCTAATTATTTAAGACTTGAATTATTTGTGGTGATCTGAAACTTGCCTTGAAATGATCAAACTTCATTCATTCATTCATCTTCTGTAACTACTTGTCCTGTGAAGGGTCATGGCGGGTGCTGGAGCCTTTCCCAGCTGTCATCGGGCGAGAGGCGGGGTACACCCTGGACAGGTCTCCAGTCTATCACAGGGCTAACACAGAGAGACAGACAACCATTCACACTCACACGCACACCTATGGCCAATTTAGAATCACCAATGAAGCTAATGAGCATGTCTTTGGATGGTGGGAGGAAGTTAGAGTACCCAGAGAGAACCCAGGCAGACACAGGGAGAACATGCAAACTACTTAATGTTATTCATATAGTAAAATTCAAATAAAAAAAAAAAGCTAAAAATTGTCTGAAGATGCAGAACCCAGACCCTGAAAATTCAGACTTCACAACTGATGTGGTCTTGTCTGAAAGGGTTTTGAAAAAAAATTAGACTTGATTGAGATGAAAACTTGTTTCTTAAGACTTAGCCCTGGTTTGATTCAGATAACTTGATTACAGCCTGTCTAGAAAGATTGGGGAGTTAACATGGATTTGCTTCTGATTGCTTGAAAACTGACTTTGACTTATTTCTAATAACTTGAGACTGGTTCTGACCTGCCTGTCATAGGAATGCTCACCACCTGCAGATTATGTATTGTTCCACCAACTCCTTTAATTTGGGATAATGTTTGAAAGAATGACAGGACCAGGACAAGGCACTGGGAGACGGCTCACACATCAAGGCTGCTCGGGACAAGCTCACAAAATGCTGTCGGTCTGGTGGCTCAAAGCACACTAAATGAGTGATCACACCCCGGTTTGGGACTGAGTGATTCTGTTTTTTTGATGGGCATAATGAAAGGGAGATATGTAAATGTTCCAGACCACCACACTGCGCTTGAGCTGGAATCAAACACACACAACAACAGAGGGAAGCAGCAAGAACTGTTGTTGTTTTTGTAAAGGATGTTGCCAGGAACTCCCCTTCTCCCCACAGACAAAATGTCTGTGCTGTCTGCCAGAGCTGTGCCTTGTCTTAATTCACTTAATCAAAACTCTCTTTAAATCCTCAGCTGATAGTCGGAAAAACAGGGATTGGAGGGTTGTATCCGGGCTTTGTGGATAAACTGTGCACACATTTTCCAATTTCTGATAAAAGGAATTATTGTAAAATGATTTTTCTTCCATTATTGGTACCTTTGTTTGCAAGACAATGCAAAGTAATATCCTACAAATATTGGTCCTGGCAAAATAATTTCAGAAAATAGTATAATCCTCCTTATACCTTTGCTAAAGAAAAAAAAAAAAGAGGAAATATTATCCATTATATTCCTATTGCAGACATTGTGTGCTAATCCTCTCTCTTGTACAGTCTGTGTACATCATAGTTGAATGGTATCGTCCTGGCCTTAAGCCCAGGAAGTCAGTGGCTCATCTCCATCCTCCTTAGAGACAAAACACACACGCACACACACACATCCTCCTGCACTTCCACTGACATGCAGTCACAGCTCACTTGTGCTCTCTCTGCACCCTCCCTTCGCGTCAGGCTACACACATTGTCAATCAGTTACATGCAAGCACACATTAATCCGCACAAAAATCAAAAACTTCAACCCCCTCCATGTGAACACCATCCCATCTGAACCCCATGCGGCGCGGCTTTGAATAGGACCTGGGTTTATTGTCAGTCACTACTGCAAGCGGGGCCTGGCACCTCTTCTGTCTCTGCTGTCACAGAGGCTGATGTCCTGGGTCAGTGCCACCATAAACCCAGCCCTTGCCTCACCTCCCTCCTCTTCCCTATTCCTCTTCCACCATTTTTCTTTGTTCCCCCCATTCCTCCTTTCCTGTGTATCCCATTCTTCTACTGTCTCCTTGTCCATCTCGCACGGGGCACTGAATGAGTCTGCCTGGAAGATTTGGCTTCCTATATGCATGCATAATCGTGTGCGCAAGAGTGAAAGGAGAAATCCAAAATTCTCTGTGAACAGGTTCTGTCAGCAGTAAGGAGATGAGACAGGCTAAGAGAGAAAGACGCGAGGAAGGAAGCAGAGTGCTCCGAGGGGGGGCAAACAGAAGTGGATGGCGAGGAAGAAGCAATGAAGAAAGTCGTTTTTAGGCCCTGACCTGAGGCTTGATTCTTGTTCTCTCTGACGTTACCAGTATATTGTTGTCATGGGAACATAGCTCACTGGTAATTCCACCTAATGCTCCAATCTCCCTGAGTCCAACAAAACTGCCAGACAGACAAGTGGGAGGAAGGGGGGGACGAGGGGAAAGAGTTGAGTGCAATGTCAGTGTTCTGCGCAGCCCAACCACCCCAGCCCAGACCAGCACATCAATGCACCACACACTTCACTGCGCTATGCTGTTCAGGAAAGCATGACAAAACAAGACAGCACATGACAGGGAACTGTACAACACAATCACTGATCACTGTTCTCAAAACCACAATTATTAACAGAGGTAAATACCGAGGTGGTAGTTAGTAGCTACTGTTGTCACCACAGCGACTGGTGCAGACGGCTGGTGATGTCTGGACACACAAATCCAGTTTGATCATTTTTAAACAACAGTGCACACATGCCATGTAGACAGCACAAGGTCTGATATGAGAATCCATAAAGAAATGCCCATCGCACTCTTGGAAAAGTTTGACTCTCCTGTTGAAAGCCTTGACATGAGGCCCATCCGACACCTTTGGGATGAACTGAAACGTCAACTGGACCAGGCCTTATTCTCTAGCAGCTATACCTGACCTCACTAATGTTGTCGTGTCTAAACGGAAGCAAATCCCCGCATGGTCCCAAAATCCTGTGAGGAAACTCCAGAATATCAAAGGCTGTTGAAGCAGCACATCAACAGTCACACCTGAAAGAAAAAAGAAAAAAATTAGGACACACTGACTTGTCACTAACCAAAACAAAGACCCAGACTCTGCAGACTAAGAACAGCACTTCTAAGGTACTAGGGTAGATGTGGCGTTTCTCATAACATATCTGTCAGGCGAGCGACACAACATCGGGAACACAACAGAAAAAAAAAATGTAGCAGTGGACTGCTTGAACCAGCTTCAGGCTTTGCTTCGTCAGATGAGTGGTGCTGGGTACATCTGGTTGAAATTCTCTTTTGCAAAAGCAGTTGGTGATCAGATGCGTATCTTAACCGGCACAAGAAAGCTCAACAAATGAAAGATGTGCATTATAGAGAAAGCACAAACAGCATTAATAGAAAATTGACTGATAGGAATAATGCCATCCTGGATATTAGTGATATTGAAAAGTACAGTGTAATCCATCTATGATGCACGCTAAGGGGAAAAAAAACAGAGCAGAACTGTATAGTCTTTATGGTATTTTAGGGATAATACAGCATTCAGTCTTTGAATAAATATGGGCTAAATTCCCCAATTTTCTTCCTATTTTTGCAAATGACATTTTGCCCAATGCTATAATCACAGATAAGTGTTTTGGTGCAAGCAAGAGGGGAGCCCACAGGCTAATCCAGCTAAGTTATGCACTTCAGGTCTCTTTTTCGGGGCCAGGCAGTCACCCAGTCATTCAACCAGCCAGTTGGCCAACCAACCAACCAACCAGCCAGCCGGCCGCCCGGCCCGGAGTGTCCCTGGTGCCACTTAAGAATCATGGGAAAAGAATGTTCTCAGCTCTTTTCTGTCCCGATTATATCAGATGTGGAGGAAATGGAGGGACTCTGGGTGGATGCCAGCCCTGCAGCGCCCTGGGGAGAGAAGGAGGAGGAGGAGGAGGAGGAGGAGGAGGAGGTGGCAGGCAGTAGGGTACTGAGCAAGGGGAAAGGGGGTAGATGAGAGGGAGAGGAAGAGTAGGAGATGGGTACAATGTGTGGAGGAGTGGAACAAGGAGGAAGGGAGGGACTGAGAGAAGGCCACAGGGGTGCTGAGGACCTCCAGGGACTGGAAGGGTGGATGGGTCGCAGTGTGATTCATCAAGACCAGCGAGAGGCGAGATCTGTGGGCCTTGGAGATGAAGAGAATGTATGTGGAGGGCTGTGGCACAGAGAGGGACAGATGGTAAATGACAGGACTTTTTTTTTTTTTTTCTTTTAGGCTGGGGACACGTTGCCCTTATCAAGACAGCCACGTCCATAACATCCTTCCCAGAAAGAAAGAAAGAAAGCTCAAGAGGGAGAGGTTGGTGCAAAAAGCTAATGGAAGACATGACTAATCACACAATCTATGATAAGAAATGATCAGTGGTAACCATGCCAACAATCTCAAGCGTGTTTTCTTTTGTAAATACACTATTTTTGGCATAAAGACACTTTGGCCAAAAATAGTTTATGCAGCACAGCCGCACTATTAGACATGGCGTATTGAGATGTGTTGAGTCATGTCAACATAGAAAATGAATACTACAAAAAATACACTATGCTTCCATGTTATAAAGAGCTGAGTGGTTCTTTTTGTAAAATTATTCCTGTTCTCTGGTAAGGCATTACAGGGCAACACTAATTAATTATGAGCAATGTGAGTGTTGAGCATTGTTGCTATTTTGCTCATATACATGAAAGGACAGCCAATGACCAAAGTTAATTTTGATTTGCGCCATGTCCCATTTATCAGTCTTTTAGTTGGTCCCCCTCATTGGCCCAGAATTAATTACTGCTGATGAAACTTGCACAGATATTCATTGTTCTCAAAGATGAGCCATGCTGACTTTTTTTTTTCCTTTTTGCTCCCCTATGTTGCCATGAAAGTTGGTACAGACATTCACTTACCCCTCTGGGGTGAATTGTTATTACTTTGGCGATTCCTTGACTTTTCCGTTTATCTAATAATTTGGTTTAAGATCAAACAGCTGCAGAACTAATGACATTCACATTTTCCTTAGTATTAAAGTTATTTTACACAGAAACATGCAAGGCCCAGGGTCCCCACAATTCCCAGGGTCACTCCATAACATTTGGGTCTGCATAATCTGATTATTCAGAAATGTTGGTTTCTGGTTGCCTGGGGAAATAATTAAGCTTCCATATACAGTGGGGTCAATAGGAGTCCAACAACCAAGTTTTTTCCACTGGCCCCATGGGAGTTTCATTTGGCCATGCTACCATGCTAAACTAAGATGACGAGCATGGCACGCTCACAGAGACACTAGCATGGCTGTAGATTTCCCATCTAAAACAACCTGAATACTTAACAGCGTCAATGGAGCTTGGGGAGTTTAAAAACTTGGTAAATTCAATGTATACAAGATAGATAGAGACTACAGTCACTTAGGTTAAGATTAGTTAAGATTTCTGTGTTAGGAAATGTAACAGTGATTCATTAAAACCTTTGGTCGTACACAGCATTCCTGCAGCATAGAACAAAAGTCGTGATAGTGCTGCCGAGTGTGACTTTGAGAAGTGGGATGAAGTCAGCACGACCAACTGCATTTAACACCAATAAAACACACAAAAGGGACTCTGCTTGTCTGAATAGAACAGCCCTTTGAGTAGAACGTGTCCTGGATCCTTGTGGAGTGGACTGAGTGGGTGGTTCAGAGAGGAACAGACTGTGAATGTGACAGCCTGTTGTTCCTCAAACTTGTGTGTCAATGTACTGTGCTCGATTTTTGCAGTATCGGGATTGTCTGTGCTCACATTAATTATGAATCACATATGGGTAAATTCAGTGCAGGAAGTGAAAGGCGAAAGTGGAAAGTAGGAAAAATTATTCATAAAGGCTGAGACGTACTAGGGAAATGTTAAAGTGTGAGTGAACATATTATTGAAGTTAATCATGAGAACTGTAGTTCTACAGTAGACGCTGACATTCATTGCACTTAGGTCAATGCACCCTGCTGAGCTTCTAAACTACTTTCCCTGTACAGGGTCAACTTGGGGCCACTGGTTTGAACCCAGCATGCAACGAGTGACTGGCAGAACACATGTTGGCGAGGTCACTGAACTGCCCTTTAAACTGCAGTTTGTCTCGCCAGCTGGAAATGATCAACAGCATATCAATATACGGATATACTGGCGCAAGTGACACTTACTTAGATACTTGCTAAAAAAAACGTGCTACTTAACTGCTGCTCGGGCACTTAACTCTATTAGACAGAAGCTATGTCTGTCAGACTCAGAGTTAATGCAGACCATACACATACCGGGGGATTCTGAATGCCTATCAGGTTTCTCTGATACACATCTATGTGCATTGAGAGAACCTAATCCTGTATCTGATATGGTGTCCTGTAATGGCTTGTACCTGTAGTTTATTCAGTTGGATAAAGGCCATTATGAGAGGCTCGCTTAGCCACTTAAGCACTCACTTACGCCCATCAATACATATTGCAAAGAAAATTTAAAATAAATGTAAAGAATTTATGAAAAAAAGGATGCTGCTACCTTTTTTCATTGTATCTGGGTGGCCCCCAGCACATACGAGAATGTCAAGTGGCACTTTGACTAAGCATGTGGATCTTTTATATCCAGTCTACAGTAGCTACCTACAACTATTTTAAAAAGTTAAGATAGCAAGGTAACCAGTGAATCTGCAGACGACTAACGCTGACTAATAAAAAAAAAAAGGACTTACTTTAACTGCTGGCAAGCCGGCAAGTTGCACTGCACAGTAAAGCTGCATTCTCCCTTCTCTTTCTTTAATATGAAGAGCGGGCTCTGTTGTCCCGGCCCCAGCTCCAGCTCCAGCTCCGACTTCATTATCTTGACTAATCATGCAAATAGCTCAACTGTTTAACGTTGTCTTTGGTTGCATGTTATACATTGGGGCTTCCGGGAGACGCGCAGAGCTGTCTTAATTTATTTAGGGAGTGAATAAACATGTTAATCATAAAAGTACGGTCATGTGATCCATTGATTTCAACAATGTAACTGTATTGTAATTACCAAATACGTAAAGTAACACTGTTGTCACTGAGTGAGCCTCTCTTCCAGTTGGATCTGCTGTCTCCTTATAAAAACCTCCACCGAGGCGGTACTCCCCAAATCGCTGCGGCTCCCAGACATGGGTCGAGCAGCTCATCAACTCTCCGGGGTGGAGTGATGCAGGCACAGCTGTAAAAGTGTGCTTTGGAAGCAGGCAGATGTGAGAGGCGACCTCTTGTAGTTCTGGTTCAGCTGTTTTCGAGTGGGAGGACAAAAGTGGCAAAAAGCTCGCGGCCCAGAGAATTAGACAAAGGAAAGGCGGCATGGTTGCCCGGTTAATATGTGATTGCACCCTGTGATCATCGCAGACCCTGTTGTTAAATGTGTTCAATGTATGTGTATGTATACCTGTCACTGCTGATGTCGTGTGCATGTGTGTGTGTTTGGAGAGGTTGGGGAGGAGATTCGTGATTATCATTAGCGGCTAATTGAGGAGATATCGCAGCTGTGCAAATTACACCTGACCTTTGTGTTCACGCACACACGAGGCCTCTAGCACTACTTTATGTGTGTACATGCGTGTGTGAGTGTGTGTGTGACCGTGCATGGGTGTGAGGTGATGTTTTCCACTGTGACTGTGTAAAACAGATTAAGGTTCCCACAACGTGAGTAATTTCTGGAGCACACACACTGTCACGGTATGGGTACGTGTGTTCCTTATGGGTACAAAAGCAAGCCTCTGCAACACAAATCATTCATTGTTAAGATAAAGACACATTTTAGAGAGAGGGTAATAAGAGGCCAAGAGATGCATTATGTCAGTGGGTTGTCCTCACAAAGATAGAAACATGAGTTGTGTGTGTGCGCGCGCGCGAGGGAAGCAGAGTCGGTAATGTAAGCTAAAAATTGTGCTGTCCTGCACACTTTAGAAAATATCAAAACCCACTACGTGAAACAAACAGAAAAGTGTGATCATGTTCTTCTCAAAATGAATCACTCAGCTCTGTGGCTGAACGATTCACTCGTTTTATTGTTGTTGTCGCAGCAGTTTCACTACTGACTAAAAGTTTTCTTTCAGTCCGTGACTGCATGACATCTCCCCTACAGAGTATGTTACCCAGAGAAATGGTGAGTAATGAATTAAAAAAAACAAAAAAACACCTATAATAAAAAGAAAATAGGTTAATGTATTCATTAACTCTGCTTTATTAGCTGGTGCAGGTAAACTCTGATTAGCAGGTACCGCTTAAAGCTAACACGATATGTCTGACTCCATTTACCTCAAAGTAACATTGTTTTTGTTAATGTGACCAAAATGACTCCAATTACCATGTGCCAGGGAAAAAGTTGATGCTGGAAGTTTAATAATGTACTGACCGCTCACAAAGCTAGCAAGCGGCTGCAGCTGCCAAGCACACGGGTAACATATTAGCTCACTGGGAATATATTAGCCCTTGCTTGTCAAATTAAGAACCCAGCTAACACTCACCTCAGTTTATCTGGCAATTATTCCCGGATGCATTTGAAGAGGCATTTATTATTGGAGACTATTATTGATTTTGACTGATTATTATATTATTATAAGCACAGCAGATAAAAGATAAAAGCGCATCTGTTGCTCTTGAACCAGAAAGCTATTAGAAAGGCTATGACTATAACCTTAAGCCTCTGTGGATCATCCCACAGATACTTGATCAGTTTGGGATCTAGGGAATTTGGAGGCCAGGTCAACACCTTGTGCTGTTCTTCATGTTTTTTTTAGTTGTTCCTAAAGCGTCTGTGTGTGTGTGTGTGTTTGCGTCAGGCTGCATCCTGCTGGGGATGGCTGCTGCCATCAAGGAGTGTCATTGATATGGGGTGGGGGTGCCTGGTCTGGTCTAGGTGGGTGCTACATGTCTAAGTAACATCCACATGAATGCCAGGTCCAAAAGTTTCCCAGCAGAACACTGGATTGTCACAAGATGGATAATGTCATTCACTTCTCCTGTCAGTGGTCATAATGATTTTTCTGGTCGGTGTATATTGTATAATGTAGTGATACAGCCATTAGTTACTGGAGATTAGAGGTATGCATTTCAGATGAAACCATATAAGGTAAACATTTACCATTACCACAGTTTCAACTGATTTTAATTACCTGCGACATAGCTACAGTATATAATTATACATAATTATACATTACAGGTGATCCTGGTTCTACTTGAGCAGGTACAGGAGCTGAAGCAGTCACCATGTCAGTTCGCACCAGAGCGCCTCAGCCGGCTGCTACCACTGAAAAGATCTCCATGGCTGTGCAATGATCCTTTCCGCATCGTTCCAGTACAAATGTTAAGTACATGGCTGGCATCACCGTGGAGTCCCAGATTTACCACAGATGCCTTGCTTCTGTGTTTTCTTTTTTTCGTGCACTTGTGTGCATACATGCGTGTCCTGTTCCAGACACCATCAAAGGGATTAAAGGCCTTTTGCCCCCAGAGGAAGCAGCAGACTCAAAGCCCCTAAACATCTGTGGCTGATCTGTAATTTTATTGGAATTACCTCTGCCTCTATCTTCCTCTTTATACCGTCATTTTATTCTAATCTCTTCTCATCCTTCCTTAATTTCACATTGTTCTCATGCTTTTTTTCATCACTTTGTTTTTTTCCTCTCCTCCACCATGTTGTGCTAATCTTTGTCCAAGCTTATCTCTTCTCATCTCTTCCTTCCCTCCTCTTTCAGTTTTACAGCTTTCTGCATATGTTATCCTTATCACAATCCACTCATACCCATTTTCTCTCTCTCTTTTATATCCACTATCAGTATGATCTTTGCTTCTCTTTACAGCTAATGTCACGGAGAGGGGAAAATAAGAGAGGCTGAGATGATGTATGTCTAATACAACCTTTTTATTGAGCCCCATTGATTTTTAGCTTAGTGAAATGTCATAGATATGTGATAGTAATCAAGTCATACATCACAGGGTGCTGAAATGTCACTTCTTGGGACATGACTGATCTGCTCTGCCCCACAGCCTTTCTCGTCTTTCTTTCGGATACATATTTAGGTAGGAAATGCAAGACAATCGTCTGTTTCCTATCTCCTCCACTATAAGCATGTGTTCACAGTATATACAGTATGAGTCTGTATTCGAGCCATAACTTTGTGTGCGATTAAAAAAAAAAAAAAAAATGGGGAAAAAAGTCATAAAAACTGAGGGTTTTGCGAGGGTAGCAGTTAGTTTTGAGAATGAATAATACAGTTTGTGACAGGGGTTTGGGGTCAGCTGATGAATGACGGCCGCAGCCGACCACTCTGCAATCAGATCCGACAGAAAAATAAAAATAAAATTAAATATCTGTCACGCACCACGCGGAAAACAACAAGAGGCAATCTGAACGTTGAAGTGATTTAATGAGGGATTTATTTTTTCTCTCTGTCCCACACACACACATACAGTCCATGTGGAGATGAGCTAAGCCTTGCACCCTCATTTAGGCGGAGACAAGGTGATAATTAAAGTCACAGCCTTGGCTATGCTTGCATCTGTGGTGTGTGTGTGTTTGTGTGTGTGTCCAAATTTGAGTTTGTGCATCTGTCTACACACAGTCCTGTTTGGTTATTTGACTGTGATAGTGAGACACGTGTGTGATACACCGGTAGTATTATAAAAAATAAATAAAAAATCAATTGTTTGACGCTCTGGCGTTGTTAAAGAATAACAATTTAGTTTCTCTTAAGAAAGAGAAACTGAAAAACATTTAGCTCTAAGCCACCGGTTCCTAATGAAAATGTAATTGATTTATTATGATCAGAAATGTCCCAGTGTTTGTCTCTGCGGAAATGTGGATAAAGCTGAATGAGGAATGTTAAAATCGCTTCGTATTTGTTCATCTGTGTCAGAGATCAACAAGGTTCGATAAGGCTAGAGAAGTCGTAGAAGTAGATTTGTATTCAGAACGAACAGACAGAAAAAAACAGAGCGACTATTTAAATATTTTCTCATGTCCCTTTGAGTCATAAGTGTGCTACCAATGTTTGATACAGGTAGTTGGAGAGTTTACCTCTGATATTCTTAGTTAAAGGAGAAAGATTTATGACACCTAGGATACTATACAAGACCGAGCCACAAATAATCTTTTCATAAACTAATTCACTGTCATTGCTGAGCTTTTTTTTGTCATATATCACAATTGCCTATATGGATATATGTCTATATGTCACACTAACAGTGACAGAAGCTGACAGATACAGTTTGACCCTTGTTTCAGTCATCACATCCACAGTGATTTATGACATTAAGCTGATATTTCAGCTGTTTATAAACTACTTTTAGGTAACAGCTTCATCTGTTCATTTATAATTAATGTGACACTGTTACCATGCGATATGCTAGGAAAACCCAGCAAGCCTGATGACCTCGATGAAATTATACAACCAATTGAGTGTAAAATGAAGGTGCCAATGTTCATGATAGTCATTCCCAGCCACTGTCTGCATCATTCTGTGAAATCAAAAGCAAAACATTTTTAATAAGCGGTCAAAACCGCCTGTAATGCTGTGGAAATTCAGCTTTTACAAGAATTCTCCAAACCATTGACTCCACAGCAATTATTCTGGGCTCAGTGCAAAAATGCCTTTTTAAGATGAACCTTTTCAGCAGCCCCCCCTCCTTAAAATGTAGTCGCAGTCACATCGCCATAGTGAAATATACAGGCACAAGCACATACCAACCAAACAATATACACAGCAAAAATAACTCAAACTAACATGTCTTATTACATCTGTGGATTAATAAACATAAACGCCCACTTGTGTGATGCTGCTGAGTTGGGAGATGCAGTTTGGGCAACACCCAAGAGACACAGCAAAAGGCGGACACACATGGATGAGATTGAAAATAAAAAACTGGGAGAAAGAAACAAACAGACCTCTTTTCTTCACCAAAGAAAAATACATGCATCCACCCGCTACTGGCGGGTCTCCACCGCAGACTGTATATTATTGTCGTCCATTAAAACAATCATGGCGGCAGAAGAATGTGCACAGCGATTTAGGGTGATCCAGCGGATGGGTAATGACCCATATGTCGAACACATGGGACACCTCACTAGCCACTTTATGAGCCGACACTGAACCGACGTGTGTGTCTGTCTGTGGTGATGCTGCTCCCTTAAATCTCTCAGGGTAGATGTGTGGGAATGCATGTGCACCCTGTTTGTGCATGCATAAAAAATGTACTGGAAGCAAAAAAAAGGACGACCACAAGAGAGACAATACAGGAACTGGTTGCTGGAGAGAGAAAATGTGACAGCTGTATGTATTGTAATAGTAATGCTTCTAAAGTTTATAACCACACACCAATCTGTTTTCCAAGGTAACTCCAGATGCTAAGCCCTGTTCTGGACCTGACCTGAACCTGACCCATCAATTGTGCTGAAGCACTGGATGTGCTTGTTTTGATGATTCATCTTCAAATAGATTTTCAGCAACGGTTTATACACCAATATGTATACAGGCCATACAAAGTGCAGTTAACTATGTAAGAACTACAGGAGTAAGGCTCTTGTACTATTTTGTCCTCTTGTGCCATCTGTTTCAGTATTGCTTTTGTTAGCATACTGAATGGAGCATAGTGAGACAGTACGTAAGTAAAGTTGGTTATATTTAAATAGTGCTTTTCACAAACAAAAGTCACAAACTGCTTTCTACAAAAAATGCTCAGAACAGAGGTTGCACTAGACTTTTTTGTTGTCTGTCATTTTGACTGACAGGGTCATAAAAATCCCGTCACAATCAATGTTTACCCATCACATTTTAATTTTTTTTTAAATGATAATAATGACATATTCAATAGCATTTAACTTTAAGTACTTTTTTAGAACAGTACTGACTTTAAATGGTAACAAAAAAAAAGTTTGGGCTGCCGACGAGTCTTGTCCGTACTCGGAACGGGACCGCTAGCGCTAACAGCTCTTATGGTACCATAGGGTTGAAGTGCTTCGGTGGTATGCAGACTCTTTAGCCACATAGACATACCGAGCTCTGACGTGTGCATCAGTGTAATCGGTGTAACCAGGAAATCGGGCACTGACAAATATTCCGCAATGTTTGGAATGCAAATTGCGATTAGAGACAAGAGCTAATTAATAACGTCACTCGCCACCAAGTGGTCGGCAGCGTGAATTGCAATCTGTCAAAATGACAGATGGCCTTCGGATTTTTCCCAGTTTTAAAAAAACGGAAAATATTCAGTTAACGCGACCCCTGATTCAGAACAAAAGCACATGTATTACCCATCTTTCTGAACTGCTACAGTATGTGTATTTATAATAATCCACAGTTCTGGTTCCAGAAAAGCTCAATAATCCTGTGTCCTAAGGCCAGTGCGTGGAACAGAGAGCTTATTTAGCATGATTTATCTTAAATGAATGACTTGACAGGTGACAGTGGACATGTTTAGCCAAAAGCACACAAGCTAGGCCATGTAATTATCTATATGTAATTGTGTGAATTCATTAAATTATCTTAAAAGTCGTAGGGAGCCAGTGAAGAGGCCTAAGGGAATAGGATAGCTGATGTTTTCAACAGCACTTTGTGCATTTTAATATGGTTTTGTATTCAGATCTACCCACTCCAGAGAACATGCAAATAGTGTCCAACTGAACAATTTGCAATTGAACAGGGTCTGATGTTTGTTTTATAGCTTGCTACATGCGTGTAACACTTCATATTTTCAACCCAGACATTAGCTGAATTATACAAGTTCAGGTTTATACAGATGTGATTAGAGACATCAAATGATATAGGCAATAAAGTGGCAGAATTACCTGCAAAGGAATATTGATTGATTCATAATCTGTTACCGTGTATCCTCTAGAGGGTGTGCTGAAAAATATCCCAGCTGCCACTGGACCTGACACCCTGGACAGATCATCAGTCTATCACCGGGCTAGCACAGAAAAACAAACAACCATTCACCCTCACATGCACACCTACGGCCACTTCAGAATCTCCAGTTAACCTAACAAGCATATCTTTGGACTGTGGGAGGAAGCTGGAGCACCACCTATTTCAAACCCAAAACCACCTTGCTGTGAGGCGTCAGTGCTAACCACTCCACCGCTAAAACGTTTGTTATTTTAGTTGCATGCGACTGGTTTTCAATTACGAGGTGAACATGCTGTTAGTTTGGCTGATCAACTACAGATATCCCTTCATTTTCAGAGCAAACTGACAATTAATATCTAGGTTTGAGAAAATATATGGTCAAACCAGAGCTGCCTTAGCGTTTTATTTGATTTGCAACATGATTTAATATCATACAATAAAAAAAGAAAAGAAAAGAAAAAAGCGTGCTCTATTGATGGAGACTGATCCAACATAATGAATAACATAAATAAGAGGAAACAACATTGGAGGATGGCCAACTTCCAGTCATAAAAGCTGGTTCACGTCCTCACTCAGTCATCCATCCATTAACCCTGCATCAACCTTCAATTGTGTTTGCACAGCACTCATGAAACACATCCAGCCCTGTTGAGATTGCTAATATAGCAGCCAGCTCTGACACTCCAAACTTGTCACATCCTCCACTTTGTGACACTGAATGCATCACATGTGACATGCTTGAAACCCATGTGTGTTTCATATCTGGTTTCACGTGATACGTTACATGTTTCTGATTATATAGACAGTAAGTTCCTAGCCAGAGAAAGGATGATGACATTTTTTTTGTGTCTTCATGAAGCTAACCTACCTCTGTGCTTTGCAGTGGGAAGTCCAGAGGGGTGAAGGAGAGAGAAAGCAAAGAGAACACATCAGAAAAATAAAAACCTTTTAGGATTAGTTTCCAATTTACTGCCGTTATCAAGCCATCGGAGGAAAAACGGCTTACGGTAAGGGAACAGTGAGAGGTTGTTTGCTGAAGCGGATTACAGCTCTAAAAGGATCAGAAGCAAAGCAGCGCTATGAGTTCAGGCACAGTTACAGGGTTATGAGAAAGGGGGGCTTTTTCTGGGAGGGGGGAGTGATGCCAGGATGCTCAAACACTAAATAATGCACTGCTTTATCAACTTATCATTTTAGCTATCTGTCTATTTATTTGGTACTCATAGACAGCACATAAATTATGTCTCCTCTGAGCATCCCAAATGCATCCATTATTCATATTGGATCCAAACATGGCCTGATGTCTTCGTTAGACAATACTGCTACTTTCATTTTACCATTAAAGGGGTGAAATTGTGGAAACCATTCTAACAGGTGCATGCTACCTAGTCCAAATGTTTGTCATGGATCTGTACAGAAGAATGAAGATTCCCAATGTTTGTGTGGTTCTTGAACAGACCTTCATAGGGTTTTCTGTCACATAGACTGTATAAAGATGGACGACGGAACAGCTCCTCAAAAGTGAAGCTAAAGCAAGTAGAGCTCCCCCTGGTGTCTGGCTGCAGTATATGTCATAAGCTTCACCTCCTCCATGTTAGTGGATGGGACTTGGGCCAAACTAAAAGACTAAAGTACATGTCAAATATATATATTTTTTTCCAAGGATGGTTTCTGTCATCTTAGCTAGTTAATATAATACTCATGCATACTCAATTGTCAATTTTTCTGATGAGTTTCGTTTTAGGATCTGACAAGGATGTTCTATAGTACCGTGGGAATAGGAAAAAAATGTATAATAGTGTATAATCCAGCATTTCCTTGCAACTGGTGGAGGTAGAGCAGAGCGCAGTATTAATTAGACAAAAATGCAAGTGAGTCTGGCGTCTTACTTTCCACTCTCAGACTATGCTGGCTTCAACCTCTCATGATGGAGCCACCCGTATCCCCAGGAAAATAGCGTCAGTTTTACCAATGCAAGGAAGTGGTTATGCATTGTCCATATTTATATACAGTCTATGGTTTGTCATCAGACCAACTGTGAAAGGCACTGTGAAGAAAAAAGAAGATACTGCATTTTAAACCTTGAAAAACGCTCGTCGTACCTATTAGCAGACTTGCCTTTTGACAATAACTACTAGACTTGCACAAACCACACACATACTGGATGTAACTGTGCGCTTATTAGATATATTTTTTTTGTATTTAATTAGAGTGCAGTCCTAGTTAGTTTCTAGCTTTCTGGGTAACTGCTCCTCCCTTGTCTTCATATTACTGTTAATATTGCTGTGTATATCCTAATTTATTAGGGAAGCTGACTCCCATAGCAACCACACTTTACCACACCACTGCTGTTTTTAGTGACCGTACTCAAATTAGAGATATAGTAACTTGAAATGGTTGGGCCACACATTTGGTGGCCTGAGAGACTGAGAGACCAATTAAGCAGGGATGACTTTATTTATATAAGACAAATTTATCTTGGTGTTTAGTACACAACCGTATCAGTAATGCTAAATAAGAAGAATGTAAAAGCAAGCACTGCAAGTCAAGAAATATAACTACAAGACAAAAACAATATTGAAAAAATTGAGAAAGAATAGACAAAATATGTCTGGTTTTAAATAAAGGAGCTGCAGAGTTTTTGCAGACAGACTCTAACAGACCAGAAAACTCTGCATTTATGTGTTAAGAAAGATTTTCTAGACTTTATGCTGTTGCAATGTGATGTTTTTTGCTAGAGTAGAAAAGTTACATCATGTGCCATGATGTAATGAGGCACATTTTTAAAAAAAGTGGAAATAAAAGTTAGAGTCGAGACTAATACTGAATTACTTCAAACTATTTTTTTCCTAGTTGTGTGGGTGTATGAGATTGGATTGACAGTTTTTTGTGGTAACATCAGCATAAACTCCACATCTGTTGAGTAGCCTACATTTCCAACTGGGAAACTCACAAGAGACGGATTACAACAAGAGCGTAGGAAATCAAAGCAGCAGAACTATGCACATTGAACTATGAAAAACAAAACTCCACACCTGCAGCTTGTGATGCAGACATTCCAAAAATGATTTGTAATGTTAAGGCTGAAGCTGCAGTGCTCAGGGCTCATCCAAACTGTAGAGTAAAACCTGAATGCTATGTTTAAAATTGGTGTAGGGATCCTTTAAGGTGTCTGTCTGCAAATATTCTAAACACACAAGCAGCTTGATGAAAAGTACACAGACAGCAGGTAAACTGTCTGGCACCAGGAGCCCAGGGGACACTAAAGCTCAGACCCGATCATCACATTCTGACAGCTCTGGACGACAGAGCCGAGTCAGAAAGCTGCATGAAGTACAAGACTGAAACTTCCTAACAGCCTGGTCCACAGAGATAGTGCAATGACATGTAGCTCTGGCCGCAGGCAACATATCATTCACTTATACCAGCTTTCTGAACACACGGGCACAGATAGGTGTACTAAAGTTGTAGATATCTGTGAAGGCAAACAGAGCCCTTTTCAGCTTATCCGTTATCCCAGCCTCGAGTCATGTACTCTTAAATATCTCCAGTGGCCAAACTGGGGACTTTTTGCAGTTTTTTTTTATTTTTTTATTTTTTTTCCATGATGAAAAGAGCCCTTTTCCTTTGTCTGGTTTTAGGGGCACATCACGTTTGCATAAACACTGTTAATTTTAGGAAATGCTCTTACAGTAGGAGCAGTGTGAATTGTTCCGTGTGACAAAGTAACTGCAGCAACTTTTCCTTTTCTTGTGTTACCGTCCAACACCAGGCTTTAACACCTTCCTGTCCTGTTAATTAATAATCTTCTTCTGGAAAAATAAAGCATGATAGTAAATAGTATTCTAGCAATCTAATCCATTAGGATTGCTAAAGTTGTTGGAATTGGGTTTGCAGATTTAATTTAATATGACCAACATTTAAAACTCTGACATCCACCACTGGTGCATTTGCTAACACACTCGCGTCTCATATTATTGCGCCAATTAGCTCGACTAATCTTACCCAGGCAAACTGAAAAAAAAAAAGAGAGAGAGACGAAAATAGCTAAAAGTATTTTCTTCCCCTTGGAAATGCAGCCAGGAGTGTGCGCATGCATGTACTGTAAGTGTGTGTGTGTGTGTGTGTGTGTTCACCACTTTCCCCACAGTGATAATAAGTATGGCACACTTAGTTATGGCGTGAGACTCTAATGCCACGTGACGTGCCAAGCTCTTACAAGGTAGCACTGAGGGGCAGTAAAATGGTGGCTGAGTGGTTATGATGCAGGGTTTACAGTAGGACAGACATTACTCATTCCTCCCCTTCACCTCCCCTTTCTCCTCTCCAAACCCTTTTGCTTTGTTCACTTCACATTAGGAGCATAAAAACAGGATGACATTTTGTTGGAAGTTGTTCACTCTTTTTTTTCTGTGTTCCAGTGAACAGACCAAGGCTGGTGACCATATGCTGTATATCCATCAAACAAACATCACTTATTATTTACTGTTATTGCTTCATTTAGAAGAATAAATAATTTGGACTTATATATGCTTCAGGAGCTAACATTGGTGGATGTCGTCTACAGTCTGTAACCAGATTGAATGGTACACTGGCCTCCAAAATGTCAATTACTATTTATTAGACTAAACTATTGCACTAAAACTTTGTATTTGTCCTCGTCTTGCTTTGGATCGAGGCATTTGGCTGGTTAGCACATTACTTAGCAGCTGAAGAGATACCTAATTCCCTTTGGTGGTGGTGTAGAGTAGACTAAAAACTATTCAAAAACAGTGGATTTTGGACTTACATTCGTGATATAGTCAGACAGAATTCTAAATGAACGGTAGTGTTAGATTGCAACTGTAAATGTACAGCTTTTTGTCCTAATATAGGTAGAAATAACATAACATTCAAACCACTGACAGTAGAAGTGAATAACACTGACCATCTTGTGACAATTCAATGTTCTGCTGGGAAACTTTTGGACCTGGCATTCACATGGATGTTACTTAGACATGTAGCACCCACCTAGACCAGACCAGGCACCCTCACCCCATATCAGTGACACTCCTTGATGGCAGCAGCCATCCCCAGCAGGATGCAGTCTGACACAGACACACACACAAAAACACTTTAGGAACAACTAAAAAAAACATGAAGAACCGCACAAGGTCTTACACAGTATTAGGAAGGTGGTTATAATGCTATGCCTGATCAGTGTATACCGTAACCATTTAAGTCGCTATTGAAAAAAAAGAAAACAAAGAAAACTGTTAAACATGGAAATTAATGCCGAATTTATGAAGTCAATAGCATCTTATTGAGTTTGTTACCAACAACAAAATTTATATTGTTGAGTCGTCTCATGAGACTCATTTAAGACCTTTGTTCATTAGATTATCTACATGTATGTTTTTAAACACTTGAACCATTCTCATTAATGTCCATGTTAAGCTACCGGAAGTAAATTTCCAGTTGCAATTCAAAATAGATCCAAGTCATAAAAACAACAATACTACATTCAGCATTGGCTGTGCAACTGTGAGGTCATGGAATGAACAACTTTAAGTGCTATGGATTTGGAAGACATTTGAAATACAGAGAGAGAATCAAAGCCTTGGAATTATGAGTCAGGACACACTGATGCTGTTAAACCTGTTTTTAAAATATTCAACTGTGATTCAACAAAAAATTGATACAGCTGAAATTCAGCTTGCTTCACACGCTCCAATTGTATGATTTGGTGGATTTTCTATTTTAATAATTTAGAGAGCTATGGCGAAGCGTACCACAGTCAAAGACCTTCCTGAACACATATGGCAGTATGGACGGGTCAGTTCAACAAAATAAAGTTTACTTTAACCTATAAATATAAAACGCATGCTGAAAAGGATGCATATAATGAAATATGAAGTCACGACGGTAGATATAAAAGTGTGGTGAAAAGTAAACTTCTCATACACCCTGGGAACTGTGTTTGTTCATGAGCGCATGCAGATTTTGCCAGAGGAATGGGATGAGATGAGGGAAGGAAGCGGGGGTTACAGTTTATGGGCATGGCTCTAATTGAATGTTGGCCCTGAGGAGGAAGCTGCTGCTAAATCTGGATGTGTGAGTAGAACTGGTCTTCTGTGTACTGCTGGAGGATGGCTGCTTAAAGAGGAGAATCAGAAGCTTTGATAATACACAGATAGCTCTTTGTTGCAGACATCTGCAGTGCCAGGCAGGTGTCAACCAAATTGAATTCATTTGAGTTGAAGGCCAGTCTTAATTGTTTACTATTAATTTTGAGTTGGGGTTTTGTATCTAAGTGAATGTGTGATGAAAAGTGTGTGGCAGGGAAAGGCATATGATAAGGGCTGGGTAAATATGCCCTGTCTGGGCATGTGTTTGCGCTGTGTGAGGGGAACAGTCTCTGACCCATGTGGGGTCAGTGTCAGCTCAGGGTGAGATGCCTGCGGGAGGCCAAGGAAAGGTCAAAAATGCAGGGGGCCCCACTGCCTGTGGCTGACTGACCTACACATAAACACACACCACCTGAACCTTGTATCATTCTTATAACTAAATTTCCCTTCCTTTAGCATTGAGTCCAAGCAACCCCTGGCGCTGAAAAATGAAGCTAACTCTATAATTTCTTGACCACTTTAGCCGGGCTCCAAAAGTGAATCCCCATAGACCACCATGTTAAAATTCATAACGTTAAACTAGCGAGGGAAATAAAGGAAAAAGGTTTGGATTTATACAGCTAATATCCACATTCATGACGGTGGTATGCTGGCTGAGTGTTTGTTTAACCAGCCCTGTATCCGATTGCACTGGCCTAATGGCTATAGACATTATGACCACGTTGGTGCCCTCACGCCAGCTCTCTGCTTAGGTATTACCTACCCGCCTCAGATCCACGCTTACTTCACCTCTTGAAACATTTTTTGCTTAGGCAGTCAGGCACTGCCAACATGATGACAGCCAGATCCACCTCACTTAACTGCAGAAAACTTCTGCAGTCTAGTATTGGTCTGCAGATTTCAGTTCGAAACCCTCCCTGGTTTTACAATAGATAGATAGATACTTTATTTATCCCGAGGGAGATTTGGTTAGCTTAATCACATAGAAATCAACAGTATCAGCATTGACCACAGTCCAGTTGGTTCCTCACAGGGAGGAGATGTAGAGTCGTGTGGGACAAATGACCTCCTCAGCCTGTCAATGGAGCAGGACAGCGACAGCAGCCTGTCACTGAACGAGCTTCTCTGCCTGACTATGGTGTCGTGTAGAGGGTGGTGGACATCATTCATGATGGACTAGATTTTGTTCAAAGTCCTTGCACCTGCCACTAATGTCAGGGACTCCGGCTCTGCCCCTCCCACAGAGCTCGCCTTCTGCATCAGTTTGTCCAGCCGTGAGGTGTCCCTCTTCTTAGTACTGCCTCCCCAGCACACCACAGCATAGAAGAGGGCACTGGCAGCGATAGTCTGGTAGAACATGTCCAGCAGCTTCCGGCAGATATTAATTCATTTCATACAAGTTTGTAGGAATACTAATATCATTCCTTTGAAGGACTGATTGTCCTTCAAAGCACTGTGAACCCTTTTGGCCAATATTGATTTGAATTCTATAGTGTATGCAAATTCAGAAGCGCAACAGAGGCCGTGATTACAATTACAGCCTTTATCACGTAATCACACATGATTGGGAGCTCAGTCATTTTCAAAACCAAACCGGAAAGTGGCCAGTCTTGCACTCTGATCACAGTCAGTGGATGTAACGTGGCCAGAATGGATATGAGTAATGAAAATGAGTAAATGAAGATACATATGACAGCGTCAGTTTGGCCAATGCAAGGAATACATATGATAGACACGAAAGAGCCCCAAGAGATATATTTGCAATTTGGATATAACACATAGTCACACAGACAGACCGATCAGGTATAACATTATGACCACCTTCCTAATATTGTGTAGGTCTCCCTTGTGTCTCCAAAACAGTTGTGTCTCATCAGAGAATGGACATGGTCCTTCTGAGGGTGTCATGTGGTGTCTGGCAACAGGATGTTGTTAGTGGGGGGGGGGGGGGGGGGGGGGGGGCCCTCTGTGGATCATCCCACATGTACTTGATCAGTTTGGGATCTAGTGAATTTGGTGGGGTGCCTGTGTCAGGCTGCATCCTGCTGGGGGTGCCTGGTCTGGTCTAGGTGGGAGGTACATGTCTAAGTAACATCCACGTGAATGCCAGGTCCAAAGATTCCCAGCAGAACATTGTATTGTCACAAGATGGTCAATGTTATTTACATGTAATTCTCCAGTCGTAAAGTCATAATGTTGTGGCTGATCAGTGTAGTGTTGTGTATTAAATCAACTGACAATAATTCCCTTAAATCGTAAAATGACCCCTGGCAAGGACTTCTCTGCAGCTTCTTTGCTTCCCAAGATCAGGACCAGTGATGTAGATGAGGATCATACTTCTGCGATGGCAAGTCATACTCCCTAGGCACTGACAAAGGTTCCTGTACACACAGCAGTTTTATGGTTGAAATTTAACATATCTGACAGACTTTAGTCTTAATAAACCCACCCAAATCCACCATCCACAACAGTTAAAGTGATGCTTTGAAGTATTATACTAACATCTCCGAATAAGCCAGGCACCATAATCAAGACTTGTATTTAATCACTACTCATTATACTCAGAATGGATCATCTGGGAATTACATGTTATATTTATGGACTGAAATGCTGATGCTTAATGTGCTCACCACTGTGATGTTGTAGATGATAAAGGTGAAGATGATTTCAGTGAATTTATTTAATGAAGTGTACTTCGTAAATTTCCCCATGGTGATCCGATAGGATTTATCTAATAATAAGCCTAAAGACATCTTATCAGATAGTACCAACATGCTAAAAACGATACTGCTGGAGGGCATGGTGATCTCTTTCTGATGCTGATTGAACAATGTTTACTTTGTGGTCATTTGATTACCCTAGTCAGAGTTGCTTACACTGACCCACACACAGTGGGATCAGTTAGCAGTTAGTGGACAGAGTTAAATTATTCCCTGGAAATTTAAGACACTATGGTTAGCTTGCTAAACCGTGTTAAGCTAAGCAGCTGGATCCAAGTCATTATGAGACAAATAGAAATTGATGACTCTTGACAAACAAACTGCTTTCTGTTAACATACTTGCTGTACCTCTGCAGAATATTTAGTCCTCTGTACACCAGGGGAATCCATATCATTGATTTACTAGACATCAATGTCAAAATAAAGTTACATAAATAATGAAGGTAAAGGTAGGAGATGGTACATAGGTATGATGCTGGAGGCTTTTCCTAATGCACCTTGACCTGTCGATGTCTACACATTCGTAGACACCAGTGATCAGGACTCTCTGTTGAGCCTTGGCTGTTACCAAACCACTGACATGATGTTAATGGAAGCCTTGTCCTTTTCCACCACAGAGGTAACCATATTTTGAAAAGTTAAAGCACAACACAAGAAGCAGACAATTGTGAGCAAATGGATGGTTAGGACACAGCCTGAGCCCTTAGCAGCCCGTATAGTATTGTTTACTGTTGACCTTTGATGGAGCATTTATCCCCTCAGAAATTGCTACCGGTTCCATTTTATCCTTGAAAACAATCTCGACTCAAACAGTGAGAAAAATAAATGTTCTGTAAGTTATGTAACACTGAGCACAACAAGGCATAGATGCAATCAATTTATTGTAGTATAATAACAGATCAGCGGCCTTACTGCCTAAAAGCCAATGCTGTAAGCCACATAAAAACTCTGCCTGTGCCTTATTAAACAATTGACAAAGTGTGAGTACATAACAGAATCTCCCCTATTCCCCGATGTAGCCTACAGTAATTTCCCCCTCCTTCCCTTTTCAACTTTCCCAATGCAATTACAGAGCAACACGAGATCAGTTCAGCTGGAGAATGGAGTTTATGTTTCCAGTGTCTCGGGCCCCTCACTGTCTGAAGATACATGTTCCAATATGTTATTTTTTTTTTTTTCTACCTCAGGATAATTCAATCGTCCTCACTTCCAGTTATTTTGTGGGTAAAGGAGCATATGCCTTCAGGTTCCCTCTGACTCCATAACTTCACTGAAATGCGATTGTGTTTCTTTTTTATTTCCAAATTGTGAGTACACACAGATTGCAGAAATTTATTTCATTTATTTTTTTTCATTGTCCCTTTGGATTGCTACAGATCTGAAACACCACACCCATGTGCGTATTGTTGTAATGTTTGAATGCTGCGGCTGGCTGCCTCAGAAGAATAACCCATGAGTTATGACCTTGTCCGCGATCGTCTGCTTCCCCTTTCAAAAGAATGTCCCCCTTTATCTCTGCAGTGCAAATCAACTATCATCAATTTGTCAGCCTTAAAACACAGAGTGCACAACCGAGAGCTGTTGTGCTAATGCTCAGTGTTGAATAGGGGGAGGAGGTGAGCTGCAAGCACAAGGCAGACAAAATTATATATATTTAAAGAGAGGTTTGGCATATGTTTTTCACCAGCAGCTGCTTCCCCTGTGGCAGGCGGCATTTAAGGCCGGAGATCTGGCCACAGAAAATGCACAGAGAAGTATATCCTCACTTTGCCTGTGAACCAGGATGAGTGGTCAGCCAGGCAGAAAAAGGAGCACAGTACCACAGAATTACTGGATTCCTTTCCTTTTTGCAAGGAAACCTTGTCCCATTGTTCAATTCTCAGATGTGCTTTGACAGTTTTTGATCTTGGAAGGAGACCAGAGGTCTACCACTTTGTTTGCTGAGGGGTCAGAGCTGCAGACTTACGGTGTGAAAATAAAAAGTTAAACAGGCGTGTTTTAGAGCAAAGTGTTTTTCCAGCGAGCCCTCCAGGCCATTGTTTAAACTGTCAAAAAGTTGAGCCTCTCATCCATATTTCTCCTCCTACTCTTTCCTCTTTCTATCTACGTCTGCCCATCCTTCCTCACTTTGTTTGCGAGCAGATGTGGGCGTAGACATTTATCAGGCAGAGTTTTGACAGACAGTAGGTTGCACACCGCAGGATGTGGGCTCTGTGGAGCGGTGGTGATGGATTAAGAGCCAGAGATTTTATGCTTCAAGGAGAAATCATTTAAAGTATAAAGATGGGCAAGATGACAAAGGCACATTGTACTGCCTTGCTGACATTTACTGTCATGTAAAACTGAAAATACGGTATAAACGGTAGTATCAGTCATTTCAGAGTAACACTGAAGACGTCAAAACTAACGCATATTGGATTATGTAGTAAATCTTCAAGAGCAATAGCAAAAACTCAGGAGTTTGCTCTTTTTTAAACAGTCAAAATTGTGACATTTTCCAGACTTAATGCCTTAAACTACCGATAGGCTGTTCTTGGGATCACTGCAGAAAGCCCTTTTGAGCCAAATTAGAATTTTTGTATGCCAACACTTCCTCAGCACAACAGAGCTAATTGTCTCAATTGTCGCATTAGGAGAGAGAGATACAAGGAATTCCACCAGTTCACTTTTGACAAGGATCACCTGTTAACTGAAAGCTGTTCTAGATGTCAGCCTCATGGAGCTGGTGAGAAGTCGTCAGTAATGTTTAAAGACGTCATGCAAGGCAAACAGCGGCCTTTCAGTGGAAGCCGTGAGCTTGTGATCGCATCAGTCCCAACTCGTGTGCACAGAATGCTTGATGTGGTGACACTGGTTGTACAGTGAATTGTGAGAACACTGCTGCCAGCCGACCATCAACATTTTTCACGTATCATACAACTAGGAAGAAACACTCAATCTATGTATATCCACCAAAAATAAGCTTCCAAGGTCATTTCTGAAAAAGTCTATAAATGTCACAACTTGTGAACTCTGAAAATTTTTGGGGTCGTGAATACCCCCTCATAAGGACTCTTTCAAATTTTGTGCTTATCTTATCTACTTCATAGATAATTTACTAGAAAATAAAAAGTCTGACCTACTTGCAGGAGTAGAGATCTTCTAATTAGACTCGTAGTTAGCTGGAGAGTACATCATGTAATTATTCAGGATTTTAACACAAAATTAAACATGTCCAAAATTTCATGGCAGTGCATACTCACAAAGGTTTAGCATGCATATGGGGCCGGCTGTGGCTCAGTAGGTAGAGCGGTTTGTCCACGAACGGAGGGTTAGCGGTTCGATCGGCCGAACGTGCCGCACACCGAAGTATCCTTCAGCAAGACACTGAACCCCCGGTTGCTCCCAGTGCGGGGCACTGGTGTGTGAATGTGTGTGTGCTTGTGTGAGCGAATGGGTAGATGCGTCGCTGTGACTGTGAAGCGCTTTGAGTACCAGTAGGTAGAAAGGCGCTATATAAAAACAAGGCCATGTGCATGAATATTTTGGCGTGCACATGGGATTTAATTGTTGTGTCAGTTTGTTTCAGTTATTCTCCACAGTGTAAAGACTAGATTTAACTGAAAGAAGAAAAAAAAAACACTGATGAAATATCAAGTAATATGATCAAAAACAAAGGGAAGCTGCTTCACTCTTTCTACCTATTTCTCTTAAAAGACAACGAAGCATCAGGCGCTGTATGTGAAGATCTAGGATTGGATACCAAATTAAGAGTCATGTCTGTGCATCTACTCCACTGCCAAACAACGCAATCTAAAGCGCATCTATTTTCACAGTTGGTCTGAGGTATATTAAATATTCCTTTGCATCGCATTGATTGGATTCCCCTGTGTTTGCAGAATTGTTTTGGAAGGCAGAACCAGCTCTGAAAGGAAGAAGACTGAGGGGAGGGATGCCTCTCGTAGCCTCAACCAATACTGACCTCTGTTTGCAGTTATTACTCAACAGCCTCAGTACTGCGGCTTCCCATTTCCATGCAATCTTGTCGCTCCTGTTTAAGAAGTGTAGAGTCTGGGGAACAGTGCAGCCTCCTCTCAGAAAAGCCTGTTACATTTTAATGAGTCTCATCTAATATTTCCCCCCCAGTTTCAATTGGACACAAGGCAGTCTCAAGCACATCCGTCATATTGTCTGAATCCGCCTGCATTTCATTCTGCTGGGAGGGCAATAAAGAGAGGGTGGGTCACCAACACACACACACTGTAGACAATCTTCTTTGCCTTCTTAGTCAGAAAATAAATGAATTATATACCGCTATGATGGACCACAATATGTAGAGAATGGAATAAACCAGTCAATAGCATCTGTTTCATCTCTCGGCTGCCTTATTTTCATTTTGCCGTGACTGCCCTGTGTTTTTATTAGACATCAAGAGGCTTGGTGAGTGGCAGCAGGGACAATTGTCATCAAAAGTCCTTCGTGATCTCCTTTCAGTTTGCGGCTTAGACCTGCAACGGGTCCTGTTTTGCAAACCAATACCCGCCGACATCTGGAAAGTACAGGATCAGACTCAAAAATAACCAGCAATAATATATATTATTTTCTGATCTATCCACCACACTCCTGTAATCACGCACACCCAAAAGCTCAGTACTGTTATTAACACAAGTGAATTAAACATATGCGAATGAAAACCTTCAAGAAGGAGTGAGAGTGCCACAGTATCCTTCTTGTTCCACCTGCATTATGATGACATGCAGGCTGATGCACATTCCTATAGCTGATGGATATTCTAAATTTTATTGACAGCCTTACAATGAAAAAACTGTGGGACGTTTAAAAGAAGTTTTAACTTTAAGTGGCTGAAAGCAAAATAACTGATAATCTCGCAGCAGCACAATCAGCTGTGTGGTTTTACTTTCAGGGTGTCCTGTGGTGTCTGGCAACAGAATGTTGTTAGTGGGGGCCTTTGGGTCCAATGGGTGGGGGGAGGGTCCTCTGTGGATCATCCCACAGATACTTGATCAGTTTGGGATCTAGTGAATTTGGAGGCCAGGTCAACACCTTGTGCTGTTCTTCATGTTTTTTTTTTAGTTGTTCCTAAAGCGTTTTTGTGTGTGTGCCTGTGTCAGGCTGCATCCTGCTGGGGATGGCTGCTGCCATCAAGGAGTGTCATTGCTATGGGGTGGGGGTGCCTGGTCTGGTCTAGGTGGGTGCTACATGTCTAAGTAATGTCCACATGAATGCCAGGTCCAAAAGTTTCCCAGCAGAACATTGGATTGTCACAAGATGGTCAATGTTATTGACTTCTCCTGTCAGTGGTCATGTAGCTTTTGATGCTGATGAAAAATGTTCACATAAACCCTATACAGTTTGTTAACCTTATAATTATAATGATAATATACTAACATTACTAGCTGTGTGGGTCATCTGGGACATAAACAGGAGACAGAGAGTACTGCTGAAGCTTTTAATCCTTTTGATATGTTGAACAAAACACTGTCACGGAGAGTTCATTACGACATCAGGGAACAAACCCAAAAGGGCGTCTAATGTATGCTGACATGCCTATATGCCTTCATAGTATGACTAATTCATGCTGAAAATGTACTGGCCTTCTTTTCTAAAAATAACTGATTAATCAGCTGCCCCTGACCACAACACTACTTGTTTTGGTTTGATACGGAATACTGAAAGGCTGAAATACTGACATCTTGGACATTGATTAAAGTTGTGATATTTGTTACAACTGTGGCTGTTTTTGCCAAAAGGAGTGAGTGACCAGCAGTTGTTAAACTTACACCAGTATCATATTATTACAGTGGACAGTGTTGGCGGGTGGCACGCCAAGTGAGGCCCCTTCTGAGAAAGCCAGGCTGAGTGCGGAATGAGGACGTCTGGGCATTCGAAGGACAAATAAACACAACTAAAGGACAGGGCAAGAGCCGACAGAGCGAGAAAAGAGAAGAAAAAAAAAAGGAGTAAAGGTACAAGAGAACAATTGAAAGGCTGGGGAGGGTGGAAGGTTGGTAAAACTCTAATAAAGAGTAAGTGGGGTAAGAGTGGCCCTCTAAGGAGACAGAGGTACAGACTGTGAAAGAGAATGAAGGAGAGAGGCAGGCGGAGGAGACTCGTGGTTCAACAAAAGGCCCAGGAGAGACTATCATAAAGCATAAGTGGGCCCACTAAGGAGAGAGAGTGAGGGCGAGAGACGGAAAAACAGCAAGCGTGTGAAAGACACAGAGAGAAAGTCATGCAATGACACTAAAGAGAATAGGGACCGCCTCACCGGAGAGGCTTGTACTGTAACTTCATGACAGTCACAGTCCATTGAGCAGAGCTGCCTTGTTCTCCCACTTTGCTGGAATGCCCCAAACAAACACAGTGCTCAGTATTTACAACTTGTTTATCCGTCTCAACCCATGTTAAGGAAAAAAGAAATAAAAATACTGTCTCAATCTGCACACCTGACAAGCCTTACACGAGCTTAGTGGTTAATTACAATAATAAAAGGATGCTATGCAGGGTGGAACATCAACCTGTTACTGTTGCCTGCGTGTCCACGAACAGCTTGCGGGTGCAAACAGTGTTCACGGGCAGCTCTGGAAAGCATATCATTCCTAGATCTGTCTCTGCTGTGATAATTCAGCACAGCGGGCTTGGCTCTGTGTAGACATGGTTGCCAGGTTCACTATGTGAAGCTCCAAATTGAGTCCCCGCTGCAGCTGCTTTTCTGCGGGAATGCACAGGGTGAGGACAAGACTTTTTCTGCGCAAAATCAATGGGAACTGACTTCTCACTCCCTGCTTTGGCATGCCTCATCGCCGCACACGCGAACGCAAGCAAAGTAGTTAACAAATCTACTTGTGGTGTCATCAAAAGTGAGGATTGCCCGCAGACGTTACAGCGGTTAGAAACCAGTAAATCAGATTTGTGGGAATTATTCAAGAGAGACACAACGAAACTCTAAAACATGTCATAAGGCACTGCGGGCCTGCAGGGGAACATTCCTAATAATAACAGTTTTAATTTTGCTCGTTGTTAGGTTAACACCGGGGGCTGAGACCTATCCCAGCTCTAACATTTGCATTGGATAAAAGAAACAGCAGTAGTGCTAGTTTTAAAGCCTGATGTACTTGTGTGTGTGTGTACAGTGCCTCATTAACACGGCACACACACACACTTGCGGAGGGTGAAATGGAATTTGTAGGAACAAGATTCAAAAGGAAGTCATAGGAGAGCCACAGCACTGACGGGGATAAGATATTACACATCTTGAGACGTGCACGCAACACGGCAGATTTCTGTCTGAAAATGATGCTCAGCGCACTTTTCGGTGACAACTCAAAATTCATTTTGAAGCTGTGATGGAAAAAACAATCAGATACACACATATTTTAACTGTCTGGGGGAAAAAAACTAAAATAAAAAATTGAGCCAGTAATTTTTTTACAGATTTCCAAACAAAGGCAATATCCCATTTCTATTGTTTGTTATTTGAAGTCCAATTTGAGGTACAAGTTTGTTGTGAAGTCATTGCCTCAAAGAGATTATTTGCGCCGGAGTTGACGGCAAAACCTAAATCATGTAGCTCGATAAGATCACAGTGTGAGGAGTGTTATCGCTGACAGAAAGAAAAGGTGTCAGTTTTTATATTTAGCCCTGGGTGGTGAGAGCTAAGCGCTTGCAAGCAGACGGATAGATAGGAAAGCGAAGGAGGTAGCAGTAAAAAAAGATCCGGAGTAGATTTTAATTTGCGGCGCTGCCTGAACTGAAAGAGGAATTAATTACAAAACTCATTACAGTGGGAAGGTAGTTAATTGTTGTGCAGAGCAGATGAGTAAAGGTTCTTCTCTAACTGGAACAGCAGGATGTTAATAAAATGAGTGTGACTAAGTGTAATGCAATCGAAAATCAAATTTGTAATTCATGAGTTTAGCTGACTGCAATATAGAAAATAAATATTTAAATCCATGTAGTAAAATCAATTAAAGCCCAAATCTAAGTTCATTTTTTAGGGGGTCAGGCTGACTTTGCGCTCTCAGTCTCTGTTTGACTCAGTTCTTATCAGAATATGAGGCAATACACCATTTGGATTTCATTATGGTGCATGTTTCAATCGATCCAGAGGAAAAAAAGAAACGCAGTTGGATAGTCCGAAAACTAATCAGAGACATATTATTGTAAACACATTCAACGATGTGGATGACGCATAATCAGTTCCCAACAAAGAGACTCCAGACCAGCTTTCTGACACAAAACCACTGGGTGGGGAAATTGTGTTACACATTTCTTTTCAAGACAAGTTAAAAGTGAACAAAGAAATGCTTTAGGTAACTATCAGACTAAAAAGAAAGGTGTTGGATTCAGACAAATTATGACAATGGCAGATTGAAGAGTCAACTAAACCAAAAGAATATATTTATTTAGCATTTATTACCACATAATATATGTGGATTTATTTATACACATAACCTACAGTCCTTTAGTAACATTTTGTGGCTCTGTTCAGAACGTTATTTTTTTTTATCAGAAGCTACGAATCAGTGTTGAAACCTACTGCATTTCAGAATGAAAATAATAGTCAGAAGCTCCCTTCAAACCTCGTTTCACTCTCTCTGCCCTGATCTTAACCCCTAAGTTTAAACCTTTAAGGAGAAGCTGACAACATTGCTTACAGCCGGTAGCTTCAGGTCAAAAAGAGCTTTTGGTGTGATGGCCTTCTCTTCCAGTACACAGTGATTTTTGATTTTCATAGAAATACCAAAAGCACAAAATCGCTCGGGCTCTCCTCCGTGTTGCAGATTGCCTGCTCTAATAAACACAAAGACCAGCCGTCTCGACCTTGACAAATACTTGGAAATGGATGTTAAAAAAGCATCAAGACCTGCCAGAGAGGATAGTGGGACCCATGACCCTAGAGCTGAATAGCAACGATGTGGAGATGCTGCCATTAGCTGCAACTGTGTAGCCATAAACGAGTCAATTAAACTGGATACATTCAAATGCAATGTTTGCTGGCGACCCTAAATAGTAAATAGATTTTATTTCTAAATGTTACTCCATCATAATCCTCAGATGCACAGGAAGGACTCACACTCGCACACACTTGCAAGTACATTAAGCCACACCCCACTTTTCTACCTTTTTAGGTAATTGTAGCAGCACAATAATGCCTAATGCAGATTCTGCAGTTAAAAGCCATGCTGTCAGTTACTGCCTTTTGAGAGCCATTTCCTACATTAGCAGGTTGTATGTCACCAGATGAATGCAATTATTGTTTAAAAACCCAGCACAATCATTTGTGTTTTTCCATATAAATGTCGTTTCCTTATTTTTTCGTGTTACACCAAGCTACAGTATTCAGGCCAATGGATAACACATCATTTTTATATGCTGTTAACAACAGTGAAAGAGAAACCAAAAGTCATACGGGTGATTATTTGATGGACAAAGCTTCTACACAGGCTACAGGCAAGGCCACGTTGATTACAACCAAACTACAGTCCCCAGGGGATACATTCTATTGATTTTGTCAATGCAGACTTTACCAGAAGTAGGCTGATACTCTAGTACTCACATTAGCAAAAGATCTGGAAAAGACATTGTTGCTCTCCGGAGGTCAGAATTAGGGTTTAGCCACTGATGGTTAGGGATCAATTACAACACAGAGTTGTGTCATATGCAGAAGTTCTCAGATGTCACTGCAAATATGGGTGTATCAGGGATGGACGGGCGCAAGAGAGCAAGAAAATGCTGAACATCTTCGTCTCATGGTGCGGAGCAAACCACCTTCCGGTCAATACAGCTAAAACCAAAGAGATGGGAGTAGATTTCCGGAGGTCCAGGCCCCACCTGCAGCCTGTAACCATCAGCGGGGAGTGTGTAGAGGTGGTTCAGACCTATAAGTACTTGGGTCAACAGCTGGATCACAAACTGGATTGGTCAGCTAACAAAGACTGAGTACACAAAAAAGGTCAGAGCCGTCTGTACTTCCTCAGGAGGCTAAGGTCGTTTAATATGTGCCGGAAGCTGCTGGACATGTTCTACCAGACTATCGCTGCCAGTTCCCTCTTCTACGCTGTGGTGTGCTGAGGTGGCAGCAGTAAGAAGAAGGACACCTCACGAATGGACAAGCTGATACAGAAGGTGGGCTCTGTGGTAGGGGCAGAGCTGGAGTGCTGGAGCCAGCACAATAATTGCATTCATCTGATGACATGGCATGTGAGGAATTGAAGTTGTTGTTCGTGTATATCTGTATATCCCTTTGCGTTTTGATTGGTTTGATAAAACCAGTATTTAAGTCCCTTTTGTGCATCACTGTGTTAGGTCAGTTTGTTCAGTTCCCTTGTAGCTGTACGGTATTGTGATATTCTCTTGACCTCTTTTACATGCCTATTTCTTATTACGTTTGTAATTTGATTGCTTTTGTATCGGCTGGGTAAATAAAACCGACGTTTTTAATCAAGAACTCCTGTGTCCATGCTGCCTTGCTGCTAGGTCGCTAATAACCAATAACTTTGAATACATGCTGCAGAACTGACATTCCCAATCTGACACTCCAGTTGTTCTGAGTATATTGTATGCAGTGGAAATGAGCAAATATTACAGTGAAAATGCAGGAAGTGGTTTTAGTCCTGGTTTATACAGCAGGTGTGGGTTTTTTTTGGTCTCATGAAACTACACTTTAAACCTTGACCTGAAAGGATTCATCGCATCCTAAAGAACCTCTTTAGTACGCTTTCAATTCACAGTTCTCAGGTGGGTTGTCGATGAACCAGAGGGTTAGGGGTTCGATTTTCATTCTGGAGTAGTGGATCAAATATATTCATGGTCTAAAAATGAATTTCTTGGAAACATCTAGACCTCTTTTTTTCACAGATTTACTTGGACACATTTCCCTTTGGCCAGCACAGGTTTTTCTGAGATTAACTGACGAGAGGATGTGCTATCTTTTTACACTGGATCTTTTAAGCAATCCCTCCCCAGGTTTTACAGTGTCAGAGTGCAGCCATGTCTAATCGGCTTGGCACGCACAATATACGTGTTTGACTTCTTTTTTTTTCTTTTTTTTTTTTACTTATGCTAGTCAAAATGCTCTCAGCAAGATGAGCTTACGTGACTAATATTTTATTAGCATGTAAAAGGAACAACTGCCTCTGGATGTTGGCCCAGTAAGAGGGGTCAACTGCCAAATATACCAAAAGAAAAGAAAAATTAAAAAAGGAGGAAATATCTGTGCGAGCAGCTAAACTGCGACTGAAGATCAATTTGGAAGCGGAAAGCTTTTCTAAAACCAATTTGCGTGAGAACATTTGAGCCTATCATTTGTCCATTTGGAATTCTCCCCCGCTTGTTAGTATCTGTTTTCGGTGAGCTTTTATTGATCCGAGCAGAAAGGTGACAATGACTGATTGATTCTAGTGCTGTGACTCATTTGTTTGGGTCATTATTGTGTAGTAATCAGTGCAAAATGCAGAGCTGATAATACATGAGAAATGGGTCAGGCAGGGAATCTCATTTGTTGATTTCCTGAATGATTTTACTTCGTTTCTCTCACAACTTCTATCTCTTCAATCTCAAGGCAACGCAGACACATCACTCATCAGGACTCACAGAGCTGCTGCCAACTGAAATTCTTTACAGTGATAACATAGATGGTGGAGATTTATAATGATTTCAGCATGAAATTGTTAACATAGCTAACTGTCACAGCGCAAGACAGAGACAATCACTCCTCATCACTACCTGATGAATTTTCACTTCAGGCCCTCAACTAATCGTGTCACACTGACAGCCCGAAAAGCAGTTTGGACGGCATCTCATTTAGATGCTTCTGCACACAAGCAGTTTTCTGGTAGAAATGTCACATTCTTGCGGAAAACCCTGGCTTTTCACCAGGAAAGGAAAAGGGCTGCTTTGACTTCAACACGCTGAGGGCAGCTCTTAAATCTTTAGTTTGTCCAGAATGAGGTGAAAAACTCCCACATGCACACTGGAGATGCTTCTCGTGTCCATCTATGATTGACTGCAATATAGTAACTGTGATTACATACTGTGCTGACCAAATTTGAGAAGTTACGGCAAACTGTGTACAATATCACACACAATGAACATGAGGTATGCCAGGATATGCAATGATTTTTTAAAAGATTTTTCGTAAATTACCTTCATTTTATACGGCAGAAGCCATATTTTTGTTGTCATTTGTAATACTGCACCTTAAAGGGTTACAAGAAATATGATTATATATGTATACTGCCTCATATGCTAGTGCCAAATGAGTAGTAGGTAATGTGTTTTAGAAATGAGCCATGTGTGTCTAGCACAATATTCCATTAACCAAAACCTTATGAGAACTATTATTGTTTGGACCTTGGGAAAATGGATTTCCTTTTTCCAAGGACAAAATTGACAGCCAAGCTCAATTAGACTAATACAGACCCACTGCACGCAATTGCAGCCATGCTGCTATTTGTTCCATGGAGTTTTCAAACCATCGTCCCTACCGTCAGAGGCGGGATGAGAGGCGGCTGCTGTATGTTGCTCGGCACACGGGCAATGAGTGCAGACAAGGCCGCGTGCCTTGCAACAATAGCCAATCACTGTCAGCCGCCACGCCAGATATTTATGTGTCAGTGGGGCCCCCAAGGACTCACACCCCCCTGCTGAAAACACAGGCTATCATCCCTCCCTCCCTGTGATCACACACACATTTTCTGGTTTTGAGAAGAGCAAACATCAGACCTCTTCTTGTCCTTCTGTTCCCGAGAGCCGCGGCATCTGCCAAAAGTTTTTTGACCGAGAAAAAGAAGGATGGAGGGAGAGCAGCAGAGATGTGCCAGTCCTTCCTCACTCCAGCCGCCATGGTGTAGCACTCGACTGAAGGTTTACAGAAAGAGGCCGAAGAAAGAAGGTCAAGTGTGATTTCTTGATCAGAAGCGGCACTTGCAATCTTTGGGAGAACGTTTGTTGATTTGCTCTTTGTGTGTGTGTGTGTGTGTGTGTGTGTGCAAGACAAAATATTCAGCTATTGAATCAAGGCCTATTGTGTTAGAAAGCATTCCCCTTTTTCTCTGGTCCGCAATCAACACAACACACTCTGCACTGGTGTGATGGAATGGTAGTGAGGCTTCTCCTTGTTCCAGTTTCCAAATGCCTTCCTGCTACTTGTTTTCCAGTTTTCTTACTATGCTCTGTTTACTATGTTCGAAGCATTTGTGAAGCCGGCAAATGCAATTTGTCTAACTTGGAGGCCACACACAGAGAGATAGAGAGAGAGAGAATCAATCTGTGTCTGTGAATGTAATACAAAGAGTTTAATACAGAGGGGAACCGGATGGCCTTGGGGAGACATGGAGGTTAGACCAGGGATTTGTGGTTTAATGAAATGTACAGAATTACCTTTGATTAGTGGTCTTCCCTGAAAAGAAACTGTAACACAAATCTAAGAGAACAGAAAAGCATATAAAAAGCTGTTTATATGCTTCTTATAGGCTAAATAAGCAACTTATCAACATTATAGATTTCCAGTGGTAATTGATTTAAATGTTGCATGGTTCATATAGTGTCCACTGATTAAATCAACTATGTTACCCTCTGTTCATCAGGAAATACTTGCAGGGAACATTTCATTTTTGCATGCATTCAAGGAGTTACTGCTGGTTATCCGTGCACAAACTTATAAATGCTTCTATACTGTATACTTGTAAAATATGTTCAGCTGAGAAGGGTCTAACAACACCACAAAAAGGATTTATAAAACTTGAGAATTTGCAGGCAAACAGAAGCTTGCCTTATTGATTTTCATTATCCGGTTACACCGCTGTCACATGAAATCAACACTAATGACATCAGGGCTTGTCAGTGTTGGCTAGGAAGCTCTGGAAGAAGGAAAACTCCAGCAACAAGAATCAAACTCATCAATAGTGTGTGTGAGTGTGGGTGAGTGTGTGTGTGTGAGTGCGTGCGCCAAAAGTACAAAGACACAATCCAGTGTTTCAGAGCTGAAGAGCTAAAAAATAAATAACAGCAACATTAATAGAAACTTATACATGAACAACCAACTGTCATTTCTGTTTGTATCTTGTACTTGTGTAAGATAGTCACAAAGATAAAAACAAATTAATTAAAAAAATGAAAATCTAATCAAATAAATTTAAGGGCGGCACAGTAGCGTGGTGGTTAGCACTGATGCCTCACAGCAAGAAGGTTACGGGTTCGAATCAATGGGCGGACTGGGCCTTTCTGTGTGGAGTTTGCATGTTCTCCCTGTGTCTGCGTGGGTTCCCTCCGGGTACTCCAGCTTCCTCCCACTGTCGAAAGACATGCTGGTTAGGTTGATTGGTGATTCTAAATTGGCCGTAGGTGTGAGTGTGAGTGTGAATGGTTGTCTGTCTCTCTGTGTTAGCCCTGCGATGGACTGGAGACCTGTCCAGGGTGTACCGATGACAGTTGGGATAGGTTCCAGCCCCCCACAAACCTTTACAGGACAACCGGTTACGGAAGATGAATGAATGAATGAATATAAGTAAAAATGAAGTACAAATTTTAATTTGCATATGTACAAATGTACAATAAATACAGACAGAAGTAAAGTTACTATATACATTGGAAGGATAAATAAGGTGCAATATGTGGATGAGGGAGCACTGACATGAATAACACGGAGTTATCTGTTACAGAGAGGTGAGTTGTTGTGCAGTGCATGTAAGATTGTGTTAACCAGTGTGGTAGATTATTTTTCCTGTGGTTTTACTGCCACACTTGATGAGATGTAGCACAGTGGATGCCCGCATAAATTTGCACTGTAACTCAAGATCACGTCTCATATTTGTCTCTGAAACATGGACGTGATCTGTGTATGTATGACACAGTTTTAGTATAGGTTAGCTTACTACCTTACAAGGCCGAAAAGCAGCAACTTCGCTGGCGAGCTAGCTAGCTTACAGGTTTGGCAATCTGACAGCATTCTGACATCATATTTTAACAAAATAAATACACCATTATATTTAGATTCATCTAAACCCAACTTTAATAGTAGTTTGTGCAATAGTTTTATCATTTGTTTCATCTATTCATGTTACATCTGGCTTTCTTTCTTTTGTGGTTGCTAATCTGTAAACCTTTCAATAGGGAATAACAAATATAAAGTGATGACATGAGCATATAATCAATATTTATGTTTAAGATGAATTTAAGTTGTGACACAGCTTTAACAGTGTCTTTTCAACTTCAACTATTTTTCCCCCTTCTTTTTTCCTACAGCGTCCTTTCAACAACCTGACAAATACGGCTTTTGACATTTCATTTTTCATCCAAATGTCAATGTTGCTGAGATATTTGGCAAAGTTGCCTTTCATTTATTTTTATTTTTATTTTTTTCTGGGTGGGTCAGATCCATCCATCCTGCAGGTAACAGGTTATGTTTAAGACATGGCAAAGCCTGTGACTTTTGCAGGTTTTGTGGATCCAGATTTGTAGCACATACTTCATCTGCAGTATTTACTCCAGGAGCCTTTGCATAAGCATAGATTTGAGAGATAATCATAGGATTGTATTCCCACATAAAAAAAAAAAAAAGAAGAGAGATATGCATTTGTATCACATACAAATCAGGTGGACACAAATGGAGGAGTCAGGGATCAGGCAGGCTCAGAGGTTGTTTGATCAAATGCAGGGTCAAAACCAGGAATTCAGGAAATCAGGCTAAGGTACAGAGGTCTGACAGGCAAAAACTCAGGTAATACAGAATAGCTACAGTCACAACAAGAAATCACTTGAAGAAGAAAACTAGCAGGAACACTTAAGGTAAACCTACAAGACGATCTGGCACAGGAGGAGTGGGGAACACAGCTTAAATACACGAGGGAGAGGGAGACAATGAGACACAGGTGAAACACATGAGGGTGGGGAAAGCAATCACAAACAGACTTCAGCAGACTCAGACTGCAAAATAAAACAGGAAGTGACAAAAAGGACAGAAAACTGAACTAAAAAATAACAGACACTATGTGGTCCTGACAGTTTGTTCTTGTGTTTGAGAGTGGGCATCATTTGGGGGGTAAAATGACCTTTCCTCCTTGGTGTTTCATTTGGTTCACCGGTTTCTCTTTGCATTGTCTGACAAGAATGTTGTTCGGCATCCAAGATACTACGTCCATGGCCATGCCCATGGCCCATTCTCTCCCTGCGCCCCACATCTTTTATATGAACCCCTACAACTTCACACTGAGACCACAGTATAAAACAATATGAACGACACTGGTCAGCAAAATTGCACTCTGAAAAGCTTGAGGGCCTTTAGTGAATCCATAAATAAATCTGATTATCTGTAATAATAATTTGATCACTGAAATGAGAATGAATATGAACAAATCTGCTCATCTGCTCCCCACTGATATATAGCATCAGAAATAAAAATCGGATAAAGGACTTGTTTTCTCTCCTCAGAAGTAAATAAAAGTCTACTATTTGAGAATTTATGGTGTTAGCCAGATGATAAAATCCAGCTGCATCTGTAGTTGTGTTGGCATTGTACATGGATATCATTTATCACCCCCAGTATAAGGTTCATGCCTGACCTTGTGGCATTAACCCAAGATGTCCTGATGTTTTACTGTGAACGTGTTCATCAGACAGCTATGTCTGAGCTCTCCTCCTCCGGCTCTCCTGCCTCGCCACCACTCTGTCTGGGTGTGTGTGTGTGTGAGGCTTGTTAAAACTTTATGAACGTATGAATGGTCTGGTATGTCTTTCATACGACATAGATAGCCAAACAGAGGTGCGAGGGGGTCAAGTAAATGTGTGGGGTGGTGTTATATTGGAAAGGGTTTGGCACGTATAAAAGAGCTGAGTTTCATTTCTTCCCACCAGACAGAGTGGTATGCGCCCAGTGTGTCTGCTGGCAAGCTGGATCTCTCATCAAGGAATGATGTATCAAAAAGTATGAATCGTTTTCCCTATAACAGGAAACTTCCTTTTTTGCTGACTTTTAAATTACACGTACATTTGTACTCTTGCATAGATCCTATGCAAGAGTGAACTTTTGCTTGCCCATGTGTGCATAAGTGCGTATAAAGTATGCACTCAATAACTGGGACCTGACTATGCGATCTATCTTTTAATTAATTTACATTTCCCCACACTCAGTGATTCCCCACACAGTGTCTCAATGGTAGTCTACTGTACACTGCACGCAAATATGCACAGTCTAGAGGCCACTCCATTTTTTTTTCCCTCATAACTGCATTTAAATGTGATTTAATCTCAGCCTGAACTGCTTGCTTTCAGGCATCTGTTCCCACAAGTCTACTCTGAGTTTAGTGAGCTAGAAACTTGCAAACATTGGTCTCATCTTACATCAACAAAACAATAGCTTCTGGTGGTTCTCAACAGTCAAATAAACGCTTCTCTTTAAACACATTTGAAAGCATCCTGAGGCTTTTCATTTGGAGGCAGATAGAATAACTCATTGCTTCAAATATTCTTCAGCTGCCCAGTTGACTACTGACTCGCATCAGTCATGCCAAGGCGTTAAGTGATCACATAGATCCTCATGTGACTCTCTTATTTCCTAAAACGTTTTGTTAATGAGGACTGAATTATGGCACAGAGATGTTTTTATTTGGTGCTGAAGTAACCTATATAGCTTACATTCTTTGTAACAAATGAACAGGTGTTGAAAGGCTGTACAATGAACAGTTTTGTAGAGTTCATTAATATAAATTATAAGAATTACAAAAACAATATTTATTAAGGGCGGCACAGTGGCGAGGAATCCATGGGCCGACTGGGTCTTTCTGTGTGGAGTTCGCATGTTCTCCCTGTGTCTGCCCACCATCCAAAGACATGCTCATTAGGTTCATTGGTGATTCTAAATTGGCCGTAGGTGTGCGTGTGAGTGTGAATGGTTGTCTGTCTCTCTATGTTGGCCGTGCGATAGACTGGCGACCTGTCCAGGGTGTACCCCGCCTCTCGCCCGATGACAGCTGGGATAGGCTCCAGCAGACCCCGCGACCCTTAACAGGAACAAGCGGTTACAGAAGATGAATGAATGAATATTTATTAAAGCAGTAAATCAATTCATTATTCTTTTTTGTGGGACAAATAGAAGTTAGTCCACCTTAATCAGTAACCATCATACATTGATTTATTCTGAAAAAAATAAAAATAAAATAAAACAAAACAGTAAACTGGTGGGTCACTCAGCCTTGACTTTGTTCATTACAGTGTATTTCCACTCAGTCATGCACTTAAGAGACTACTGAAGCATACTTTGGATGTTTTTGCTTAAAAAGCATTTCGTGGCCCTACCTTTAGGCCAGTTTGTGACAAAAGGCAGTGTAAAAATGTATGGAATAATGAATAGTTGAAATTTAACAGCTAACTTTAGTGCAGTCCACACAGTTTGCCTTTAAAAAGCACTGGTTCTCCTCGGTGCACTCCCGTGTAGTTTTTAAAGTTACTTGACAGGTAGGTATTGTCAACATCTTGGAGAACTTGCCATAGTTCTTATGAACCATGCTCTTCTTGTTGCTATAGATTGCTTTAATTCTCAGAATGTGAGTCTGGTAACACGGAATTAAGTTTTTATTATGGGGTGTGTGTCAACTGATACAGAGAATAAGAGAAATACCTCTTTGTTCAAATGGACAGTCCTACAGCCAATCAGAGCCATTTTGTTGTTAACAAACTCAACTCCACTGCGCTCAGAGGACACGGAGATTACTGTTACTCTCCTGTCTATCACCGCAGAAAGCCCACTGAAACGATTGGCCCTGCAGACTTTTGCTGGAGCGTAATCAGTTCCCAAGGGAGTGGCTCCATACCAACTTTCACGACCAAAAAAAATTATAGGCGGCTAAGTTGTTCTGGCTTCCAGTCTAGGCTAAAGATAGACACCTGTCTTCTTTTGTTGCATGACGGACAATAATCCTGACATCTAAAGGGTGTCTGCATGCCCAAATGTCAGCAGTGAAGCACGTTCACCACTTGGCCGGAGCGTCGACAGTTTTGCCCTGCCAAGGCTCCGTCACCTCCACCTCGTCTGTTTTCACCTCTCCTGTCTCCTCCGGCCCTCTTGCCCAGCAGTGAGGCCGGGAGGTCGGCTGAAGCGGAGGGTCCAGGTGTTCTGAGTTAGGGAGCGTCACTTCAATAACATCAGTGCAATCAGAACCTTACAACACTCGCGCAGCGGGCCGCCTCCTCAGCCAAGAGGTGTGAACAGCCGGTCACAGATTAGTCAGCCTGCACGCCTCATCCATCATCCCTTTCGTTCGCTTGTCCCTACTTTCTCCTGTTATTCTCTCTAGTTTACATAATAAGGCTGTATCCTGGCCGGAGTCATGCCAAATTAACAAGGGGGAAGAACTAGGAGATTTGAATCTTTGTTTGTCTATATACTCCCCTGTCCTTCTCCGCGTCGTCCCGTTGAAAGGAGTTTTGAGGTTTCAATCAGTGGTCTGATTAAGACAGGCTTTATGGCTTTATCAAGTGGCTTTTTCAAGTGGCAGGTATAAATGGCTCCTAAATTCATCAATACCAGTATTGATGAATTTAAAGTGCCTGTCGGTGACTTTAATATGACAAACACAACCCTATTCTATCGCAATCACACAATCAATGTTTGAGTCATGTGGTCATTATGCTGGGGTGGCATCCCATTGATTTTTTGAGGCTGCTGTATGTCCATATATATGACATGGTTGTACTCACTAGTGGCATGTTGTGTGCCCTATCAGAAAGCTCAGTGAAAAGCAGTCAATCAATACTGTTTCATCTGTCTGAACTCTACCCAACCAATAAACATAAAACAATTCATCTTTGGGATGCACCCACTTTATCACTGCTGCAAATATCCTGCTGTGAGATCACGGAAGGAAAAACGAATCTCCATAATAAGCAATGATGTTGCAGATATTTAATAGATTCAGAGTAAGAAAGCAACGAACTGAAGTGTTTATGTAATGCCCTTAATGTTTGTTTTCCACATTTCCAGAGTACATTCATTATTAGTGAGTCTTGTTAATCTGCACTGTCACAGACTCTAAAGCAAAGTTGTATTCTATAGGCATTTCCATCTGCCAGAGACTGGTCTTATATAGGCTAGACCCACCTCCTTGTGTCTGTGCCCACTCACACTGTGATTTCTACTAACTGTATGCTGCCGTGGCATGCATTGTGTCTTATGTTCCTGTCGTTTCCACAGTATGCCTGTGCATTCTCACGTGGTCTTCCAATGTGTCCTGGATGTTTGCTTCTGGCAATTTACCACTATATCCCCGAGGCATGCAAGGGATAAATAAACCATGCACGGAGCTGTGCATTTTACCATTTCCATCAGCCTTCCCTCCCTCTCTCCCTCCCTCCCCTCAAAGGTTAAGTGCACTCACTCATTGTCGATTTTCAGATCAATAAACTGGATATCTCTGCCATGACACGCCAGGAACTCAGAGGCAGGAAGAACTCCAGCAATATTGCATTTCATATTGTGCACACACACACACACGGATGTTTGCATGCACATCCAAGCATACATAAAGGCATATGCTCACACTGTGTCTGTTTCCTGTTTAGAAATGGATATTGCGGGGGTGGAGGCTGAGATACTGCAAAGATGGACTTCAGACTGAGTTATGTGTTGTTATTGCTGTGAAACGTGCCAGCTATGAGGGTTCATGACTGACACATGGCAGGGAGAGATGCGGTGACTTATGAAACTTTAACCCCAGTCTTAATTAGACATGAGCTGGCATGATGGGCCAGGCTGCACATGTTAAATGTTGAATGTGTATAGAGTCTATACTAAGATTTATATTTATGGGAAATAACTTGATATTTTGCCAAAATGAATAAATTCTTTACAAATTGGCATTGTAAACTTTAAATATTTAGTTTTCCTGCATTTCTTAATTTCCCTATCTGTTTAACTTCTGTATTTATTTACGTCTTTCTTTATTGTTCCATGGATTGATTTACATATTCATTGCTGTATTTATTTACTATTTATTCACTGTTTATTTCTATATGTCTAATCTTTTGCAGGCTAGTGCACTTGAGGGCTAGTGCACTGGGAGGCATGGGAAACTTGCTGTGCGCTCCCTTTATCGACGCGTTCTGTTCGCAGCAAGGGTTTCTTCTTTGGAGATTACATCTATTAAATGCTGTATTGACTACAAGTGTGGTTTTATTGTTTCAGGTGTTAAAAAATCTGTATTCAGGTGACATGAAGATGAATTTGCATGTGACAGAGACAGTTCCAGTGAAAAATACAATTGGGGATTGAAGGGATAAAGGCCTCTAATAACCCTTCTGAGCCGTTTCATTGCTTGTACGCATTAGATCAATTTCAATCAACTAGAAACATGGGAGTGCAAATAAAAATGACAACTTAACTGACTGCAGAGTATCACCGTCGAATACATAACACCATACTTCCATCCTTTCTGATGTTGTTTTTTGTTTTTTTGTTCATATCCACTGCCCTTATCCTGTCTCAAAATAAAGTGTATTAGTTTAGTAGTTATTCATTTCTCTACACAAAATAGACCCAATACAATTGCAAAAATATACAAAAAATATGTTAATATAATTCATTTACTCACCATAACTTAAGAAACAATTTAGAGTTCTCCTCATAGAGCTCATAGTTGCTGACCTGAAGGTCACCAGCTGGCTCAGGCTAGCTAGCTCCGGTGTTGACTAGCCTTTCCTCACAATATCCAGCTTTTCCTACAAAGTCCGCTATGAAAATGGCTTTCTAAGAAGATCTGCAACCAAATCGATAGCCTCACCTCCTTCTGCCATCATAGGTTCAAAAAATAGCAATCAAAGCGTTAACGGGGGCAATTTGGTTGTGCAGCTCGCAAAAAATTACGCTAGCTTGAATCGCTAGCTTGGCTCAAACGGAGTGGCTCTCTGCTGACACTACCGTAGGCCACAGAGAAGGCCTAAGAATATGAACTGTGACTGGTTAAAGGAACAGCGTCATTACAATGTATTTCAAGCTTCAGACGCCTGCAGTTTTAATTGTGAAGGCCCAGGCAGATTTCTTCGACTCCGGCAACACATGACGGCCGAAATATGATTGGATAAAAGCTCTAATGCAACGTTACACTGCCAGAAGCACCGCAGCTGAGAGAAAGACAAGCCTTACAATGAAAAGAACAGGCTATTGGGAATAATTTAATAAGATTCATGGGAAAATATTCAGTCAGTGATTTTGATAAAGTTTAGGCCAGCAGAGAAGGCTTTGCTGGCCATGACGGCCCACCACTGGTTAATGCATTGCTATGTACTGTATGACCTAAATGTAAAGCATGTCCATTGTCTAATTTCATCTTGATCTTCCCAAAATACCCCCCCCCCAGTGGCTCTAAGCCCGGGATGAGTTAACATGTCTTATTTGCCACAATTCCCACGTTGCTTTGAGCTTTCTAGGATGGGAACATTAACCACAATATGGTAGCGTATCGAGTGTGTGTATGCAAAATAAAAGTGTTCCAGCTGGTTGCCGAGCCTGGATTCACTTTGTAATCTGCAGTCTTTACCTTGAGGCCAACTTCCATTATGTTTTCACACGTTAGTGCGTTCCTCCCTGGTTTTCTGCCTCTCCATTTTTTGCTCTCTGGTTGAATAGCAGGAGAAGGGGAGAAGAGCCTGGGGTGGGCCACCTGTGCAGTTGTGTTGTTGCTAGTGTAAATCAGTAATCACAGGAATTAACTTCAGTGTGTATGTGAGAGAATGGAGACAGAAAATTGCATGTGAAAGAAAGACTGAAATATGTTATTCTATTTATGAGTAGAGAACAGTGTGTGTGTGTGTGTGTGTGTGTCTTCCTAGGTTTCCCACAAGTTGTAGGAACTCATCATTCCACACCGGTGCACATTACTTCTACATATTCAGCTTCATTAAACAACCCCTTCCATAAATGCAAGAACAGAAAATGGCTTTAAAGCAATGTACCAACATTATAGTGGAGTTCTTCATTTTCTCTCACAGTCAGTGTTGTTGTTTTTTTCTTTGATAGTGCTGCAAACCCATTTGTGTGCTTTATTGAAATTCAAATTACATGTACAGGATACATATGGCGAAGGTTCTTCTAAATACTGAACACTGCTGTGGCTGGGGGAGATCAACACTCGGGAAAACACATGCAAATAGAATGAACTCCAGCAAAGTAAGAAAACATCTTCATCAGTTTGCACCGCAAATACTCACAACACCAGCAAATACTCACACTACCACCAAGTAAACACCCTGCAAATACTCTTAACACCAGCAAATACGCTGCAAATACTCATAACACCAAAAAGTACTAACAACACCAGCAAATGGTCACAATGAGCAAATAGTCACAACATAAGCAAACAGCGAAATGTGTTGCTAATACTTAAAACACCAGCAACTAGTCACAACATAAGCAAATACAGAAATGTACTGCAAATAGTATCAACACCAGCAAATAGTCACAGCAACAGTAAATACTTACAATACCAGGAAATAGTCACAACACCAGCACACAGTCACAACACCAGTAAATTCTTACAATACCAGGAAATAGTCCCAACCCTAGCAAACAGAGAAATGTGTTGCAAATACGAACAACACCAGCAAATAGTCACAACACCAGCACACAGTCACAGTAAATTCTTACAATACCAGAAAATAGTCACAACACTCGCAAACAGAGAAATGTGTTGCAAATACTAACAACACTAGCACATAGACACAACGCCAGTAAATACTTACAACACCGGGAAATAGTCACAACACTAGCAAACAGAGAAATGTGCTGCAAATATTAACAATACCAGCAAATAGTCACAGCACCAGCACACAGTCACAACACCACCACACAGTCACGACACCAGTAAATACTTACAACACTGGGAAATAGTCACAACACTAGTAAACACAGAAATGTGTTGCAAAGACTTACAACACCAGCACATAGTCACAACACCAGTAAATTCTTACAATACCAGGAAATAATCAGCCGCCACTCGCAAACAGAGAAATGTGTTTCAAATACAAACAACACCAGCAAATAGTGACAACACCAGTGAATAGTCACAAAACCAGTAAACACTTACAACAAAATAGTCACAGCACCAGCACATAGTCACAACACCAGCAAATACTTACAACACCAGCAAGTAGTCACCGCTCAAGTAAACCGAGAAATGTGTTGCATATATTTACGATACCAGCAGAAACAATAACATGCTTTAAATACTCATAACAGGAGCAAATTGTCACAACAGCATGTTTCTGTATACCATCATCAGTACAGAGTCATGCTGCAAGAAGTTCAGATGATTCAAGTGTTTCCAAGGGGTGATGAACCTGTCTTGGATGTGCCTGTTATTCAAAGCCTTTTTGAAGTTTGCTATTTGTCAGTAGTGTTAGAAATAAGTTATTTTTTTGTGTGTTCCTGATGCCTTTTGCTTACAAGGCTTCTGCTTTTTATTAGCTTGTCCAGTAATGTGTGTGACAAATGACATTGGCATCAGTAGTATTTAAACATTTAGTGACAAGCATTTTGATTACTTGTCGGGGTCCACTGGAAATAGTTTTTGCTACTTGCAGTGCATTTGTGCATTTGTTCTGTTTATTATTTGTGTTGTGAGCATCTGCAGTGAACTTCTGTATCTGCTGACTAAAAAACAGAAACAGTTGCTGAATAAAGACATTTGTTCAATAGGGAACAATTGCAATTTACTTCCAGTAAATCAGACTGTAGAAATAGTCACATAAACACTGACATTCTGTTAAGTCCAGTTGGCGTTTAATAAACTGTCAGCTCAATCAGCCTGTACTCCAATAAATGTGATATAAAAAGTCACTGGGGTTCACTCATTACGGTGAAATGTTTCACTTTCTCAGGTGGCACATTAACTTGATTTACAACTGGTTCTGGATAAAGCAAAATCCATGTCAACACAAGGCCTAATGCACATAAACCACTGGAGGGGAATGAGATCAGAGAGACCAGACCACATTTGGAGGTTGTCAGGATTACATTGTCCTTGAGCCACAGTGGAGGACTTGCTGTGACCAGAAGGTATTTTTCTTGCCGGCTGGTGAGCACCTGCTGTTCCCATTTTTTCAGCTGGTCAAACAACTTCCTCTCCTTCTGCATTGGTACTGACAAGGTATGGCTCCCTCCTTTTCCTTCAAAATACCTTGTCATGCCTGGCAGTTCTCAAGTTTTCTTTTAATTTCGCAAACAGAGCTCGCTGAGCTTTTTAACAAACCTGCTCCATTCCCCTTGACATTGTACTCACTGCTTTGTTTAAAAAGGTCATGAATTCCATTGGTCCTCGTGTGCTTTCAGTAATCAATTACTCGTTGTTGGCTGGTCATGTCCAAGCTTATTTCTACTCACAAGAACAAATCTGTTAACCTCCCTTTCCCCAGAACGACAAGTCTATGTCTAAGCTACATTATATGCCTGGCAGCTTACAACTATTTTAGATGAACACACATTGTTAACCAGTTTTATTCTGGTTTCTATCATCCATCCAGTGGCATTAAACAGAAACTGCTCTTCTCAGAGTCCCAAAAGATCTTTTAAGGCAGGGTGATCCGAGGGAATGTTCTGTATGACTAGATGTCAGTGCTGCTTTTGATACTGTGAATAATGATATATTGACTGAGAAGCTCAGAAGGTGGGTGGGTGTCTGTGGAACAGCTGGAGTGGTTCTTCTTGCATGTATCAGACAGGAGTTTCTAGGTTACTGGTTATAATTATTCCTCATCAGCTGAATCTGTCTTGGAACATCCCCAAAGGTTCTGCCCTGGACCCAATACAATTGCATAATTTCGCATAGCTAAGATATTGCAAAGTGTTGTTTCTTGGGCAAATAGGGTTAGGGTTAGGGTTACATTTTTTATGCAGATGATGTTCAACTATATATGTGTAACACTAATATTAATATATAGATTGTTAAATGCAGTATGGACAGTAAGTGTACCCACACATGTACATTACATGTGTGCGCACACATATACATCCATGCACATGCATGTTATAGTGAATGTTATTAAACATACACTGTATAGAACATATTATACAAAATTATAAAGTATATACAGTGAGGATGTACTAGGTAGGTAGATCACTTAATTATATAGTATATATGGGACAAGCATGTTGACTAGTAACTTAAATCAATTATTTTATTCTACCAAGTGGGGAACATTTTAAACTAAAGCCCATTTTTTTCAAAGTTCATTTTTGTTGTTGTTGTTTTGTTTATCTCCTTCCATCTATCACTTTTCATCTGTCTTTGTGATTGTACCCCTGCATGGCCTGTATGAAAAACCTACTGCAGCCATACAACATCAGTGGGAATCATAGGTCCTCTGATCAGGATCTGTTGTTGTTACTCAAAAAGAACAAAAGGAAATGTTGTCTCTAACCTTTGGAACTCTTTTCAGTTAGACTCTTTTCTTAGATCTTTGGGCATTTTTAAAAAGCAGCTCAAGACTTTTATTTTTTTTTTTAGACTTCCTATTGTTCTGTTTAGTTTCATGCCTTATGTGTTGTGCGTGATTTATTATCTAGTTGTTTGTTATCTAGTCTGCATTTAATGCCTGTTGTGTTGTCTATTGTTTGCTTTTTCATCTTTTATCAAGAAGCACCGTTGTGATGTCTGTTCTACGTGCTATGTAAAAATACAATTTGCAAACTTGCTAATCATTAAACCCCCCACATACTTCACTGATGACACTTGTGTGCACAGCTGTAGTGCTTGAATATGTGAGTTAATGAGAGTTCAAACGGCAAACATTGCTCAGAAACAATGCAATGTCATTAACAAAAGGATAAATAACAAAAGCCACATCTCCTGTATGTATTTGACACTCACTGCAGTAGGATGCTTCATTTGTCTTTTGTCAGAACTACTGAGGTGCTTATGAGACCAAATGCAACATTCTTGTGTCTGAGTGAAAATATAAACAACTCCATAAACATGTAATTCATGTTGGAACAGCAGACAAGTAAGTTTTGGTCAAAGAAGTCCATACAGCAGCATCACTCAACTTGACCTGGGACTGCGCCTTGTCCGCAGAAGTCAGTAAGCCCACAAATCAAGATAACGTCTTTTGGTGCTGGATAAAGTGCAAAGACCCTTGGCTCTACCATTATTATCCAGAGTTAGACTGGATGTTACCATGTAATGATCCCTTGTGACTGACACACCACAAACTAGTGACATTCCCGTTTTAAAATAGTTTGGTTTGGGTGAGTTTAAGTTTTTCCCTGATGTTGATATTAGATGAAAGACCAGGGAATGACCAGAGGGATTACAATTCATCCTGCATCACCTTGGGTAAGGGTTAAGAGTACAGATGTGTGTACCAAGTTATGATTAAGAAGGGCAGAACCAAAATGTTGTCCTTTGCCAGTACTACAACTTGTTGAGAGTGGGTTTAGTGAAAAAACTAAAAAGCTAAAGGAAAATTTGGAGGCTTAACAAAGGTCACAGATCATCTTATGTAATGATGGGTTAGGTTCAGTGTTAAGAGCATGGATGTGTGTGCCAAGTTCCACGACAATCCATCTAATAGTTGCCGACATATTTCTCTCAAAGCCCCAAATTAGAGGATGACATAGGAGTGGAATATTCGTTCCTGTGTGACCTTCTAATTTTCAATCCCAATCCCACAAAAAATTCCTTTCCTGACCCAATCCCATGATTTCCCCAGTACCAAAATGGTGGCTCCATCCTATTATGGTTTGCGTTTCTGTTAGTGGAAGTAACCCAGTCAGTGGTGCATCCTACAAACAGCATAATGAGTTTTAGCACACTCACCCTCACGTCTTAGGGACTTATTTAGAATTTCATACTTACTGGAAATCTCAGTCAGTGTGATACACAGATAACTGTCCTACAGTTGCAGCATTATTTTCTATGAATCTGTACACGTGCCATGCAACATCAGAGCAGAAAGTTGCCAGACACCACAAGACCTTTGGGGTTGAGGGGAGGGGTGTCTGTGGATCATCCCACAGATACTTGATCAGTTTGGGATTGAGTGAATTTGGAATTTTGAGTCGTTCCTAAAGCAGTTTTGTGTGTGTGCCTGTGTCAGGCTGCATCCTGCTGGGGATGGCTGCTGCCATAGTCATTGCTATGGGGTGGGGGTGCCTGGTCTGGTCTAGGTGGGTGCTACATGTCTAAGTAACATCCACATGAATGCCAGGTCCAAAAGTTTCCCAGCAGAACATTGTACTGTTACAAGATGGTCAGTGTTATTCACTTCTCCTGTCAGTGGTTTTATTGTTGTGGCTGATCGGTGTACATGTGACCTGGTACCCACTGGATTTTCGAAAGAAATCTAATTTTCATTTTCCAAATTTGAATAATTACTATTTGGAAATACAATCTATCTAGCACACACCACTTCTCTTAAACTAAATGGTTGTCAAAAATGTGTGCCTCATTACTTAGATTGATTTCTTTTTTTTGTCAAAGTTCCCATTTAACGCTTCAACCTCTTCTTCCTCCACTTCTCCTTCTTCTTTTTCTCAAGTCAGCTAAGGACAATTCACCACTGAAGGACACTATGGAGCCTTTGACAGAAGCAACTATGAAACACAGTGAGCATCATCCAGACATCAGCTTCATTACACAGTTCTTAGAGAGGTGAGTGCTGCTTCTAGGGTGACACAGTAAGCTTAATCTCTTGAAAGAACGTGTGTTCTTTTATACATTTTGAACAATTAAGAGTTCATCCAAGGTTTCAGTACAACAAAGAGGGAACGCAGACGGATCAGTCTTAACAATGTTCTACCACATAAACAGAACAAAAAGGCTTAGTATATGTAGTGAACGGATGTATTACACATTGTATTTGCCAGTAATACAGAGCATATTCTATTAGTTTTGAATGGGCCTGTGTATTGATATATCAGCTATTGAGAAGGATGTTCAGCAAATTTGCATTTGATTTCCCGTTAGGTTGATGTTTTGTGTTGTTCTAGTAACCGACAACACATGGTTTGAATAAAAGTGCTCCCCTGAAGCAGTTTGACTGTGACAGAGAAACTGAAACTTGTGAGGAAACATAAAACTCGCTTTTCTAGGCTCTGGAGAGGTTTTACAAGTTTAAAACATCCACTGAGTAAAACTTCACAAATTACAAATCAAGCTTGTTTGCAGCTGGATGTATTCTGGAAAGTTTTACAGATGTCTCTCTTTCACACCTATATTTTGTTCAAATTCAGGGAGTAATATGATACATATGTTATAACGTCACGTTTAACCTTGAGCCGGTTTGTGTTCACAGGGCAATCCGGTCACACAAATTGAGACAAAGTTTTGATGCACCCTCAACACTAAATAGCAAATGTATATTCTAGGAGAGCACACTGCGGCTGTCAGACTCCTCAGAAGGAGAAAGTGTGCTCCGATTCATATAATGTGGGTAATGTGTGTTCTCACTGCAAACAAACCCAGGATCGACTGCAAGCGAGCTGAGACCACACCCTTTATCCGGTCTCGGCTCGGTGGATTTGCTCCAGAAGGACGTAGGGGGAAATGCTTCCAGTTTGGGAAAAACAAACATGCTAACATGTGACTATGTGCCCATAGCCACATGTTAGCCATGAGGATCATGAACACAGTGAGTTTATCAATGTGTTTGTCTCATTTGTTTTGCAGGGGGAAATGTTGACCGGAATGGTAGTGAACCGGGAAACTAACACACTGGCAAAGTGCCACTCCATTAGATATACGACTGGATGGTGACCAGACTGATTTTCCGCCTGGCAAACTAGATGCACTGCTCCTGATTCCAGACAGGTGTCTCTTTCAGTGAGACAGATAGACAGAGGAAACATTTTGATAATGGACCAACTAAATCAATACATCCATGTGAGCTATGCTGAAGGTCACTGATTCAAATGTGATAATGGTGAATCAAAAAGTATAATGTTCCCTTAACTATGACATCATGTCTGCATGTTCCTGGTGTTACATGTCGATTTTCTAATACTTTTTTAATCTTAAGGTGAAAGTGACTGTTAGAAAGTGCAACATACTCAAGAAGCATTGCACAACGGATAAAGTGACCTGCTAACCATTCATATCATATTCAAGTTTGTGTAGCTAGAAACCAGTCAATAAAATTATTAGAACTTAAGTATAACTTACTAGTAAGTGGTCCTGCTTCTGCCTATTGGTACTCAAGGTGCTTTACAATGCTCACTTGTTCACACAGCCCTGCGATGGACTGGCAACCTGTCCAGGGTGTACCCCCGCCTCTCGCCCAACGACAGCTGGGATAGGCTCCAGCAGACCCCGTGACCCTTAACAGGAATAAGCGGGTACAGAAGATGAATGAATGAATGAATGAATGAACTTGTTCACACAAATGTACACCCATACACACCGGTGAGAAGCACTGAGTTCAGTGTCTCACTGAAGGACACTTCAGCATGTGGTCCATACACAGGAGATCCAACCTTTTAACCCTCTGGTTTATTGGATCTACCTACTAGAACACAGCCATCCCCTTCTCTCTACGTTTGTCTCAGTTCTTAACCCCATCCTCCTCATCCCTCTTATTCCTTTTCCTTACCTCTCTTCTGTTTCATTGTAAGAACCAGGAAAATCCCTGAAGATTCCTGAGGAGCCCTCTGCGTTTGAAGGCCATCATCCATCATGCCGCCAAACTCTGAGAAACGGAAAAGAATAACCCAGGCTGTGGCAGCTTTCGTAGCTAAAGATCTACAGGCTTATTCTGTTGTGCAAAACCCCAGGGTTCACCACTTGACGAAGAAACTAAATCCGCTATATACGCTCCCATCCCGCAGCTACTTTACAGAAAAGGTTATACCTGCTCTCCATCACAAAACCAAAGCCCAGGTAATGGCTTCAACGAGGCAGGCTAACCAAGTAGCAATAACTTGTGATTCCTGGACTTAGGTTACGCCCTGCATAACAGTAACGACACATTACGTTAGCAAGGATTTTGTCACATGAACTGCGAACAAAAGCAAGTTATGAGTCTCACACAGGTGCTCATCTGGTGGAGCAACTGTCGCCGGTCATAGAGGAATGGCAGCTATCAGATAAAGATGTTGTAGTTGTGACAGACAACGCGTCATACGTGACTGTTGCAACTCAAGTTGGAAAATGTCCTCATGTAAAATGCTTCGCTTATACACTGAATCTTAAAGTGACCACGCTCTCCAGGTCCCGATGAATATCAATATTCTTCCACTGTAACGCTACAGCGAGTCACTGTCTGAAAGAGAAGCAGAAATGTCTAGGGCTGAAAAATAAGCTAATAACCGATGTTGCAACAAGGTGGAAGAGCGTATATGACACGGTTGAAAGGTTTTTGGAACAACAACCTGCAATCTGTGCCACTTTGTTCTCTGCAAAGGTCAGACAGAGAGAGTCAACCTCTGCACTCTCAACAAAACAGACATGCCACATGCAGAAGACGCATGTGAGTGCATTGAAGCCTATCAAGGATGCAAGCAGCAGTATCTGACTGCTCCTCTCATTGCACAACTCCAGAACATGACAGACACCATCGGAGAGTTGACCCTAATAGAGGACATCTGTAAAGCCACCCAAACAGATCGCTTAAAGAGGTACAGCAGTGAGAAAAAAAAAAAAAGATCTTTCACACAGCCTCTGCCCTGGATCCTTGTTTCAAGGGACTGTGTTTTCTCGCAGAGGAAGTGAGACTGGCGTCATTCAGAGGAGTGACTGAGGAAGCTGCATCCTTGGAGGTAATTTCAGCATGTTTTTTGTAAAAGTTATCACTCTCATCACTGCTTGTGAGTTTGCTGGGACAGTCTTTAACTGACACTGAAGGTACAGCGGGGAGCAAGACTGCCAATGCCAGGGCTGGAGAGGAGATGCAGAAATACTCTAAAGCCCCTTCTCTGCCTCTCACTGTGGACCCTTTGAACTGGTGGCGTATCCACAAGCTCACATTTCCCCTCCTCTCTCAGCTGTCAAAGCGATACTCGTGTATCCCAAGCACAAGCGCATCTGTGGAGCGGGTTTTCTCCACTGCAGGAGATGTAGTCACTGTGATAAAAAGCACTCTTAAACCAGAGTATGTGGCTCAACTTGTGTTCTTACAGAAAAACTTGCAAATTCCCATATGCTAAGCAGAGACTCATGTCCTTAATATTTTGCACATCAGGAGAGGCCTTTTTCCCCAGTGCCAGTGCTGTGATTTTATATGACTGTTTTGTTTTATTTTGTATATTACACCACTGCAGAAAGGCCTACAAAATTTTTTATTTCTGTTTATAATTCAATTTAATGGTGGGAAATTCTGTTAATATTTTGATATTCCCAACGAGTAAACACTTGACAGGTTACGGCGCAGCTGTAATTCATTACACTGCGTAAGGCACAATAAATCTATGATTTGTTTATCTCAGCCTCTACTATTTATTTTGGTTTATAATTTAATTTAATGTTTAGACATTTATGTTAGCATATGTTAATATTTATTTCAAGTACAGTGCACTAAACAGTTAGACGTCACTTTAGTGTTTAATGTTGTAAATACTCGCGTTGTCTGCTTTATTCAGACTGAACAAAGTAGTAGGGAGTTCATATCTGACTCCTTGCATTCATTGATGAAAACGTAGGGCCTGTTCAGACCTTGCATTAAGATCCGAGCTCAGTTACGCTGTCTTTATGCAAATAAACCCCGACATCATCTGGGGCCCAGCAGAATATTTGAACAGCTGTTTTCTCTAATGGATCACTACCACTGCTCAAGAACCGAGCTCAGCCCTGTTTCTTTTTGTGTGTGCGTCATGACTTTGGTACACACATTGAGTTATTTATTGATCTACACCCTGACGTTAGTTACACCTGCACAAAACTCAGATTATAACTCCAACCCTGGAAGTTTCCATACATATATGGAAGACATCGATAAATGAGGATAAACGTAACTTAACCCCACACGGCTCCTCATACAGCAACATGACTGCATCAATAGTTAACACAGCATCAGACTTGTGTACTGTACTCAGTCAGTCATCTATAATAGCAGTTGTATGGTTTTTTTTCGAAATGAATGAGACAAAACTCTGCTGATGCAGGAACACCCCTGCTGAGTATATGCAGTCTTTATATGTGACCCAGGACTCATTGTGTTCACACTACCAATGGTCTGAACAGGTCCATAGTCATAATATAGAAAATTGAGGATGAAATGATGAGGATGATGCATTGAGATATGGAATTGAATCAAATCGTTAACAAGATAATCGTAATCAGATCAAATCATGAGACCAGTGAAGATTCACAACTCTAGTGCAGACCATTTACTGTCGGCATGGTGGTTGTAACACACATGCTGTAAACGCAGGCACACTGGCCAAACATAGCACACAACACTGGGGGAACACTGGCTTGAAAAAATACTCTTTCCTTCCACTGCATAGGAATCTGGACAAACCCATTCCATTCACCAAATGGTGTGTGTAACACTAAAAACCACTGTGAAGTCAAAACACCCCCTGTGTTTTAAACCAAGCTGGCTTTGTTCTGGGAAAACCCTGTTGTTTCATTAGATTGCATCTGATCAGTGCATCTGGTGTGAAACCAGCAGCGTTCATCATATTTGGGTCCTGGCACCTTCGAAGAGCCATATGCTTCGGGTTTTTAAGAAACTTAGGAAAGCTTGTTATGCATTTCCCCTGTGCAATGGTGCATACTGTATATAACACTGATCTTGTAATCACATGAAGTTGGCCAGTCCTTCTTCTGGACAGTTTTAAAGAGGAATAATGATCTAGCCTATGGCTGTCAGATGCACATTTTAGTATGACCTAATGCCTCAGCTTTGCAGGCATGTGCTGTGTACTCCAGTTAGCATGTAGGAAAAGCATTTTAGCATTTAGACAATTGTAATAGTGTTTGATAGTCACCACTAAATACAAAGTGCAGCTTATAATGACAAATCATTCAATCACAAATCAAAGACATTACAGTTTTGGCCTAAATGATCAAAAGGCATTGTCAGAGTCATTATAATCCATTATTTGGGATCCATGGATGTTTTTATCATTCTCAGTCCATCCAATAGTTCTTAAGAGATGGTGGCAATACAAAAAAAAACAAAAAACTGCAAGGAGATCATCAGTAGCCAAAGCACGATTAATAAAAATGATGTTATAAAATGTAAGTTAATCACCAGCGGCAGACTTAGCCTCCTAATGCAAGGTCAATTTAAAACTAATGGAACAATCCCTCTTCACCCTATGACTGCAAGAAGACACTTCTCTCGAAAAGATGGCATGGTCCAAGCTACACTCTGTTTCAACAGCTCCACTATGACTATGCTTTTTGTTTGTTCTTTATACTATTTACTTTATACTATAATATTCATAGTTAATTATTTTTAGATATTTTTATTTCACCTTTTTTCTTATTTCATTTTTGTAATCACATTCCACTGGTGCTTGTGTATTATGCACGTGACAAATGAAGAACCTTTAACATTGAAGCTGTTGTGTTTTTGTCGTTCACTAGGACCAGCAGCGGAAACATTGTGGAAAGACTGTTGCATATTTTCGTTTTTTGTGATAGTCATGACCAAAGTGTTCATCTTCTGCCTAATACGTAGCTTCCAGGAAGCACATGCTACCCGATGGTGACACAAACTCATTTGTATACTATGTTTCCTGATTGAGTCAACAACAATACTTCTGCATTTTAAAATCAGCAGGATTCGAGAATAATAGTAATTAATAATAATAATTCTACTGTATCTCTACTGGATCCCAGAAGGGAAATTATTATTTTTTTACCTCTGCAATTTGACCCATCTTTTCTTTTACACCGTCATGTGTACAGTTGGAGCAGTGGGCCACTGCCTTTGAGGGGCCGTGCCCAGGGAGCAATTTGGGGGTTAGGTATATGCTTGAGGGACCTCAGCCATGGACAAGGTGAAACTTGACCCTATGGGGCCAGGCTGCATCTCTAACCACTACTCCACAGCTCCCCAGAATAGATCTTTACTTGATCTTTGACTTTCACTTAGTACTTTTAGTTATTGATGATAAAGGTACATCTTAATGGACTGAATATAGACAAAACTTGGTCAGAATCATTAAAATGTTATTGAAGGTTAAGCCTTCTAACTATACATAAAGATTGCTCTGTGTACACATTTTAAGTGTCAATACATTCTGGGGACTCAAAACAATAAGTTTATTCATTGGATCTGGAATGGCTTGGTCTTGATCTGAGAGAAATTTTAGTGGGACTATAGTGAGAAGTAACTTATTGAAAACATTAAACATCCTTTTTTTCTCCGTTGCTCAGGTGTTTGCTGTATGAGAACAGCAATTCAGGGCTCAAGTAGTCTTAGCCCAGGCATACAGGCCTCAGGTCCCTCCCAGCATGGAGGCCTGACAGTGGGGATTACCTTCATCTCATCCCCTGCTGAGAGGCGCCAGATATGGATTCAATCAGTTCATTCTCTGTCTTTGGGGAGAAGGATAAGTAGGGAGACAATGGACTCCACACACGCACACACAGACACACACACAACTGAATCCCATTTGTCTCTTCCCTAGACATACATGAGATATAATGACAGCCAGAAATCTGTGGTAAATTGCTCCAGTGGTAGGCTCTCATTTACACCCTCATCTTCATCATCACAAATTGGGGGAAGCATAGGTAATTGCTCATATCTAATGGCTCGCTAATTATCAGTGTAAAAATCACCACTGGTTCTGGCAGGCTCCAGAAATATCTCCTGACAGGTGGAACAGCGGCAGACAAAACCCTATGGCTTTAGTGTTTTCCTACTCGTGTCTGTCCATTCCCTTGCTACAAACTAATAAATTCATAAACATGTCTCTCTATCTCGATGTCATCCATTTAAACCTGCATTTAAAGACAGCCACGGAGTAGTGGTTAGAGGAGCCAATATTAGAGTGTGATCACCGGTTTGAATCCTCTCTGTGTCCACGGCTGAGGTGCCATGAGCAAAGCACCTAACCCCAAAAACTGCTCCCTGGGCACTGCATATGCTCAGAGTGTGCTCACTCACTGTGTGTACAAATGAATGGGTTAAATGAAGAGAAAGAATTTGCCCACGAGGGCTTCAAAAAAGATAATTATTATTAGAATATTATTATTAAAACACTGACGTCAAAGCCTTAAGGTACAGTATGTCCCACAGTGTATTTGTGTTTGCTAAAGCATCCAAATCTCCTCAGGGCCCCCCTCTACCAAACTGCTGAATGCATCATGATGCTAATACCTTCAAATAGAATCACTTCTCTGTACAAGGACAGTATTCAGAGCATTAAATGTAGCTATAAATAATACAAACTAAACGACTTCCCATTAGGAATTAGTGTTAGTATTAAGAATTAATTGTATCAGCAGACATTTATGAGGAATACAGATACAAGATGCAGACGCAATATCTGGAAGCCTGGAAGAAAGATGCGTCTGGAGGCATGATCAGTCACTCCATTGGGTACTGATCATGCCCCTGCAAACATCTGTCATTCAAATTGTTTGGGTGGGCTTTAGCAGTGATGGAAAGAAGAGTAACTGCAGTCTCACACAGTAATCTGACCACTGTGGAGTTGAATTTGTTTACAGCCAAATGGCTCTGATTGGTTGTAGGACTATCCAGTTGTATGAAGGCCAGGCGACATATACAAATGACCAGTTTTAAGACAGAATATTGATCACTGCAGAAAATCCCCATAGTTTCACAAAGCGCCAACGAGTTTACCCTTGATCATAGGCACTTTATACATTTCATTTGGGCAGCCCAGGTGAATGTAATATCACAGTGTCAGATTGGTGAGAGAGAACAAAACGTGTCGCGTACATGCACAGAGAATCCTAATTCTAGCTTAGTGACAGCTCCTCATTTAATGGTCAGTTTAGCTAATGCAATAATAGCTGTAGAGAGGGGCCGTGTAATGACCATCTCACTGGGCTTATTCAAGTGAGCTGAGGCTTTCCAGTCTGTCGCTAATAAGAGCTCTCAAGGCCACAGCACACTGGACAGGCAATTTTACATTTTGCAGACACCTCGCCTCAACAGATTGTAAAAGTAAGGTGTGAGAGAGATACAATGGAATGGAAAGAAGAGCACTTTATTTAAAAATCAGTTACACATCACCACGCCAAGCTGGACTAAAATTCATTGTTTTGTTTAACAGAAGTTTGTGTGGGATGTAATCTAATTGTTTGTGTGATCAATTAGACACAGACAAGCCCCTCCACCTCCACATCTGATTGTAACAACTACATACTGATATATGTATAACACTTTCAGTAGCCACAGGTGTATAGTGAGACAGTAACAAGTAAGAGGCCTTCAAAGACCATGGTTGGTTACCATGGCTGAAAGAGACTAAAAACTAAAAGGTGTCTTTGGGGTAACATATTTTGTAATATCTGTGTCACTGTATAGCAGTCTTGCCTCTTTGTGGTCTATTTGCATCTCTGTGGTTACATTATATTGTTCCCTTGTTGTGGCTATTTTGTCTCTTTCTTGTCTTGACTGAGTTGTGTCTGTGCAGTCGCTGTGTGTCATGTCTTCTTTGCAGTTTCTTTGTTTGGTGCATTCTGTTAATGGCTTTGTGTCTCTTTGTGTTAGTTTTAAGTCTTTTTGCAGTTGTTTTGTGTGTTTTGGTAATGACATTGTGTCTCTTTGTAGTTATTTTAAGTGTTTTTGCAGTTGTTTTGTACGTTTTGGTAATGGCTTTGCGTTTCTTCGTAGTTGTTTCAAGTCTTTTTGCAGCTGTGTCTCTTTGTAGTTGTTTTAAGTCTTTTTAAGGCTGTTTTCTGCGATTTGGCAATGGCTTTGTGTCTCTTTGTAGTTGTTTTAAGTCTTTGTGAAGCTGTTTTCTGCGATTTGGTAATGGCTTTGTGTCTCTTTGTAGTTGTTTTAAGTCTTGTTGCCGATGTTTTGTGTCTTTTTGCAGTGGATTTGTCTCTTCGTAGTTGTTGTAAGTCAACTCTTATATTTAACGTGTTCGCTAATTGTATAAATGAATGCAACAAATGAATGTGTTTGAACATATACTGTTATTTGTTTATGTGTCTCTTAGGTGTTTGCACAGATTTGGGTTATTTTCTCCTTTTGTTAGAAATGTCGTAAGATTGCATCAGTTGTAAATGACTCACAAGACAGTGAAAGAAGAGAACTATTCTCATGGCTGTAATTGGCTGTTCCAAACTTTTGATATTTGTAGTATAAGGTCACAAGCATTGTGATCTCTCCCTTTTAAATTCAGCAAAATTATATAACTCTGCACTTTCATTTTTAAATGGGAGGTTAACAGCGACTGTAGTTGGGGAGCAGCTGAACTGCACATTTAATTTTAATTGCAGGCCAGCTGAAGCACGCAGGTGGACGGATAGCTGAAAGAAATCAAGCAATGAAAGGGCATCTGGTCTTTGTGCTTCAATTAGTGTACGTTCAGCAGTGCTGGGCCAACATCGCATCAAGCAAGTACTGAGTGATACCTCACAAAAAAATGTAGCGTGGTAAATACACAGTAAGTGCATTTGAATAACTATCTATTAAATACAAATGGAAACACAATACTGTGTATGAAACAAAAGACCCACAGCTGCTGAAATATATAGGGAAAATGTAGGGTTTGATGTGCGCTCCATCTTTTCATCTTCATATCACCTTCTACTTCCACTCTCTTTTAATTATACTTCTTGTGAAGCATTTAAGTAGGGGCATCTTCTTCATCTTTTCCCTTCTGTCGTCTCTTTCAGCCTCTTTTCTCCCTCGTTTGTGAAAGGTTGGGAGACACGCCATCCTCTCTCTCCAGGAGACGCTCTGGAAACTGGCTAATTTCAGCTTGCCGACCGTCTTGTCATTTAAGCTAATTGCATGGTTTAGCCCGGCTCTGGCAATTACAGCTCCCCTTCTTTTGTGAAAGCGTGATCGCTTTCAGGGGTCTGGTGGTTAAAGAAGATGGGTTTGGCACTTTTTCTCATACGCTTCAATTCTGTGTTTTACTTATTCAGTGAATGCAGATGTCTAATAAAAGAAGTAGAACAAGGAGCTCTGGGGAAGAATTAATTTGACATTAATGGTACAAAACAAAGCAGGTTGTCCTGATGGGTTGATGGTCTTTATCCTACAACTCATTACTGGAGCGAGAGTGGCAGGAAGCTGGTATAGTTTCAGGGCTACAGACAACTAGGACATTTATCTCCTCCTGTGTTTTCCTAATCATGAGGCCAAGTGAGGGTCTAGAAGGGACTATTTGTTTTCTTTTTCAGTTTCTCTTGTGCATCAGCACATTTGGCACACCAACACCCTTCCAGCGACACAAAACACCCGACCACCCCACGCACACACACACACTAAACACACACATACATGAGGGAACATCAGCAAAGATGGAGCCTTTAGGGTCAGGGCTGTCTGGTGAAAAAGGTCAAGTGTCTGGTCTGTCTGTTTTTCGCCAGACGCGTAGAATGCTGAATACAAAGTTTGTGGGTTTTGGTGTGTGTGTGTGTGTGTGTGTGCACTTGCTTTTAAAGTGCTAATTATATGAATGAAAGTGGGCTTAGTCCTTTCGCTGAAAATATTCTGACAATTACTCTTGGACAGCCAGTCTTTTGGTGAGGTCAGAAAAAAAAAAAAAAAAACACATACACACAAATACTTTCATACAAACAGAGTAGCAGAGCGAAAAGCGCCAAAAGTGTTTGCCAGAAGGCGCCTCGGAAAATTTCACTCTCTAAACAGTGCCCAGGCACCGCTGACAGACCATGACCATGCACACCCGAACAGAGTCGGCAAACACCAGGCACCTCCCTTGTGGCCTGGAAACTGTTGGAAGCAATGTAAAGTCACTTGGTTTGAAGCCCACTCAAACAAGACTAAAGCTAATGAGTCCTCCGTTGGATAAACCAGAGGCTGATTGTGCCTGTTGTTGTAGTCAGAGAGCCAAACGTGGAGGAAATACAAGATAATCTTCAAACGACGGGGAATGACGGCTGATATGGAGTCTTGATTTTAAGAGCAAATTGGTTAAATGTTGAGTAAATGTTTGAGTTGCAGGGCCTTTTGCGTCTTGATTTGTGTAATCGGATCTTTTCATTAATCCAGCTTCACTTTAACGTCACCTTTAAGGTACTTTCTTATTTATTTATTTTACCTAAAAGAAAAAAAATATTCATAAAAATTCAATCCATACTCATCACAAATTAAGAATGTAATATGAAATAAGACTTTAACATATGTCTTTTATAAATGTTTAAATTACCTACTGGGAATTCTGAAGAGGGAAATTCAAACCGTAATATCTTTTATTTGTTTCAGTGATACAGTAAACCTCTTTATATTTCTGTGTCTGAAGTTTCTGCAAAACAATAGCTTGACAGACAAATAGAAAACGTGATATCAGCATATCATGACATATTAAAGGTCATTTAACAAATGCCTTTTATATTTTGGAGGACTGGCCTGGTATTAGCTGCAGGCGTCACATTTCTAGTCTATTTGTGTGCTGCTAAAGCACAAGAATAGAATCTCAGAATAGATTATGTCCCTTTTAACATTTATTTATTTAGGTTTCAGCTGCAAGGATCCTCCTCAAGATGTTTTCGGGGAATAGCACTAGCGTATCATAACACAATATTGATAAATTGAACGATTTTCGTGGCAGATAATGCGTCATTTAGAGGCTGTGCGCGAGGGTGTGCACGGATCTAAATATCGTCCGAATGACTCCAAATGACACCAAAGTTATATAGGTGAGTAAACTATCGGATTTTATGCCAGAAATAAGGTCCTGGTTGTAAAAAACAGTAATTCCCCTTTAATGTAATAATGTAGCTGTAGCACTTGAATTCACCAATACAACATCATTTACAGTTGTGGCTGGTCCTAGACTGAGTGGGAACTGGGTTAAAATACAGAATTAGGCCAATGACCCAGTGTGTTAATTATAAAAGCTGGCATTTTAGTGAAGTTAATGAATCAATGATCAGCAAGTATTCCTGCAGGTAACGAAAGATGGATGAAAAAAAGAAAGAAAGAAAATCAAAAGTGTTTGGATATTTAGCTGGATAGGTTAGACTGGTCTAAAATCACTGGTTTATGATTATTATTCAGTTCAGTTCAAGAAAAATTCCAATATCCCCACCAAAAGTCCAACACAAGGTGTACTCTTATTGGCACGGCAACAATGAGGAACATAATGTGTCCTGGCTTGCCATCTTCTTTCACATGTTTGTGTCTGTCACATTCTGACACAAGACAGAATCTTCAGTCTGTGATAAAATTTCCAACAGAAGCAAAAAATGAGCTGTAAAGCAGGTCACAGAGGAATAAATTATTCTTACAATATCAAGTCAGCGAAGCTTTGAAGCATGTGTATTAAAGACACAGAGAAATCACTATTGTCCAGTACAATTGTGAAACTTACCAAGCTAAGGCAGTGAGCGGTACCGTCTTAACTAAACAGCTACCCCTGTGATCTTATTTATGTATCCATTGTGGGAGTTCTGGTGCTGTCTCCAACACAATCGAAAACCTTCTGGCAGACCGGCAATTTATGCATCAAATACAGTGATGTAGAGAAATAATTGAGCCAGTGGGGATCAGCTGGCTGGGGTAATGGATTCGAATGCTGTTGGTCATGAAGTTGAAGAGGCTGAGATGTTAAAGTAGTAATGCACGGTAATAGATGCTGCCTATAAATAAAGGATGAGGACCGGTGGTTAACTTTAAAAAGCACCATTAATCAAAGGTGGTCCTGGACTAGTTCTTTGCAATTTTTAGCCCAAAAAATGATATTAGATCACAAATGAACCCTTGTGACGTATTTTGTTACTTAAACCAATGTTTGTGGGAGCGGTGGATCCACATTATTGGGTTATTAAAGCAACGCTGCCATAATAGTCGATATTAAAAAATACTTGGAATGGTGTTGGTGGAGGTTGAGTTGGAATGCTTGGGCTGTTGGAATATGTGTACACTGGATCGTAAATGAACCGAAGACTTTGGCCAAATCATGGAACTCGGCACAGAACATCTCCAAAATAGCTTTATCTGGCGCTCCCAGTTGTTTGAAATGTGTCACAGACTGGAGCACTTTGTCACTGTAGTATTAAATGCTGAACAGAAATGGAAAAACTGTTTAATTCTGCAAATTAGACTTTACAGTACAGTTTCATTCTTCCGCACCATCACTGTTGTGAATATCGCAGACTAGCATGGCAGCATGGCAACTCCGGTCAGAGAGCAGACACAGATACAGTGAGATACTATGCAGAACCGATAGCTAGCCCGCTATTAGCACATGAGCTAATTAACATGAACAGGAACATGCTCGTGAACATATGAACAAAAAAAGTTGCAAACACGTAATATAATGTAATGTGGGCTTCCAGCAATGCTTATCTCACATAACAAATCGGCAAATACACTCTTTAATATGGAGCTGTGTTATCGCTGGCCTGCCCACACTTCCTCTAGACTAATTTTTCATTTAATTAATGCTGTGCTCCACTCTATCTCCACCAGTTACAAACAAATGTTGGATTCTACACTGTATTTATTTATTTTTTCTTACTCTGACAGTCCTATGGCACCACTTTACATAGCGATTGGCATGGCATCCCGTAGTTATCATGATGCCACATCCTGTTTTTATACCCTCAAGTAACTAACTAAACCGAAACGTATCAGAAAAATGGACACTTGAACATGCATCAACATTGTATTAACTACCTAAAATGACAGAAGCCATCCTTGAAAAAAATATATATATATTTGACATGTACTTGTACTGATTTTTCGCCCAGGTCCAATCCACTAACATGGAGGGGGTGGAGCTTATGACCTATACTGCAGTCAGTCACCAGGGGGAGCGCTACTTGCTTTGGCTTCACTTTTGAGGAGCTGTTCTGTCATCCATCTTTTTGCTGTCTATGCTGTACATAGAGCAATCTCTGTGTAACAATCAGGTAATAATTAGCAGTAGGACCCAACAGAGCACCTGAGCTGCCCAAAGGGAAGCCTGACTGAAAATAACAGCAAACAACAGACAGAAAAAACAAAAAACATGCAGTTGTTGCAACTGTAGCCCAACTGTAGCTGGCCACCTGTCCAAAGTGACCAGTTTAAAATAAATTATTATGCCATGTTAAGGGTTACACCTATATAATCTACAAGATCAAAGTTTGTGAATATATCTAGAGAGTTGATAAGACATTAAATGTACAAGCATGTGAACAAAAAAAGTGAGGGGACGAAGTTAACTATGGCTTCTAACATAAAGGATAATGTTAAAATGGGAAATATAAGTGCGGGTCACAGTTCACATGGATCAAAATCATGTCACTGGTGTTCAATCTTCCTTTTTCAATTGGGCAAATGTTAAATGCAAACTTCAGTGCTGGTTGGTGCCCGTTTCATAACACACTGTCTGGAATTGATTACATTTGCAAAGGAAATTCATTAGTTGGGCTGACTGTCCAAAGCAATCTCAAAGACTTACAGTGAGTCATTATTAAATTTGGTGGTCTGACAAGCCTCTGGACATGGGACAATTGTTTAGGAATTTGGGAGTGATCCGGATCAGGGATTTCCATTATTAAATGTTGATTACTATTTTGTTTTAGGCATAGCTCTGAAATTAACAGAGATGGAAAAGTGATTCCAAATCTTCTGGGGCTGTTTGCCGAGTCAGAAAAATCTATTAATGTCTGGTGGTGGGAATGTGTTTTGTTTTGTTCTTTGCTTTTTTTTTTTTTTTTTTTAGATGTGACACAAAGAGGTGTGCACACAGCTTTCATAATTTAAAATGTGTTATAGATCACAGTTTTATGAAGACATTCTCAGTATGCTTTACCAACAAGACTGAGTCATTGCAGTGTTTGTTATGGTCCCTTTTTATGAGCACGATCCCTTGTTTTAACCAAATACATCATGTTGGCCAGACACCATTACTAAATCCTACCTCCCTCTGACCTGAGTCAAATACTGAAAAATAAATCATGTGTTTGGCTGTAACAGCTCTGTCTCAGGCTACATATTATCATCACATAAAAGAGCATGAAATTATATCTTCTTTTAGCTGCTGGTTGGACTGACATCTTAAACCATCGGCCTATTTAAGAGTATACAGAGCAAGCAACATAGCAACAGGCTTAACTTCAACATTTAGCACAAACCAACAAATTCTGTCTGTGAATTGACGACCCTCTATCAACAGTAGAATGAATGAATGAATTTGTGGTTTATCTGACAGCGTTTCGTGTTGTCATTATAAATATATAGTAGTCTGCTGTAGAGGTCCGCTATTTGATAGCTCCCCGCTCTATCCCGCTCCCTGACTCTAGTGGGGTGACCTGAAATCAACCCTCCCTGTCCGCATCTCCCACTACCTCTGTGAGTGAAATCTTCTGCCCAGGTAGCAGAAGTCTGCCCACACTCATCAGATAGATGGGGTGCAGCCACGTCAACCAATAAAAATAAATAATATCAAACTGACAGGATGCGGCGTGCGGGGCAATAGAAAACCAATGTAACGAACGTTCGGATTTTAATTAATACATTTTTTTTGAGTGCCTGCGCTGCCTCTGACAATATAATGGGAGGCCGCCCATACCTAAATCCTCCTCTGCCTGACTCAGTTATTTTATTCCTCTTTTTTTTTTTTTTTTTTTTTACTTTTTCTCAGTCCTCAGACATTCTATCTCAAGTTCTGGCCCCAGCCAATCCCTTTTTGTCTGGGGCAGCAATAAGCCAGTAAGAATGACCTTCAGTCTGTCCAACAATTTAAAATTCATCTCCCACTTTTGTGTTGAACCGCTGGATTCCATTCCGAGAACCCCATGACACATCATTATCTGCTTGGGATTGAGTTAAGATCGCCGCCTCTTATCCCTTGGATCATCGCGGCCCCAACCCCACCCTCAGAGATGCAACAGCCAACTTCTTGTCATGTAATGTAAAATACTGACGGTATGAGCCAAAAGAACACAAGTCAGAGACCGTCTGCAATCCATCTTAAGTTTATGGTACCACTGAGATGACGTGCATTTAATTTAATGTTCATATTTTAATATGCTTGATTTGGGGAACTAATATGTTTCTGTATTCTGTGTGTTTAGTTTGGCAACTGGGTCACATCCCTTCATAATAATGACAGTTAAATATGTGGTTAATAGTGAAATAGCACAGATGATCCCTGACGTATTCAGGTTGTTTTACAACCTAAGTACTTTTAAATATATATTATTTATATATTTTCACTCATATATCACCTGACAGTTTAATACAATAGTGTGTACAATAATGTGGATGAAACTTTAAGCACACTATTGGAGGCTCACAGTTGCGTCATGGCAGGTTACAGGGCTGAGTACTATGGGGTCAGTGGGTTAGCTAGAGAATTACTTACAGCTTTTCTTATACCCATCACAGGCCTGAAATAGCCATATCCTATTGACTCTGCTGGAGTAAATCAAACAAACAAATACCTACATACGGTATATACACCGATCAGCCGCAACATTAAAACCACTGACAGGAGAAATAAATTACATTGACCATCTTGTGACAATTCAATGTTCTGCTGGGAAACTTTTGGACCTGGCATTCATGGATGTTACTTAGACATGTACCACCCACCTAGACCAGACCAGGCACCCCCACCCCATAGCAATGACACTCCTTGATGGCAGCAGCCATCCCCAGCAGGATGCAGCCTGACACAGACACACACACAAAAACGCTTTAGGAACAACTAAAAAAACATGAAGAACAGCACAAGATGTTCTCCAAATGTTCTGCCTCCAAATACACTAGATCCCAAACTGATCAAATATCTGTGGGATGATCCACAGAGGCCCCTCCCCCCAAATGCCCCCACTAACAACATTCTGTTGCCAGACACCACAGGACACCCTCAGAAGGCCCGTGTCCATTCTCTGCTGAGTCAACTGTTTTAGAGGCACAAGGGAGACCTACACAATATTAGTAAGGTGGTCATGTTATGCCTGATTGGTGTATACTCCATGTATAGAAAGTGCTATATTCTTAATATTTTAAGAACCTGTTTTCACTTGGAATACTTTCAGTGCAAAATACAGACAAATTCAGACTCATTCTCATCCATCCATCCATCCATTATCTTTTTCAGTATATTCTGTAGAGGACACGTTGCTAATTGATCACAGACTGCAATGTGTGAAAAGCACCCGGAGAAAAAACCCACACAGGCACAGCAAGAACATGATAAACTCCTCACAGAAAGGGCCCGGCCGGCATAAACCCAGGACTCTCTTGTTGTGAGGCAACAGTGCTAACCATTGGACCAGGGAAAAGGAAAAAAATATACAATATACAATATACTACTCAAATGTTTGCATACACCTATACATTTAAACACTTTTACTGTGTTTTGTCGGGACAGTGCTCAAGATATCGAAACTATGAAATATACAGATGTAAGAAGCCAAAAGAGTGTTAACAAAGCAAACAGTGCTTCAAATTGTTGAACATTCTAATGTTTGCCTCTCTCTCTCTCTCTTTCTCTCGCTCTCCCTCTCAAGTAGTTTCAGGAGGTCGTCACCTGGCTCTTTTCCAACAGTGTTAAAGGCGTTTCCACATATGTTTTGGCTGCTTTTCCCTTCAGTTGGTGGCCCAACTCATCCCAAACCACCTCTTGGCTGTAGGTCAGGTTATTGTGGAGGCTAAGCCATCTGATACATCACTTGGCTTCCTGGTCAAACGGCTCAAAAAGTGCCTGAGGGTGGGTTGGTGACACTGCAGAATTTTGTGGTCAAAATGCCGGTTCAGTGGTGTCTTGAATTCTGAATAAATCTCCAACAGTGTCAACAACAAAGTCTGTTCCATGCTTCATGGTGGGAACCACACATGCAGTCACCAGTGGACTCACAGGCGGGGAGGCTGGAACCAAACATCTCAAAGTTGGATTCAAACCAGTCCAGCTTTCCACTTGTTTTGCATCCACTCCCATGAGTTCCATCATATTATTGGCTTCTCTCAGCAGGGATTTCATAGCAACAATTTGACCTTGAAAGCCAGATTCACAGTTTCTTTAATCCCATTCAATTCTATTTTACTTATATAGCGTCAATGACAATACAAGATGTTTCGAGATGCTTTACAACACCCCCAGAGCAAACACGAAGGCAGCAGTGCAATGAAAAACTCCCTTTTAACAGGAAGAAACCTTGAGCAGATCCCAGCTCATATGGAGGGACCCATCTGCCTAAAGCCAGAAAAGAGAGAGAAACAGCTGATTTTGAGGCATAAATGTGGGCTCTCCTCTGTGCTGTTAATTACTGATTTTTGGGGCTGGTAACTAGTAAACTTCTCTGCAGCAGAGGGAACTATTAGTCCCTCTTTCCCAACGCAAGTTTGCATGAGAGCCCATTAAGGTTTTTTGACCATTACTTTCAGAAACTTTCTTTCAAGTAACAATGAAATGTTGTTTCTTATGACCATTATACATATATAGGGCTGTTTGTTGTATACCAATACTGTCTGAGCTCACCTGATGATCTCAAATGCATTTGCTGGAGAAGGAAACAAATCCCGTTGGCTACTTGAGAAATCTTATTTGCCTAGTCCTACAACCAATCAAAGCCATTTTGTTGCAAACAATGTCAACTGTCTGTTACTCTTCCATCCATCACCACATAAAGCCCCCCCAACTGATTAGACTGGCGTACCAGACGGGGAAGTGGGTCTGGCTTCCAGCCTAGTACTTTGAATTTCAGCCTGCCTCTTTAGCTGTTAAGTGCTAAGATTACCAGCATTTCCTGGGCGTCAGGTAGTGAACAGATATTTCTACAGCTTTGAAAAAAAATAAAAAATATCAAAAAATCAAGGTGTTCCTGAGATTTCATATTCACAAGAATGGTTGAAATGGAAATATAACGCCTCTGGCCACAGCTATTGCCTGTGTGAAGGAATAAAATTTCGACGTCAAACCAGAAGTTGGCAAGCCATGCCAAACTAATTACACCAAAACATCTTGAGGTGTGGCTGGAAGCAATTCGTGTTCTGCTCCATTGATGGAAAAATCGGGGCATTAGGTGACAGCCTTACATTAGCACAGCAACAAATTGGAAATTGCAGTTGTAGTATCTTTCCAGAATCCAGAGACAGGATAACAAGTAATGTCAATGATGCTCAATATAGGCTGCATTCAAGCTACTTATTTTTTTTTTTTAAATGAGCAAATTACACTTCTATACAAACTTTTTTTTTTCCTTCTTTTTTTAAGAGTGACAACCCTGATACGAGGAAATAGAGGAAATAGATATATACTGCTTTGTAGGATTTAAATAATGTGGTCGTAATAAAGACTTTTTACTAATATGATTGCTATTTGATTGTATCTGATCTCTTTTAAATATAAATACAACTGGGCCCCATCTTTTATTAAAATAACTATGCCCCTCTGTCCTCTTCCTTTCTGACAAGGATAAAGATTAATATAGAACCGCGATGGCATAATTGTGTTTACAGTGAGAGAATGATTCCCAGTTATATTTGTCATTTATTTTTGATGAATTACTGTTTCATTTTCAGTTTTCTCATTACATGAGTCACTGATAGCCCTGAGGACAGTTCTGTTCTTTTCTGTATTTAACACTAATTTAAGCAAGAGGATAAGATTATGAGAAGGAAAAAAAAAAAAACAGGGAAAATGGTAAAAAGTTCCCAGTAAAGAGAATGATTCTACCCCCAATCTGTCAGCAGTATCACAATCAACAGGTTTACTTTGCATCCCATCAAAGCGAAGGCTGGTAGGTGAGGGAGGCTGTCTACGGAGGCAAGGCAAATACTGAGGAAAAAATAAATCAAGAAAATATGAAATGAAGGAGAAAATATGCAATGTGGGAGTTTTATTTGTGGCAGCGGTGTTACAGCGTTCTCCAGGCTGCAATTTTGGTCATTCTGGAAAACAATGAAACCAACTAATTAAACACCTACGAAGGAAACCCACTTGGGCAGTTGCATTTATGTGGGACAGGCATCACACCATCATTATACTCCGGTCTTCCACACTCAGTCACAGTCACAACTCACCTCAGACCTGTCACTTCAAAAGTTATGGCGGAGTTAGTTGTACTTTAGACTGCAGTTTCACCAGGCCGTGTGTTTGTGCATAGCCACTCTATTGCTCTCACAAGATGGAATCTCATTCACAAGTTTGACTGAAGTTCCTGAAAGTAAGCTTTCAGTATTCAAGGATATTAACGGTAAACTGAATGAGGAAGTTAGGTATGGTTTGGTTTAAACCAGACAAGTTTTTGTTTGTGTTCAACAACGTTTACAGTGCAGCCAAGCTACTGCAATTTCAACTGAAACAATTTCATGCAGCACATTGCTGGCTGTTTTTGCACTCACCTAAACTACAGATGCATTCCATGTCTCACGTCTTGAAGGTTTTGCAGCAGCAGAAGGAAATGTTTGGTTCCAATAATACCGCATTGATGTGGGAGGTAATCATGGGCAATTTTTCCATGTTCAGTGCTCATTATCGGACAGCTCAAGATAGCTGCTCTGGTTTCTTCTGCCACTGCTTCTCACCCATCACCAGAGACACTAACAAAACATAATCTGAAATTCCTCAAAGGATGTCACACCACCTGACAGGCACCTGACAGGCAACTGTCTGCTAAAAACACTATTAATACCTAATAGACATCAGGAGAACTGGAATGTTATTTGTACCAAGAGTTACAACAAGTTACCTGCAGGTATAAAAGTTGAAAACACTGTGCTAAGTTTTTTGTCCATGGCAACCTTATGCTGAAGCTTCAGCTCTAGCTGTGTCTTGAGGTGGGTGCTATTTAAATGGTAATTACAGTCGTGTATTTAATTACCTGCTTTAATCTTCAGTGTCCTTTCACTTCTTTCTTTAATCTGACTGTGAGTCTGCTGCTGATTCTATTTGACATTCTGCTGAGGTGCAGTGACGACACTGGAAGCAATGCTTCTGCTGTGTGGAATGTAGAATATAGACAAGAAAATGCCTCCTGCAAATTTTTTTATTTTTTTTCTCCCCCCATAAAATGGCCGATAAACGAGCTCATTGTTTGCTGTTAAAGCTTGTATATATCGGCGCTTTCAGACAAATTCGGCTGTCCCGTTGGTAATTACAAAGTGGGTGTAATGCAGCTTTGACAACCCCGTATTAGAGTGTATAGCAAACACTGAGGCTGATATCAATGAAGAACATTAAGAATTTCATTTTGAATTCACAAGATAGGCCTTTTTAAATTCCTATGTTGGAATGTCAGTCCCACCAAAACAATAAAAAATGCAATTAGATATAATAAGATCAATAATACAGTTTTTGACAAATGCAAGTAACTTAACTTTGATGTAATACTAGCCAGATGCACACATTCGAATTTATTTATGTACTTATTTTCGGATGTACCTGTAAATGAAATAGTTTTACAATATTATCATAAACAATAGAAATCACTGCAATACCCCAGGATGATGAAATATGATCTTTTATTCTTTATGCTGATTTCACTGCATGTGCATATTTCGCATGGGGCCCATTTATCCCCACTTGACAGATTAATTAAAGGATTCTGAGCCGCTGGTATATCTGTTAGGAATGCTCGGCAAAAATTCCACAGCCATCTTAAAGGAAATACATAACTACCAAAAAAATAAATAAAAAATAACCACAAACATCCATGCTAATGGTAACACTGCTCTCCTCAGCTTTCGCTTGATCTAGCAGCCATAATTTAGAGAAGTGGATATTGCCTTGTTAAAAATAAGTGCTTTGCTTTCAGTACTTTTCCAATCCAGTCTGCTGTTTTTGGCACCCAGACTCTGGGTGTGAGTGCGTCTCACATAATCATCTCTGGAGTCCCAGAAATCTGTTGTACTTCAGAGTGTGTCTCTCAGGTTTCTTATAGGTCCTTTCCTCTCATTTGGATTGCATGCCCTCTGCTCTTTTGCTTACTTTAACAGATTGCCTGTTCTCCATCTCTGTATTTAGCACGTGTCTTTCTGTTCTAAATTCTGTTTTTTTTTCTTCTACTTGCAAGCTCTTCTGTATCATCCCCATTTTGTTCTCCACTTTCAAATATGATAAGATGTTTTGTGTCGGCTTGTTTTAACACTCTGACATTAGAGTTGGAGAGTTCCCGCTTCCGTTTCTGCTTTAAAAGTTAGCTTATCGTACAATTCTTCTTCTCATTAACTGACTTTCTCGTCTTTTTAAATGTGCTTCTTGGCCTCCCTCATTGTCATCTTGAGAAGTTTAATCTCTAAAATGACAGACATAATATTGATTTATACCTCATTTGTTGCTAACAGCTCGATTTTATGAGACTGGCAGGGGCACCAGAAAGAAATGTCATAAGAAAACATGCTGACATCATGGGACTTTACAGAAACAGTCTGATAATTTCCCAAATATGGGAGAGTCTATGACTTGGTGGTGAAATCACAATAATGGTCTGTAGACAAAATAGTCTGATAAACTTGGAGTAGCCGGAGGGAACCCACGCAGACACAAGGAGAACATGCAAACTCCACACAGAAAGGCCCCAGTAGGCCCATGGATCTATCCAGTTTTACGCCCTATATTATATTATATCATATTATATTATATTATATTGTACACTGCCTGGCCAAAAAAAAGTCTCCACCTGAATTTAACTAAGCAAATAGGTGCGAGCCTCCTATTGGATTATTACTGCATGGGTGATTATCTTTCAGCTGGCAACAAGTTATTTAAGTCTGTTTGAGAAGGGTCAAATCATTGGCATGCATCAAGCAGAGAAAACATGTAAGGAGATTGTTGAAACTACTGAAATTGGGTTAAGAACTGTCCAACGCATTATTAAAAACTGGAAGGATAGTGGGGAACCAGCGTCTTTGAGGAAGAAATATGGTTGGAAAAAAATCCTGATTGATCGTGATCAGTGATCACTTAAACATTTGGTGAAATCAAATCGAAGAAAAACAACAGTAGAACTCAGGGCTATGTTTAATAGTGAAAGTAAGAACATTTCCACACGTACAATGTGAAGGGAACTCAAGGGATTGGGACTGAACAGCTGTGTAGCCTTAAGAAAACCACTAATCAGTGAGGCTAACCAGAAAAAAAGGCTTCAATTTGCTAGGGAGCATAAAGATTGGACTCTGGAGCAATGGAAGAAGGTCATGTGGTCTGATGAGTCCAGATTTACCCTGTTCCAGAGTGATGGGGGCATCAGGGTAAGAAGAGAGGCAGATGAAGTGATGCACCCATCATGCCTAGTGCCTACTGTACAAGCCTGTGGGGGCAGTGCTATGATCTGGGGTTGCTGCAGTTGATCAGGTCTAGGTTCAGCAACATTATGTGCCCAAAGAATGAGGTCAGCTGACTACCTGAATATACTGAATGACCAGGTTATTCCATCAATGGATTTTTTCTTTCCTGATGGCACGGGGATATTCCAAGATGACAATGTCAGGATTCAAGGGGTTTAAACTGTAAAAGAGTGGTTCAGGGAGCATGAGACATCATTTTCACACATGGATTGGCCACCACAGAGTCCAGACCTTAACCCCATTGAGAATCTTTGGGATGTGCTGGAGAAGGCTTTGTACAGTGGTCAGAATCTCCCATCATCAATTCAAGATGGTAAAATGGTAAATGGTAAATGGCCTTGCTTTTAGTCAAAATCAGTTTTTCCTCGATTAGTACGACACTACTTTCGTCCAATGAACTATTTGTCTGCCACCTCCCAGCTAATCATTCCCAATCATCTGTAATATAAACTGGCATTTCAATATGAGTTTGCCCTCATGCAGTAGGAGGAATTAATGACACTGTGAAACTGTTCGTTCTTTCTAATCACTGGCTCATAAACAGGCTCGTCGATAGAGATTCAGGTTGTTGAAGAACAGTACTTCATATCAGGCTCTAACATGGATTGTCAGAAGCAGTTAATCAATCCAGGTGACTTTTTACAATTCTTTTTTTTTTTATGCATTGAACAAATTCCTTAGCGCACTTTGCAGGAAGTCAACTGATAAATTAAAAACTATACATGACATTTTGTTTTTGAGAGAATCCTCATGTTTGCTTTAGCGCTGAAACCGGCTGCACCGCCGTATCTCCACTGTGGGCGTTCAGCCGTGCTTTGCGGAGAGACTTTTCCTGGCACTTCCATTTTGTGGATTTTTTATTTATTTTTTTTCATACCATGTTTGTAATATGAAAAGTGTCAAAAATACCTCAGCATATCAATGACGTATTTTAGCTTCCAGCAGTGTATTTCAAGCCTAAGAGCTTCATTTTCTGCTTTTGAATCACGGATGTAAAACAGGTCAAGCGCAAATATTTCTTCTTTCTGATGTGGTGCTTGCAGGATTTGACAAGGCTATGTCATGCTAACACCTTCAATGGGCAGTGTTTATTTATAAAGCATGGTTAATGTCATCTGTAGGCGGCTGGCTGTGGCGATCTCTTGTTTCTCTTTCCCCCCCCTCCATGTCTGTATTTCTCTGGCCCTGGATCCCTTGGCAGGGAGACATGGAGACCTTCATCAGTCATGGGTCGTTAGTTTGATCTTCCTCGCTGTAATGAGGTCACTGTCACCTCGGCCTTTCATAATTCTCTAATTACTCTGTGTCTAGAGGTGGATTCTCATTAGAATGAAGCGGTGGAAAGGAAGGTGTGTTTCACAGTGTTAATATATGCACTGGGATTACTGGCTTTATTTACTTAACCTGCAACCGTAGTAAGACAGTGCCACTGCTGTTTAACTAGTCTTAAAGGGGTACTCCACTGATTTTTAAATTTGACTTTATGCTAGTGTAATATTGAACAAATGAAAAGCCCTTAGATTTTTTTCTGCATTAATTTTGTATTTTGCACACTGGTAATTTTATTGATTTCCAGTTTCTAGACAGCGTTAGATTCTGGTCTGTATATGACTTGTGTATGTCGCTGACACATCTTAATTTGCAAGTTCTTAACAGAATATGAATCAGGTAGCACTCTTCTGTTTTTCATTTCAGCCGTTCCCGTCAGGGGTCGCCACAGCAAATCATCTGTGTCAATAGACATGATGAGTTGCAAACATCCCACTTCAGCCATTGTGTTGTAAACGAAATCAACTCAGTGGCGCTCAGACTGTGTGGCTGTTTCTTTTTGCCTGCTTTTCGTATTTGAATACAGTAGCCAGGTATTTGAGGTACACAATGGTTAGTGTGTACTTGTGTAACTTAAAAAGCCACTCTCCACTGATAGAGCAAAGACAGGTTAGGCTTAGTTTAGAGTAGGATTAGATTTAGGTTAAAAAGGAGGGTAAGGTTCATGTTAGGATGAGGTTAGCATAAGTTTAGATTTAAGTTAAAGTTACAAGTTCTATCCCTTAGTGTTAGGGTAAGGAAATGAATTTAAGTCCTTTAAAGTGAGGTGTGTGTCTGTGTGCTTAGCCTGGTGCCCCAGACTAAAAGCAGCAAGAGACACATTGGATTATTTTTGTCTCACCTTCACTGTCAGTAACTCTGAATATGCACTAATGATACTTGAATTGTATGTACCTGTAATATATGCAATGACAATAAAATTTAATCCAATCTAATTTCATCTAAATATGACATCCACACCTATTACTTTCTTTGAGACTGTAATTCAAAAGTGGATGATATACACTACACTGAAGAGTCTATATTGATTCAGGGCTGAGTTTGAGATGATCTCAGGTGGATAGTCCAGTCCATCACGTTGATAGGCGTGATAGTCTAGGCGATCTCTGCTGGACGATGCACTGGAGCTATACACATCTGAAAAAAATAAAGATACTAAAAGATTTTTATTCATTTATTCTCATAGTCTCATTGACTAAAAGCAGACGTAAACAGGCGTAAATAAAGAATGGGACTTGTTAAAGTACAGACAAAGTCAAATTCAGGATCTTTGTTTAATGTTTAATTAACTGCTGCAATCTGATTAATTAAATTCCTTTAAATTAGGATTAAAAAAGTATATTGATGCTTACCATTTCTTCAGATCTTGCTAGTTGATTTTGGGTCATGCTGTCTGGTGTTACATTCCAGTGGAATATCAGACTACTTCCCCACGGAGTTAGAATGATGCACCCATGATGCACTGTTGTTTTGGCAGTGTCCTCGTCTTCTCCTGTGGCTACAATAGTTTGCATGACATCCATTTTCTGCTGAAACAGTTTTTCATGTGAGAGTATGTCAGTCTGAATGGTTGTCTGTCTCTCTGTGTTATCCCTGCGATAGACTGGAGACTCTCCAGGGTGTACCCTGCCTTTCGTCCGATGACGCCGCGACCCTTCACAGGAACAAGCATTTACAGAAGATGAATGGATGAATGAATGAACGAATGAACAGAAACTGAATGAATGAATTGTGGGTCAAGAAATCCAACCTGTTCTGGTAATGTTGAATTTTAATCTGCTTTGACTCATGGCAAAGCAAGCCCCCACACTAGAACTACAAAACAAAAGAAGACTTGAATAGAAAAACAATCCTGACATATAAGACATCATACTGTAAAGTCACTCAGTCAACCAGAAAAAGCTAATGCTAACAACAGCCATCTCTTTTAAAGGCCCCATAAGCAAGAAACAGGAAGATGAGGAAGCTGTGTGTTGTGACAGTACATCCCAACACCAATCCTTTTGCAGGAGTTTTTAGTATCTTGGTTTACTCAAAGTTCAGAATAACACCCTCCCTAACACACTGCAACAACACACAACCACATACACAACAACCACCCGTACACTCACGTACCCACCCTCACTGTACAGTGTACAGCTGTACAGTTCCTGGAAAAAGACACATCTCACCCCCAAACTACTCTTATCAACTACGCTAATGTGAAACAGATTGTTCTGTTATGGGGAGGAACTGGAAGCACGGTGCAACACCCTGCTCAGTGCTTGGGTTGGAAACCATTTCCCGAAAAGTTCGTCCTGCTCTTCCTCCCAGCTGTTCACATCATCTACACACACTCCAAAAAAACACTCTGGTATTTTAATAGAGCGGTGGATAGAATTATACGAGATGTCAATCATGTATTGTACCGAGGGATGCATTCGTCAGCACTAGAAGTTCACCCAACCTTGGAGAAGATCTGTCATGTGAGGCATTCTGGAATGTGTTTAATAGTTAGTTGGGAGGCTAGCCAGATAAAACAGGATGTCAGATCTCAGTATTTGTAGCTGTTTTTCAACTATAAAGCAGCAGGACGGGCATAAATATTCACCTGCTTGGAACACTGTGATAAAGGCTGGAGTGCGTGTTTGTTGACTTGGTTATTCAGCTTTGAAATCATGTGGCAGCTGATTTTGACAGGGCAATTTTAGCCTTAACAATACACACAACAATTACAGAGCAATATATACAAGTCCTAATTGTTTAGTTTTATTTAATCCGACAAGCTGGAAACAATAGAGAAAGCTCACTCAAAGTATACATTAGGGAGTGCTCTCAAGTTGGTTTCCCGTCCCACTGCACTATCTCCAGCAGTCAGGTGGGAACAGAACAATAGCTTTCTTGATTGAGGGACCTAAACCAAAAATGATTGGACGGGCTAAAAAAGAAATGGATAATGAGGTTTTAATTGTGGTGTTTTAGGGAAATTCCAAAGGTCATCTGCTGGTGACCTGGTGGCATGCCCCCCAACCCAAGTAGAGGGCATTCAAGATGCTTGTTGCGGAACAACATTCACTCATATCTGTATGTTCAGTGCAGTTTTCACAAAGATACCCCGAAACGATCACCATGCCAGACTGGTGTCTATTGCTTTTTTTTCAAGATGTGAAATACGGTGTATTTAATACATACAGTATGTACTATGTGTGTTAAATTCTTGGCTGGGGATGATGTTCAGACCAAGAGTTCAATCCAGAGAGGAGGTGAAAGTGATCTGAAGTCCCAACTTGCTTGTAAGCCCTACAGATCCAATCATCAGCGACCTGCCACATGCTGTAATTTAGTTCTGGCATGGAGGAGCAACAGTTTAAGGTTTTTCAGGGTTGCAGCTGCATTTGATAGGTTTGGTTCTTTAATATTTTTGCTTTTTTGGAGGGGGGGGGGGTATCGTTCTCCTCAGTCTGACCCCATTTATTTCAAGTCCTCTCTGTCTACCACTGGTAAAGCCAGCTGTTTTTCTCTCATTCCTTTATCCAACAGAAGAAAGCACTATCTCACATTATATATTTAAATAATGATATGCTGTATCTCATGTTTATTTTTAATCACTGATTTGTCTTTCTGTGTACGTTGTACTTGCCCGTTTTCTAGATACATTGTATTATAGTTAATTTGTTCAATTGAAATTCAATATTTATTGATATACTGTATAACCTCTGTATCTTCCCAGTTCTGTGCAACATCAAAGCTGTTAATAACAGTATTTTCTGGGAATACACTTAATTACTTAACATGAACTGAACGTTTACATGGACTGAAGGGGCCAGCGCTTTAAATACAAGTGACCGTTGTCTTGTTCCAAAGTTACAGCGTTCATTTAAATGGTTATCTCAAAGTGAGCCAAAAAGAGATGCAAGATGAGCTAAAAAAAAAAAAAAAATGGAGATGACCTCCAAAAGGAGAAAATTACAAATATGACAGAAAATTACTGCAAACAGACAAATCTACAAAATAACCACAAATGGACGGCAAAATGAAGCAATCGCACTACAAAAAGATGCAAAAGATTTAGCCCCGTTTTTAAGTTTGTCTTAAAATCCAAACGTCCATTATGACATAATTAGATACTCTGAAACAAATGTCTGTTTTAAGAACTCTTAATGCAGTTTGTTAAAGGGTCTGAATTCAGTGCTTTTAAGGCTTTTCAAGATCTGTAGATACCCTTTAACCGTGCAAGTTCTGAGACATTTTCCTCTTTCAAACTGACTGGACAATGGAGAGTAAATCATATGCAACGCTATCCAAATATATAAGCAAGAATTATCCAGTTAAAGGTCCAGTGTCTTTGGGTTTAAAGTATTCCAAACAAACTGTGTGTTTCATTTTACTGAAACTCAATAGCTAGCATTCAGATGCTCGGGGTAGGGGTACCACTAAAATGAGGTGATTAGCTTACAGTCACTGGATTGTAATTCACAAAGAAACAAAAAAATAAAAAATAAATAAAAAATAAGTTGCTCTGCACAGATGTTATTGCGCAGATACACATCCCCTGTGGCTGCAGTGATCAGCAGATTTAAGGTTGCTTCACTCTTTAAAAAAGAAAGTGAGCAGAAAGGAAATAAAGAAAAAGAAGCCACAGGAGCATGGAGAGAAGCAGGCCGTATTGTAACATCTGGTAACCCATGTTGAAACAATGCACCTCCCCACCCCCACCCCCCCACAACCCCGGCCTCTACCCCATTAGTGGACTGATGAGTTAACAGTTAGCTCGTTCCAGTCAGCATGTCTGGTTCTCCCGCTAGCTCTTTAATCATTCCTTATCGCTGCCGACAATACCACATTTCAGCCTTTCGCTCTGTCATTCCCTATTCCAGTCGCTCTCTCTCACACATATCTCACTCCCCACCCCTCCACCTCCGCCTGAATTTTGTTCATGGGTGGTGCTGTGTTTTGTTTTCGGGCACGGGGCTACACGACTGTGTGTTGTGTCTGGGAACAGAGGAATGCCAAAATGTCAGAGGGTGATGAATTCTGGGTAAACGTATCTGGCTCTTGAATGTCTGGATCCGTCAGGGACTCGGCTTTAATTGTAAAGGAATGTGTTGGTTGTACCAAATAATAATAATAAAAAAAAAATGCATTAAATCTTTCCCACTGTATTATTTTCATAAAACAAAGACCAATATTTAGTACCATTAATGCAATTTAAATGTTTTGTACAGAATAAAAACAGCTTGTAAAACAAGTACGCACATTCTGCATATCCTGAGTATGCATCCAAGTCATTGTTGGTCATGAAACTTCTCCACAAACTGTGTCAAACAATAAACAAATAAATAGATCAATTTAAATCTAAATTGGCCGTAGGTGTGAATGTGAGTGTGAATGGTTGTCTGTTAGCCCTGAGATAGACTGGAGACCTGTCCAGGGTGTACCCCGCCTCTCGCCCGATGACCCCGTGACCCTTCACAGGAACAAGCGGTTACAGAAGATGAATGAATGAATGAATATATAAATGTGCAGGTGTGCATTCATCAAAACTTAAATAAAAGTCTCTAAAAAGCGTCCAATTGATTCAAAATGCTGCAGCGAGAGCACTGGTGGAAAGCAGAAGAGCTCATATTATTCCAGTTGTAGCTTCTCTTCATTGGCTCCCTTAAAGGCCTAGCTCCTTCGTATCTGAAAGACCTCATTGTACCATATCATCCCAACAGATCACTTCGGTCTGAAAGTGCAGGCCTACTTGTGGTTCCTATAGTTTCAAAAACTAGAATGGGAGGTAGAGCTTTCAGATATCAGGCTGCTCTCCTGTGGAACCAGCTCCCAGTTTGGGTTCGGGAGGCAGACACCCTCTCCATTTTTAAGGTCAGGCTTAAGACTTTAATTTTTGGAAAAGCTTATAGTTAGGGCTAGACTGAACCATTCCTTAGTTATGCTGCAAGAGGCCTGGGCTGACCCATGATGCACTTTCTTCTCCCTCCCACCAAACACCTATCCTCTAATTTCTTATCTACTTTATTCTCCTCGTGCATTGTGTGCTGCTACTGTTTAGCATGTTATTAGCAGTGTGTCACGATTAGATTATATGTGCATGACAGATGTATGTTTATCTTGTTCCTCCTGCTGCTTTCTTCTTCTATTCTCTCTCCTTTTCCGTCTCTCCACCCGGCTGGCTTCAATCAGACGGGTCCCTCCATATGGGCTGGATTCTGCTCAAGGTTTCTTCCAGTCAAAAGAGAGTTTTTCCTTGCCATTGTTGCCTCAGTGCTTGCTCCGGGGTTTCCGGCTCTGGGTTCTGTAAAGCATCTTGAGACATCTTGTATTTTTCGTGACGCTATAGAAATAATATTGCAGCGAACTGAACTGAATCAATCTCCCTTGTTTGGCAAGAAGCACCCGATATACCTTGTACATAGAAAACTTGACATGTCACATTAGGAATAGAACAGGTGTACATCTGAAATGAATGATGGCTCAATTCAGTGTAGCCGCTTCAGTTTCCATGTTCTGGTATTGCGCATGCTGACTCCCTCTTATCATTTATTCACTCACTTTGTTCGTAACACAAGCGCTTTTCCTTCTATAATTCAACATGTCTGCTTTAGAAAAGACCTGTTATTGAGCTTAACATTTTGAAATGTTCTTCTAGCAACAGTCAGAAGCTACACCATATGCTAAATACGGTCAAATTTAGATTCTGGGTTCATTTATGATGCAATAGTTGCTAAATATACTAATTCATAAAGAGAAATTATAGGTTCATTATGGAAAAAAAATGGATAAACAACCAATCTCATAATATAAGAAAATTCATTTTTTGCATTAAATCTTTTTTCATAAAACAAACACCAGCATTTTGCACAATGAATGCAATTTGAGTATAATGTACATGTTTCAGGTTTGTATTGAATAAAAACAACTTGAAAAACAAGTGTACACAGGGCTTTTCAGTTCATTTTTATGACTGACAGCTGAGAGGAGTCTTCCAAGTCAATTGGTCATGAAACTTCTGCATAAACTGCGTCAAACAATAAACAAACAAATAAATTTGCAAAATGGAATCAATCAGCATCTCAAAAGATATTGGATTTCCACATGTTGTTTAATATTTTTCCATTAGCAGCGCACCTTCTGGTCTTTTTTAGTTAAGTACATTAATTCAGTGCCGCGCCGCTCGTATCGCTCCATTGTTAAGCTTCATCTCCAATTACAATATGCTAGAGCTTTTGATGAAGGCATTTTATGAAACTGTCAATATCAATACAAGCATAATCCACTTGAATTTCAACACATTCATTATTGCACAGCATCCACATCACATCATACTGAGTTATCTTTTTTTTTTTTTTCTACGGCTTACTTCTGCCTGTGATTTCCCTTTGAACACATTTCATGGAATCAATCTTCCCTCTTTCTCACTTACCGTTGGCATCTCTTTCCCTCGGGAGGGATGTCATGAGTTTAATTGCAGTCAGGTGACGAGGAGCTAGGAAAAACAGAATTAACCTTGTCAGCCCAGAGCCATCCCTCTTCCTCTCCTATATCCGATGCATCAATTAAAGTTAAGCCACCGTGGCCCCCTGGTTTCAGCCGGCTCAGAGGCAGGTACACAAAGAAAGGAGGAGCGGTACAGTAGACAGGGAAAAGTGTGATTTACAGAGGAAAACACAGAGACTGACAAACGCGCAGGGTGGACGAGAGGGGAAGACACAGAGACAAGACAATGAGTCAAGGAATGATAGACAGATAGACTTGGCAGATAGGCTGGAGGAGGGATAAAAGGGGATTGAGCTGTAGCAGGATTAAGATGATGGCACAAAGGCAAAGAGAGACAAAAAAAGACAGATAGAAAGAGATATGAACGTCTGCGCACGGGGGGAAGCGGTAGGATCTGGAAGTGGAAAAGTGGAAACTATGAAGAGGGAGGGCGAAGATGCAAGGAATACAGACGTGAGCAGAGGACAGCCTGGGGAGGACAAAGAGATCAGTAGCTCCGAAGAGTTATTATTACCAGAAGGTCATGGGAGGGTTTCCATCCTCCTGTTATAGGAATCTGAAAGAAAGAAACAAAAACAATTCAAATTCCTAAAAGAAGTTTGGCTGCGAGGATAAAAAAAAATGCATTAATTTCCTGGTTCAAATTGTCTAATACAATTATGCAGAGCCACCTGCTGTAGTAACCCTGGGGCTGTGGGGGTCCCTGGGGACACTGGTTAACTGTCTAACAGTGTCATTGGGTAGAATTTTTAATCAAGTGGTCTTTTTTTATGATGTAGACATTTTGGTTTGATGCAATAGTAAAAAAAAAAAAAAATGAAGTATATGATGGCACAACTTCATTTGAGGGTCCTGCTATTATGCACGCATGTCCGCAGGAAGACTGTCGTGGTTTAGCGGCACGCTTAAAACGGCCACAGTCATTGCTGCGTAATAACACCTGTGCTATGACTAGCGAAAAATGTCTGCTGTGGAAAGCTCATGAAAGAGCATGGATACATTTTGCAATTCCTAATCTTCTCCTTTCTCGGTATGAGTGCAGGCTGACTGAATGGTATGTCTTCGCGAGCACAATAACAAAGACAACTGTTTGTGTTGGGTTCACCTGTCCTCACAGTAGTGTCTTTGTGTGATCCCTTAGACCCATGACGCCAGCCCTGTGTACCCTGACAGCGCGATAATGGAGCTCCAAACCCCGCAGACACACACACACACACTCTCTCTCACATTCACACACACACACAAAGGACCTCAGAGCTTTTAGTGCCTCTCCGTTACAACCCTCTCACCATCTCCAATAGCATTCTTATCGCCTGCCCTTTTGCTTCTTTCCTTCTCTTTCTTACACACACACACACACACAGAGCTGGCCTTCACTCTACAGGTGTGCATTTGAGTGCAGGTCACATTTCAAATGTTCGCTGTCAGATACTTTCCACCACGATGATACAAATGTGCATTTACAAAGACATCCAGCCTGAATGGAGCAAACTAACAATGTGAAACATTTTACTGAAGAATGAGCTAAAGGCAGCCACAAAACCTGACTACTCACGGCTTTTACTCCTCAGTCACTTCACCAGTAACTAAATGCTCCTCGTTTGGTCCTCAGTACCAACTCAGCAAAACATTCAGCGCACAATTTCATGGAAAAACTCATGAGATCTGCACACTTTTAATGTGTGATAAATATCACGCATTAAGAAATGACGGCAAAGAGACATTTTCGGATTGTTGTTCTGTTGTATAGATTAATGAATTTTAGTCATTAATCATAATATGTTACTCTTCTGTCCATCACCATGTACAAGCCTGCCCAAACAATTTGACTGGCGGGCCGGATCTTTGCCAGAGCATAATCAGTCCAGACCAACCTTCAGCCAAAGAAAACTGTACACAGGGAAGTTTGTCTGGCTGACACCAGTGCTTACTCAGTAATACGTGAGTAATGCTCTGTAATACGTACTCGCAAATGTTAATAGACCTTGGTACGCATTATCTGCTAAACTTCAGCATGTCAGCATCCTGGCATCAGCATTTATCCATGCCTAATGCCAGGACTCAGGGAGGAGCTGCTAGCCTGCTGCTTTCATTCTGTTTTGATTCTTTTTGTGGAAATCTGACGTTCTCTAATGTCATACTGAAGTGAATGATTTTGTTGAGCTACGCCACACAGATCGTCTCTGTAAGTCACATTCCACTAAATAATTTAATCTCCACACCTCTCGAGTTAAACGACATTTATTTTCATGAAATGTCACAGGTTATGTTTGTAACACGCCATCAATTTGCTTAGATGAAACAACTATTTGAGGAAAACAAAAAAAAAAAAAGAAAGAGATGGCAGCAAGAAGCAGAGGCTGCCATATCATGACGGTTCAATCATCCGGTGTACATTAATTAGTTTAATGCGCTTACAACTGCATACATTAGACCAATTAGCTCGTTAAAATATGCGACTGCAGACGAGTGATCAAGCGTTTACTGACACGCAACCATATGTGCTCACAGTAACCTCACCAGACGACACAAACAGCAGGGGGGTGGCTAGGTGCGCAAGTTCTGACGGAAGCTAATTAAATCAAAAACGCTAGTATGGCTGTTATCTTATCATGATGACTCTCCCAATTACCCCCACGCCCGACCCCTTCCTTTTCCTGTTCCTCCTCCCAGCTTGTCCCTTATTTTCCGTTATGACTTAATTTGTCCCCAATTCTCCCCCTGAGTCACTCTCTAACTCTGGGAAAATATTTGAGGGATAATAGCGCTTGCTTGCTTGATGTTTTGTGTAGTTGTCAGCTCATGCACTGAGGGGCATTGAGGCCACTATTTAGTCAATGCAACCACTCTCACCCCCCCCTTCACCTTCGCTCTGTAGCACTTAACTAACTTTCACAGGCTGATAAAAAATAATTGCTGCCCCAAGGGTGGGGGACTCCAAATACATTAGCACCACAAAGAGAAGAGCTGGGATCACATTACCCAGAGCAGCGACACTAGAGTCTGCAGTCTGGAAAAAAAAAAAAACGAAGCCAGACACCAAAGACACAGAGAAAGCGGCATGCTCGTGTGCATGCGATCAACTGTGTGTGCAACAGCGTGAACTGCGCCGCATGATAGCGTCAGTACGGGGGCCCGAGAAAAACGAATGTGCTCATTTTTTTTTTTTTTTTTTTTTTTTTTAAATTGTGCCTCTTGTATTTCTGTCCGTGCATCCAAGGACCTCATCTGCCGCCATGCTTCACTGCAGACCAATAAGAGTTCGCTACATCCGCGCAGGAGGTGGGGGTGCACAGTTGGGGACGGCAAAGGAAGGAGTCAGGCAAGCGTGCGGAAAAGCGCTCCTTGTGAAAGAAGAGAAGGAGATGGAGGGGTGAGGGGCTCACTGAAAGGACTTTACCCATCCTGTCCTGTGTGTGTGTGTGATTGTGGTCTTTTAACTAGCACCTCCACTTATGGCAGGCACCTGTTGGACTTGATTCTTCCGAAACACATTTTCTCAGACCTCTTATAGTCTTACTCGCAATGTCCACAATAAAAGTGTGCATTGCTCAGTTCATTTTTGCGAGACTAGCTCAGTAAATGAATAAATAAGTGCTTTTACAGAGAAGCAGTTGACAGTATGTGCTTTAACACGCATGGAGAAAAAAGGCAAAGAGAAAGAGGAAAGGAGATGTGGTTCTAACCCTTCCTCTGTGTCATCACCTATACTGTAGAGTACTTACAAGACAATACAAGACAAGACTTTGTGTTATAGCCAAGTGACACAAGTTGTTTTGCTCAATCCATAATTGTTAAAGCCACTCCAGAGGTTCCAGCTAGATAGATTCGGTAGATTCGAGTTTGAATTGGTCAGAAAACAGTTAATGATGGGCGTTGATAAGAGAGACAGTGTTAAGACTGAACAACATTGAAGGTTATGTGCCGTGTGCATGTGTGTAAGGGTGTGCTGTGTTGTGTGGGTGAATATTAAGTCTGGAAGGAGAGGCAAAAAAGAAAGATAACAAGAAAACAATGCTAAATAGTTTGATGATGATGATATGGAAATAATAGTGTAGAAGTATAATAATAATACATTACATATGGCATAAAAAGAAAACAGACAATTAATACAGTACTAGTGAGGATGCACTGGGAGCAACTGGGGGTTCAGTGTCTTGCTCAAGGACACTTCAGCATGTGGCACATTCCGGGGATCGAACCGCTAACCCTCTGGTTCATGGACAACCCGCTCTACCTACTGAGACACAGCCGCCACAGGACCTTGGACCTTGGGTAGCATCACTGTAACTTTGCTGAGAACACCTCAGTAATCAACCGATCAGTTGACGAAATCCAGGTGAGGGACACACACCTGGGAAAGAAACACCAAAGTCTAAGTATTATCAAGCTCAGCCAGCTGCAAACTCAACTAAAGCACGCTGGGTTGTTAGACCGCTATTATCGGTCTTATAGCAACCTTCTGAAACATCTGCTGGGTGCTGCTGGCAAGGGAAGTAATAAGAGCTCTGCTGAAAGAAAGGGCCACAGAACGGCAGGTGAATCGAATAGCCTTAGTCCTTCTTTTAGAGAAAATGTTATCTGAGTAGTTAGACACTTTATGTTATTTCCACTTCATGTCTCCACATAAAGTTTGGGTGTGCTTGCGGCTAATGTAAACTCATTGTCATGCACTGAAAAGTCCTTGAAATCTTTCATTGCCTCACAGTTTTTGTCAAATGCCAAGATTAAATCCAATACTCTGTATAGATTTAATTAAGATCTTCAGTGCTTAAGCATCTGTAAAGAATTCAATAAATTGGATGAATAGCTACAACCAAAAATTATTTAAAAAAAAAAAACAAAAAAAAAAACGGTATTTATTTGCTTATTTATTTATTAGTTCACACTTGCAAATGAAATGGCAGAATTCAAGGAACCTCCTTTGGCTTTCTTTTGAAATCATAGGTGGCCTCCAGGTGAGGATCTGAGTCACTTCCAGAACAACGTGACGATCTAAAAAGGAAGAAGCCAGCAATACAGTGAAATTACACTTCCATTTAGTTTCACCTGGACAGCTTTTAACAAAATGACTTTGCTTTTCTCTCACGTCTCCAAGACGACCTGCAATTTCATAAAGTAGGGGCCCTGCGGTGCGCTTACAAAAACAGACTTGAAGGTGGCAGTCGAAGTTGGCATTTGGACTAAGTACTAACGGCTAAATCCTGCTCACTTTTGTCTTCTCTGTACTACCTCTGCAAACCCATTCTGGCCTAGCGAAAGTGTAGCTGCATTCACTGCATTTTTTTCTCCCCCGTTTCACTTTATTTTATTTTTTTATCTTTTGGACATCCAGCTGCCTTTACCCAAGACTAGTAAAAAAGTGTTTTAAATTCAGTTTCTTTTTCATTAGCAGCAGCTCTATTAGCAGATATTGTACACGTGTAGACGTTGTTTTAAGCCAGGATCTTGAATCAGTCCTGCATTAATCCCATATTCATGAATGTAGGTTAATCAAAGGATACTATGCTGGCAAGGTTAGCCTTTCATGCTGGGCACATACTGTGCATCTCTGATCTTTGTACAATGTGTTAACTCACACTAGGTCAATCGACTGACCGACCCGGTGGGTTTCACACTGAATGGAGACACCAAGCCCCAAAGATGGCTGACTACGTTACAGACAAAAAGAGAAAAAGGACAGCGCTGTACTGTCTTACTGGCAGTACATACCATTGCATGCCTTAAATTGTAAAGTAAGAATTGAGAACAAAGAACAAGAGCATTCAAAAAGAACGTTCCTGTTCATTCAAGAATGAAAAAGAGCATTGGTATTCATCATTGTCTGTCCACCTGTCTGATCGGTGCACTTGTGAGTTGATGTGAATATAACCGTTTCCCCTTATTGTTCTTTGGTTTCTTACTCATCTGCAACTTGGCCCTGAATTTGAAGTTCATGTTGAAATTTGCAGATTCAGTAAGTCATGCACGATCTTCCTTAGCTGGGTGGAGACAGGGTGAGTGGTGTAAGCCCAAGCATACATTTCCTTGCCTGGCAAAGCACCGGTGTATTTATTGTTTTTGTGGAGGGGTGACTGTGGAAATGGGGTGAGTCCATGGGGAGTTGGACAGGTCAACATCACAGTGAGTAGAGTCAGGACCCTGCAATCTTTCCATTCGCTGAGGTATTATTCACTGCTGGCACTGACCTTAAAATATTGTGTAAAAAGAAAGAAGTATTCCCAGTTTTGAAGTGTCCCCTAAGGACATGAGAGAAATTCGGTGTCACACTGAATAAATCGGCAGGGCACCTCTCTCGCTGCCTAAGATGTTATGGTTTTGTCGATTCTCTTAAAGCTGGTTCACTTGAATCCAACAGGGTCCCTAACTTGAAACAATTCCTCCCTAACTGCTTGGAATGGAGTTTTACTATCATCAAAGGAAATGCTTCCAAGGCTTTCTCCCATCTGGGGCTTTCTGTTTCATTGTCTGGCTTTATTGGGATATTGGATTCAAGATCTGTTTCTTAAAGTGACAACATCAAGGATTTTAATTTCAATAAATATCTGTTAAGCCACCATCTATCGCCAGATGAGGCCACTAAGCCTAAGGCCCACTGATGAATTCTACTTCTAATGCAAACTGAACATCTCCTACCACTGCTGCTTAATAACAATTAACTGGAAAACACGAGTTGACCTTTCTTATAAAACAGACACATAAAAAGCAGTTATTCCAGTCATTTATACAAAATGCAGTCGACAAAATAATACTTTTTGGCATTTTAATTTGGAGTAATGAAATGTCAAAGAGCAGCCACATTGAGCTGTTGGATGAAGAGCTGTGGTAAAGATGGATGGTTGTTGACCATACGGGGAAAAAAAATTAAAAATAACATCACCAGTCTACATTGCTTGCAACTGTGTGCTGCTGTTCGTGCAGTGGCTTTATCTCATTGGTAATTTCAGCTTGATAACATGAACAAAATGACAATGAGAACATCAGCAGTTAAGATAAGAGATGCAGCTATATTGACCCAGGTATGGGAAATTCAGACCATGTCATCTGCTTAGTTTAGCACATTAGCATGCTGTTGTTTGCAAAATAGTACCATTCAAAATAGATGAGGCCGACTGGAAGTCAGTGATCTAAAACAAGTGTTTGGCAACTTTGGAATTTTCTGAGGCAGCATTATTCATTAATTGGAAACCAGGTCATATGATAGGAAGATAAAATAGGAAGATAAATGGAAATAGCTGGAGTTCAGTTTCTGGAAGACCTAGAGGGTATCATGCAATGGGAAGTCATGGTGGAAAAATATTTTGAATCTAATCATAGATTTACTGTTTGAGCCCTTGCACGCATCACATGAAGTCCCAGCAGTGTCAAATCTAAAGTACGTTGATGTTGTGATCATGCAACCTCAAGCAAGTAAAAGTCCCTCTCTTGCTCTTTAGACAAGGGTTGTCAAACCCATTTTAGTTCAGGGGCCACATACAGTCCAATCTGATCTCAAGTGGGCCGGACCAGTAACATTGTTATCCTGGCACTGAGTCTTGGCTTCTTGGAGGTGAAAAGCACCATTTGGTCATTTTCATTATCACTCCTCCTCTCCTTCCCTGGTGTCTCTCTCTCATATGTCTCTGTCACAGGAAAGTACACCCAGCTATCCGTCTGTCACCTCCATTCAGGAGAGCTTACTGGGCCGGAGTCAAGGATGCTGAACCATCAGGGATATGTTCACTCCAATGTCTCCAAAGCCTGTTTGTTCCTTCAGCACACACCCCCTCTTGTCTCTCAACCTTTCGTTTTGTTTTACCCCCTTCTCACCTTGTCATCGTGTCACCTGTGGGCCTGCACCATCACCTGCCCTCTTGGCCTCCTCTCCACTCATAAGACTTTGTATACTGTCTGTGCAGATGACAATGCAAGAAAACTTAAGCACTGACTAGTACCAGCCTTCTCCATCCTCCACATTTGCCTGAGACATTTCCATCACCAACTATTAAGACACAAGGGGTATCTAAGGGCTGCCAGCTGCCTCTGAATGCGGAGAACAAGGTGAGAGCATATAAAGGAAGCTCTGTTGTAATAAAAAGTAATGAAGAGAACATGATGAAGCGTCGTCTCAAGAGTCCATGTCCATTAAACTTGCTTATTATGATGCTAATGAGGTGTATTTTTATTGTAGTGTTGCAGAGTTGCACATATTATTGGATCTGTAGTATTTATGAACTTTAACTACAAATAGTCTTTCCACAAATCTAATTTTACACTGTTTTTGTACTGCAGCTGTGTTTAATGGAGAACAGCAGGGGCAGGTATGGAAATAAACAGCAAAGTCTGATTTAACATTACAGACCCAGATGGTTTTAGAGAACCCAGACCGAGACAAGAGAGACAATCACATTTGATTCCTTGTTTCAAATATCTGACCCTCTACAGAAACACAATCCATCACTGGATAAGGAATTATTCCTGGTAATGAACAGGAATCATTTCTCTTTCCATGCCATGTACACCACTTTCTTTGGCAATGCACCCCAAAAGCCAAAAAGGAAACATCACTTTGTCTTTTAATGTTAATACAAGCAGATAATACTGACAATGCTCCCCATCGTTCATCTTCAGGTGAAATATGAATGTGTTTCTTCCAAAATTACAAAATATCTATAATTGGAATATGGGACTTGTTTAAAATAGTTTAAATGCCAATGGGATTCTGATCAAGCCTGATTCTACACGTGCTTTAATGCTCTGCCTTCAGCCGGTACGGAAAGCAGCAGCAGAAAGCTGATGTGTGTGGCTGGCAGCTGTAAAACACGCAGTTTCACGCAGCGGGATGACTTGAGGCCAGCGGTGTGGTGAAAGACTTCACATTTTACAAAAAAAAAAAATGCATTTACCTGGATTTCTTCAGTACAATATTCTGGCGCTGCATGATGGGAACATTCTGTCCCTCTGTCCCTTTGTAATAAGGTAGACAGACCCAGTAAGCTTTATTTTCACAGAAGCAGTGCACTGGATCAAAATGGAGGATGAGGCACATATTGATTTCCAGTTAATTTTAGATCAACAGCAAGGAGCTCCCTTTCTTGTATTACCTTTGATACACCTGGTGTGTGAGAACTCAGTTCCTTTATGCTTTCGTGGTTACTTTACAGTGTAGCCTCTGCAGCAGTATGACAGGGTATGATAAGAATGTCATGGATGGAAGCCATTAAATAACTGAAGGATCTGAGGACGACCTTGAATCTATGTATAATTTTCTGCCATGTTAAACTGATGATTGGTTTATTTTTCATTTCTTAAGACAATCTGTCTCTCACAGATGCAAATAACTGAAGCACTAAATCAAATTAATGCATTATAACTTATGAGGTCCAACTTACAGACCAATGCTAAACGATCCCAAACTGGTCAGGCATAACATTATGACCACCTTCCTAATATTGTGCAGGTATCAAAGAATGGACATGGGCCTTCTGAGGGTGTCCTGTGGTGTCTGGCAACAGAATGTTGTTAGTGGGGGCCTTTGGGTCCTATGGGTTGAGGGGAGGGGCCTCTGTGGATCATCCCACAGATACTTGATCAGTTTGGGATCTAGGGAATTCTTTTTGTGTGTGTGTCTGTGTCAGGCTGCATCCTGCTGGGGATGGCTGCTGCCATCAAGGAGTGTCATTGCTATGGGGTGGGGGTTCCTGGTCTGGTCTAGGTGGGTGCTACATGTCTAAGTAACATCCACATGAATGCCAGGTCCAAAAGTTTCTCAGCAGAACACTGGATTGTCACTAGGTGGTCAATGTTATGTACTTCTCCTGTCAGTGGTTTTAATGTTATGCCTGCCGGTGTATGTTGTCGGTGCATTTGAGAAGAAGATATATTTCCTAATAGACTCATTAATCCCATAGACTGAAGTAGTTTGGCAGAGAAAGTCAGGCAGCACTGTGTCAGGGAGAAAATAAGCACCCAATACATCTCTTCCCACTTCAAAGCTTTGTGGGGGCAAAGCTCATGGGTATATCCAAAATGGGTGTAGCTGTAAAAAAATAAACATAAAATAAAAATAAATGCAGAGGCAGTCAACAGCACATTTTCCTTAAAATCCCTGAAATTTAAAATCCCAGATTGTATACTTTTTCTGTTTTACTTTAGTCTATCCCAAATATTAACACGATTAATAATAAATAATACTGATAAAAAATAAATACTTACAATCATACAACCTCATTAGAGTCAGACTCATTTTAGAATATTTTTTCTACTTGTGGTCCAGCACTGTCACATTTAGTAAAGTCCCTCTATCCCTGAAACTGTCAAGTTGCATTATCGCCACAAGATAACCACAGTGACAATGAGCTTGCAATGTTCTGGAAACAAGCACTCGAGAGGCATTCAGAAACGTCAGAGCTGACACTGAGCTGCTTTGGGAAGTCAAAGTCAATGAGGTGCCATTATGAAGAGGAATGGCGGCGTGTAAGCAACAGTATCAGGATTAAATGAGAGAAACAGGTAGGAGGAAACAAAGACGGGAGAAGCGCAGTCTGCGAGAGGTGAGACAGCAGACATAAGGAATTTGAGATGAGAGGAAGAAAGAGAGCAAGACAGAAAGGAACGAGACGGGGGAACAAACTGGGAGGGTTGGTGGAGGGCTTCATTTTTGAGACAATGAAAAATTCATAGCACCTTCACCAGCTGCCAGCTTGAATCAAAGGAGGATATGCATTGCTGACGGGCCTTGCAGGAATGAAATCAATTTATCTCTGATTTCACGAGAGGGGTTAAAAATATCTCCATCACTTATTTATGTCTGTGTCGTCCCTTGACACACACACACGGTAAGGTGACAGCTATGCCGCTGGGAGCCATACCGTTTCTCCACCCCTTCAAGAACGCTAATTCGCAGCAACGCTAGCTAAAAGGGCCTGAACTTGACATTGGCGCACTTGCCACTGATGTGCAAACCATGACAAATAAGCAAAGTATGTAGCGTTACACTTCTCTGCATCTTCTGATGAACCCAAAGCTGTTGTAGAGACCTGCTGTGTGTTTATTTAAATACCTGGTAGTGGCTACTCATCCCAGCTACTGTACCTATGATATGATGGAAGTTAAAAACCTTTTGTCTTTTTTATTGCATCAGTTTAAATTAGAGATGTGACGTTCGCGAACGATCCAAAACTATTAACCGGCTCTTTAAAACGAACAACGGGAACCGAGTTGCATTTGTGAGCCGTTCTTTTTTATTATATTTATATTATTATTTTTATTTTTTTTTTCACTGTGTTTCACACAGTTGCACACAGAAGTTCCTGCTTTGCTTTGACACAGTGTTGGTGACAGAGCTGGTACAGTGCTGAGCATAGTAGTGGACAGGATTCGGTTCCCAGTCAGCGCAAAGGCATTTACTGAATTTCTCACACGATAAAAGAAAAGAGTCTGTCTAGATAGACTCACCCCAAGAGAATATGTATTGGTGGGATGTCTGGCATCTTAAAAACAAATATATATCAAAAGGAGCTATTCTTTTGAACGACTCTTTGAAAGGAACGGATCCACAAGATCCGGCTCCCTTCAAAAGCCACAAATACCATCTCCAGTTGACAAATTGGAACATGGCATACATGTGTGGATGTACCGACAGAAAAACACAACCATCTTCAAAGTGTACAAGAAGTGGATAAGCAGAATCTTTCTTAATTATTATTATTTTTTTTAAATTGAGGAAACTCTTTCAGCATTGTCCGCAACATTGTCTTCTTCCAGGCTGTGATAGTGTGTGCATCTACGGTGCAGTGGTCTGCTAAGGAAACAGCATCTGCACCAGAGATGCCAGCAGGGTCAAACTAAACTCATTATCAAGGCTGAATACAGCCATATATAGCCCATTACACAGTGATATCTGCCTCACACATATAAAAATACAGATGTGGCAGATGCAGGGTGGTATGTCAGAAGACAAACATCCCTCTGTAGAAATTGCTGTTTTTACCTTAGGTCAGTTTAAACTGAAAATAATTCATATAGTTGTTGGGATCTCATGTTAGTTACCACGGTGTATGCCAGTTTGTGCGACTACTTGTTTGCCTCAATCTCTACAAGGACATAGAGAGTGCAATTTTAGCATGAGTCACAGGACCCCACAAACAACATCACAAAGGATGAAATCACTGGAATAATATTTTAATTACCATGTTTTACTGTACAGGTTGTTATGTTCCACACTCTTTCTTGGTCTCTTGAGTGCAGTTACCTACTTCAAACTTCTTAACCACCACAATTTGCTCATATAGTGTAACAGAAAAACAAACCCATTCACAAAAAATAGAACACAAAAGAACAAATAAAAGAAAACTACTATTAGAGCTTATAACACTCACAGCATCAATATCAGCTGTCTTAAAATGTCTACTTTAAAAAAAACATCCTGTCTGTGAAGATGGTGATTTGTAGGAACTACGGAAACAAGGGGAAAGTGGAATTTTAGAGACATGGAAAATTGTTGCGATACTTGTTTCCTCTCGCTGCTACTGGTGCATACATGTATACTGTATTCCGTGCAATTTATTCACACACAAAATAATAGGCCTCTGCAATACATATACCTGTGGTCACACAGGGGCACACATTCTATCAACCTACGGCGTCTCCTGTGCCTTCACAGTTAAGTAATTGAAAAGTAATGGGTCTGCCCTTCCACCACATGCTGTATGATATCCACCACATGTTAGGTCATTAGAGAAAGTGAGTCCCTCCACTGGGGGCATCAGATAACGAAGGTGATACTTCATCTGTTGGAGGGTCAGAGCAGTGTGGCTGAGGTGAAGGTATCATAAGCGCACACACACTAAAACACACACGCATGCACACACACTCTTCTGGACTCACTACCAGCATATATTCACAAATATCTTGCATTGTATTTCGGCTGCTGCAATGAACAATATCAGACCATTTTTTACTCAACCACTAAGTAAACCTAAGGTTTATGACATCTAGAGCGAAGAAAATACAATGTAGAGACCAGCTTGTAGCAGAATCACCAGCCATGACCTCCAGCAACATAACATGTTCTGATCATAAAAATGGCTGAAGGAACAGCTAGTGGAGCCACATACCTATTCAAATGCAGTAGCTAGGTATTTAAAGTACACAATGTTTAGTGTGTACTTGTATAACTAAACAAATAACAAAGCCATTGATTAGAGGTAAAATAGGTTAGGCTTAGGTAAGTGTAACATTAGATTTAGGTTAAGAGGAGAGTATGGTTCATGTTAGGATAAGTTTAGGTTCAGGTTAAAGTTAGGGTAAGGGAACGGATGGGAGTCCTTTAAAGTGAGGTGTGTGTCTGTGTGCTTAGCCTGGTGCCTCAAACTAAAATAATCAGCAGACAGATATTGGATTAGTTTTGTCTCACCCTCACTGTCAATAACTCTGTATATGGCCTAATGATACTTGGGTAATTGTCATGGCACCCTGGCACAATGGCTTACATTTCACTTCATCATTTGATCTAAGACCAGTTCCAATGAATGTTACTACTGTGATGTATATCCAGCTTTGCGTTATAATGATTCCTAGTGTTTTGTGGATGGGATGACTACATTTCTGTGAAACTGATCGTTGCAATCCTCTGAATGGAAGCTCAGATAAACTTTACTTTTATGGTAATAGAAAGTTGAAAAGATTAACTGTCCTAAGACATGCACTTTTGTTGTAAATTGTTACAAAATAGTTACAAAAATCCATCGCTCTCAATAAGGAAACGGATACAATCCAAATTTCCATTCACATCCTCAATAAATTAAAATGTCTCAAACGAAATTCTCAGATGCCTCTGCAATTGTCTGCCTCATCCAGGATGGGGAAGACAGAGAATACAGAAGACTCATCAGAGACTTTGTAATATGGTGCCTGGAAAACTGCCTTAAACTGAATGAGGGTAAAACCATTGAGCTGGTGGTGGCTCCAAACTCGCAAGAATATGTCACCCGCATCACAGGGAAACTAACGCCATTTTGGCCAATGCAAGGAAGTGGGGACGCTTTGTCCATATTTATACAGTCAGTGGTTTTGACCTATGAGCGAATATGGAAGCCCATCTTCAAAATCTGCCCCTAATTGGATCTCAAATACACACCAGTTGGGTTTTATGACTCCATCTTGAGCTTTTGAAACAAGATCTGTCCATTGACAGACATATAAACACCTCGGAAGGTGAATATGGTATCAGCCAAAACAGCCACGCAATCACAGCTGGTAAATGAATAATGAATAAACCGAATACTGATGTGTGTTGTTTTCATGTTGCAAATGTACTTAAAGTACCAAAAATAAAAGTACTCTCTGCAGAAAATGCACTCTAACGGGTTTTGACATTAGCTACTAGTACTGATTTTCACACTTCAGCCTCTTAGAGACAGATGGACGAAACCATTCTCACCTGAGCTCTGTGATTGCTTGGTTTAAGCAAGAAGGGAAGTGTTGGTTTTACATTCAGTATTCATGTGATGCAGCGTGACTCAGTAGACCATCAGAGGTGGCATTTTCTCACCTCTGTCGCCTTGCTAATGCACATGCTGTGCAGGCTTTGTTGGGCGCAGTGATGCCTTCTCACAGCCTGTGACCAAGTGTGATTTTAAGGCTTAGCGTCTAGACCCGGGACTCTCGTCCAAGACAGCTTTTGGCAATTTGATATAAGAGGCTCTGTAAGTCACAGCAGATAGGCTTAACACTACATTATTTATTAAAACAGGATTGTCAAAAAAGAGATGTTTTAGTCACTGACGAACAACTCAAATGTCCTGATCTCGCAGCTTCTTGGATCTGGTGCATTGCAGCGATGTTACTGATAGTATCATGTTATCGTAATCTCAAACAGTTTGATAAAGTGAATTAATAAACCAATAGAGAACCTAAAGCTTCCCAGTCTTTATTATAAAAGTACCTCTCTAGCTGAAGCTATACACCAACAGGGTGAAACCCACAGAAGTTTAATTGATGAGTTTGGGCAGGAGTGGCTTCACCATTCAGTAAAAAATCATATCCAAAGAATAATGACTGACTTTTTTCTTCAGGTTTCAAAGGCTTCTGCTTTGAAAGATGAACCTGTTGTGCTGGGATTTGGCAGGGCATGACGATTATAGAATTCGTTCAATCTATTAAAGCTGCTCTGCATTACCTAAATTATTTTTTTAATGGGGAGCAGATTGGCAGGGCAAAGACACACCAGGGAACATGTATAGCACTAAAGAAATCGGACATAAACAGAACCTGACAAGGGTATCTGATTGGTTGCTCACTCAAGTGGCTCACCCGTTATGTGGATTTAATATCCTAAAACTCAGCATTAAGGCAAGTCTGCCTCTTATGAAACTGCCTATTCAATAAAGCTGGACAGGTCTTGACTTAAAATGCTGCCAGAAACTTATTGAGATATGAATGAGGAAGAGTAGGCCTGTTAACCAGTGACTGTAATTTATTATAAGAGTTAACTGCACAGTAGAATCTTCTTATTGAAGAGGCAGTTGTCTCTAAAGTCTCCTTTTAATCTCAAAAGTGTAGGTATTATGTGAAGGGATTGCTCAGTGTCTCTTATGAATTTGTCCATTTGTTGCCATTACTAGACTTTGCTACAGTGTGCAGCACATTCAAAGAAGCCAGAGAGCCAAATGACATTTAATGTTATGTCCTTGGTTTTTATAGCATTATGTCCTTTAATATACTTATCGTTTTTTTTATGTCCTTATTTTCTGGGGTGATTTGATGGCCGGATCAAGTCAAGTCAAAGTCAAAGTCTGCTTTATTGTCAGTTCTGACATATGTGCAAGGAATGTGCAGGATTGAAATTTCTTTCCTCAAAGGCCTAAGGTACAACAACTTAAATGTACATATCTGACATAAGAAAAACGACGAAAAAAGAAAATAAAAACATAAACTTCTTCATATCTAACTGTGTATTCCATTTTCTATATATCTATATTTTCTGTAGGTAAAGTGTGAAAAATAAGTATTATATTTAATAGAAACATGTATGTTAAGATAAGGTGCTTAAAACCTCCCAACACTTGTAGCTTTAAATTGTATTTAAAAAGCAGTTAACTTACACTGAAACTGGATATCCAGTTCTTAATGTAGAAAAGACTGAATGAAAGAGTAATTTACATGTACACCCATGGCAACTCTGAAACCGGCTCCAGCCAGGTCTACCAGATACTGTCAACAAAAAAAAAAAAGCATTAGGGAAGTGGAACTCTGTACAGTGAGTAATTCTGTTAGAAATAAAACTGAAACTACTACAGCAATATCCATAATTAACAAAAACACAACTATTCTCACAACAATTAAAGTAGGCAAATGATAAGGATAAAGCTAGAACAAAATAAATAAGCAGATAAGCAGACTAACAAGCAAGCAAGCTAGCTAGCTAGCTAAACACCCTCCTTTCCACTGAGGTAAGGAAGTAAAGCGTTCAAACCACACAGCACTGAAGCTGCTGAACAGCCCACTGGCCCTGACATGCAGCCTCTACCCCGTCTTTGTACTTTTCCTGATGAAGGAAGTCGAGACAGCTGCTCTTAATCAGTTGCTCCAAGGTAGGAACTGCCTAGCACCTGGGGCCAGGGAGAGAAAACGCAAAAGACACAATATACGACACTACGGCCGTAACAAATACCATATTTGTATGTTTATTCTACACTGTCTCATATCCCTGGGATCCCTGGGATGGAACGTTTTCAGAAGTCTAGTGGAGGCCATGCCTCGACGGGTCAGGGCTGTTTTAGTGGCAAAGCTTTATTAGTCATCATTAATGTCGAGGCTGATCAGTGCGTAGTGTTTGTTCTTCGTGTGAAACCAAAAGAACTCCAACCTGTCGAGGAACTGAGGCCACGTCCACACATACGAAAACGATCTTTTCCCTCTCCGTTTTCGAGGGCATCGTTTCAAGAAATATCCGCGTCCACACAGATCCGTTTCAGCACGACCGAAAACGCTACTTCATATTCCAGGCCTAAAGGTGGCGCTGTTTCAGTTTCAGAAATTCACCAAAAACGGAGAGGAAGAGGCGGAGCATGCGCACAAATCTTGAGCGCTGTTTACAAATCGCCTTTTTTGCTCAGCGTGGTGGCACAGGAGCATGATATTTTGCCCTGGTAACCCTAATAGGCTCAATATCTTCTCCAGCAGGAAAACTAGCATGTAGTCCCCCATTGTTGTTGATGTTGTTATGAGACGTCTTGCGGGAGGTGGAAGGCTGCTCGGGGGTGTGGCGATGACATCATCGTTTTCGCCGTTTTCGCCGTCTATACAGAAACGCAAGAGTTGCGTTTGCGAATTTCTCCACCCTGGGACCCGTTTTCAGAAAAGTGCGTTTTAGGGCTATGCGTTTACAGGATACGTGTGGACGATCGGCCAAAACGATGAAAAATTTATGCGTTTCAGCGTTTTTGCGTTTCCGTGTGGACGGCCCCTGACTCTGGAAGACCTATGATAGATCACACATGGTCTAGGACATCCCACCAAACCTTGACAACAGTCCTTGATTTCTCTATCCTGGATGATTACCAATACGTACGTGCCACTGCTGACTGGGAGCACAGCACAAGCCTCGCCACTTCAGTGTTGCTCCAATTCAGACATCTGGCCATAAGGATTTGGCCAGCACATGCAACTGTTTTCTTACCTTCCAACATATGCTTCCAAGATACTCAACATTATTTGCATAATCTGTGAGTGATATAAATGTTTTTATGATTATTTTTATCATTTGTTCACGTGTTTATTCTCTGTCCAATAAAAAATAACAATTCTAGTTGGAGAGAGAAAGTTAAGAGTTCTTAATCTTGTGTTATTAAGATTAGTATCTCACATTTAATGCTGCATAATGGTTTATATGTAGTTATAGGTATTATTATTATTATTATTTTTTGTTACATAACCACACAACTCAACATTAAGGAGGCGACAGTGCAGCCTTATTAGCGGGCCGAATGTATTTTAAGAGACAGTTGGTATTGATTACCAACGCAGTATTGCAATTTATTGGCCCACAAACTAAATCTTTTCTGTGTGTGTGTGTGGGTGTGTGTGTGTGTGTTGGCTTCTTTTCCTCACTGCATTTTCAACTATTAAATTCTCACTTCTTCTTGCATCTCTTCTTGACATAGTGTTTTTTTTTTTTTTGTTAGTTTGTTTTCTGCCATGGCCCAGGGAAGTTTGAGTGACCACTGGTCACTGCTATGGAATACATAATGGTGCCTTTTTATTTTTTAAGGAGTACATGCTTGCAGTGCCAACACCTGCCTTCCGCATCAGTGTCAGCACCAGTTACCTTGATTCTCTGATTCATAAAATGTAGGACAGTTCCTTGGCTTTGTTTTCTGTTAAATGTCCTCTTCAAATCCATCTCCATGTCTATCCCTGCCCCCTCTCTCTGGCACTGCTTTGACAGTGTTTATTTCTAATATTTCATGGATATCTGATGCTTTTTGAAGTCAGCATTGGATATTTGCATCTGTTACATCATCATTTTTTCCTGGCAGCACACTATGCAGACTCATTTAGGCAATCCATTCACCGCTGCTCGGTGCTTGTATTGTTAATTGTGACCGTGATTATCCTTGTGTTTGGTCTCCAGTCTTTTAAATTCTGATCTGGCTGACCAGTTACATTTGACATTGTGGTCGGGGCGCAACTCTGCGGCTGTCAGGTTACACTAACATGCTGTTTACATGTGGCAGTATCAATTGTTGTCACTTCAGTCATTTAAATTGTCCCTGGAGTCACTGAAGAGTGGCCCCAGCTATTTTATGTGACCTTTATCAAACCAATGAGCCACAGCATTCTGCAGATGTAGCAAATAGCATTAATCGTGTTGTAACCAAGGCACAAGTCAAAGTCTGGGATGAATTAGATGACGATTAGTTCTTGTCACCAGCATTATGAAGGCACAGGCATAAAGACCAGAGTGACTTTTAGATGGGCCAAATTGTTCCTCCATCTGCAGTGGTCTGAGAAGGGATGTGGTCAAACCATGTACCAGTGACAGCGTGTTGAGTGGGTTAGCTGAAACAAGTCTGATCCAAGGTGACTCCAACAAAGAACGAATAGTAAAACCCAGTAAAATCCAGAATAAAATTTAAAGTCCTTCTACTTCCATACAAGGCCATTAAAGGCCTAGCTCCATCCTATTTTAAGGACCTCATGGTATCAACATATCACCCCTATAGATCAGTGCAATCTCAAAGAGCAGGCTTATTTGTGATTATTTGTGTTGATTTTCAGAAGGTAAAATGGGAGCTAGAGCTTTCAACTTTCAGCCCCCTCTCCTCTGGAACCAGCTCCCAGTTTGGGTTCAGGAGGCAGACACCATCTCTACTTTTAAGGTTAGTCTTAAGACTTACCTTTTTGATAAAGTTTATGCTATTGGTCTAGGCTGCTGGAGGATGCACTGAGAACCTGTGCTCCTCTTTCTTCTCTCTATCACTGCACCTATGAGCCTATGAACTGAGCTGAAGAGTACATAGTTGTTCAGCTTAGGATTGAGAGAGGAAGCAGAGGGAGCCAGCAACTTTCCGAAAGTAACAAAATCAGTCTACTGGCACCTCTTAAGCTGATGATTAACATGCACTGTCTACTAATGTATACACCAATCAGGCATAACATTATGACCACTGACAGGAGAAGTAAATAACATTGACCGTTTTGTGACAATTCAGTGTTCTGCTGGGAAACCTTTGGACCTGGCATTCATGTGGATGTTACTTAGACATGTAGCACCCACCTAGACCAGACCAGGCACCCCCACCCCATAGCAATGACACTCCTTGATGGCAGCAGCCATCCCCAGCAGGATGCAGCCTGACACAGACACACACACAAAAACGCTTTAGGAACAACTAAAAAAACATCAAGAACAGCACAAGGTGTTGACCTGGCTCCAAATTCACTAGATCCCAAACTGATCAAGCATCTGTGGCATGATCCACAGAAGCCCCTGCCCTCAACCCATAGGACCCAAAGGCCCCCACTAACAACATTCTGTTGCCAGACACCACAGGATGTCCTCAGAAGGACCATGTCCATTCTCTGATGAGTCACAACTTTTTTAGAGGCACAAAGAAGACATACTCAATATTAGGAAGGTGGTCATAATGTTATGCCTGATCGATGTATTAGCTTTACAGGTTCAAAAAAAAATCTTTTCCATCTGGGAACCAGGTTCAAAATGGTAGTGTCAGCTTTTAACTTACATACCCACGAAATACACGAACTAGGGCTGAATCACAAGACGGTAATTCTCCCTGCCTGATTGAAATGACTGAAGATCAAATGAGGATCTGGCAAGCCAAATAAAAGAATCAGACAGATACAGGGTAATAGCTGTCTGATTAATATTCATCTCATCCTCAACACACACAGTTTAATGTGAGATATGTAAGCAAGCAGTTCCTCTCTTGTACATTTTCAGGTAACATGAGGCACAACCACAGTTTAGCCATATCTCTACCATCGCACGACATTACATATGTATGAGGACAGTGAGTCTCAATCTCTTGTGTGTGTCTTTTAAATTACTTCTCTGTTATCACTGTGGATTACAACCCCCCTGCACTCACTACAGTGTGGAATGAATTTAATTCTCCCATTCTCAAGATATTATGTCTACTGCAAGCAGATGCCTCTCTGCCCGGGTTGTCTCAGATTTACTGAACGAAAGATTGCCTATTCATCTAGACAAAACCATCTTTTGAGATTCAGATTCTTAATATAATCACGTCATATATGTGTAAATAGATATGAAAGCATTAATTTTGCTGCATGCCTTGTTCCTGTTCATACTAATTAATATATCCATATGAACTGAGGAGGAAATCTACATTTCATCATTTTATGATGTATATTTTTGGGTTATTTAACATATATCGATGCATCTGGATATATGATGTGAAATTAATCAACGTGCTATTTTTAGGGAAGTATGAATTAGGGAGAAAGGCCGAGTAGATATGAGAGGTGTGTGTACACAATTGTAACAGCATCATTTTTGCGCGCGTTTATCTCTGCCTGCACACATGCTTATCTGAGTAGCTGCCTCTTTGTGCGTGCGGGTGCTCCGTGCCATGTTGCGAGTGAGCCTGCATCCGTGAGTACCTCCTCCCACCCTGTGTTTAATCAGCCATTTAATCAAAGCACAAGGTCAAACAGCAGAGCAAGCACTGGGAAGCTGAGTGGCTTCACTGGCTAAACTTCAAGAGTCACTTCAGCAGCTCTGTTACACACGACACTGACATGTGGACAGGAAAGATTGCACAGAATGATGTGATAAAAGCCTGAAATATGGATTATGTCTCATGGACATTTGCGGAATACTCTTAATGATATTCTTCTATTAGTAGAAACTATTAAACAAACAAAAAAAGTGGACTAACATCTATATTCTGTTAGCTAGCAGTGCTTCTCCATAACTACTGGCCCCATTGCATTTTGGGTATAGCCTTCTCAGTCCAAATGGCATATACTGTATATTGACCATACTTACGCTGGTTTCAGTCCAATACCAAGTAATACTTGGGCCACAGAATAACCAATTTTAACCACAGTATTGTTATTAGCTATCATGCAGAAGGAATATCAACATCACATGTGTAGGCACATTCGCGTATTATTTATATCATAGCTACAAGAATGCAACATTTTCTGGTGTATCAATACTTAAGCAAAACAGATCATTTGGCATAAGCAAATCATAATTAGCTCATTGCACATGCACACATACTGTATTCTAATCTACCTAATTAGCAAGGCTAAGCTTAAAGTCTAACGGTGTGATCGCACGCTTCCTGCACCCTTTGTCAGGAGTTAAGATCATGCACCTTCGATCTGTAGGCAACACCTCAACTGAACACTGTTAGAATAGGGCAGGTGTAACACAACTACTCAAATAAAATAAGAAATAAAAATATATATATACGTATCTTCAGATGTCTAAAAGCATTAACTAGCACGTAAGTAAATGATTTGTGCTTCAGAATCACGAGAGCAAAAGATGTTGCTTGATATAAAGAGCGAAAACTATTGAGCTACTCATTTGTGTAGAGACAGTACTAATTATTTTTCTTAATGAAAGAACTAATTTTTAATTTGAATGTAGATCATTTTTCTATTATCTTCTTGCTGAGAGTGTGTATCATTAAGATATTAAGACATTGTGCACATCCTGCTGATGCCATTAACAGTTTGGCAGTGCTCCAAATGAAAACAACATTATGCAATGTATTTTCTTTTGTATATTTGTGGTCACAGTTCTAAAATCTCCAAGTATTGAAGTTAATATTGATGGCTCTTTAATTCAGGGTTGACTTTGTCATGTTTCACCTGTGTCTGCTGCAAGAGCACCCTTTGTTTTTTTTAAACAGCCAGCCTGGTGTCAGGCTGTCAGTTAGCATTTTAAACTAAACTCAAAATAATTTGTCCAATAATTTCACAGGTCATGTTCACAATCAAAAAAGACAAGGAAAAGGCGGCCTTTTCATAGCCGTAGCTGATGATGTTGTGTAATCTTTCTTCCACCCATGCTGAGGTGTGATAATCTCATTGGTGACAAATAGCCTCAAATGACAACAGCAGGCACAGGGAGAGGTAGAACACTTTCAGCCACTTTGGTGATTCACCATTATTTTTCACGGATTACCAGTTTTTTCACGGACTGTCAGGTGTACCCAACCGTATCAAAGCAAATATAATGATTTTATTCTCTGAGAAGATTGATACACACAGTGTGCGGCGGGGTCGCCTGCCACCTCACGGTTCATGCATGGTCAAGTAATGCAATGCTTTTTTGATTTGTGTCATAAATTACAGTAGATGGATAAAATACCCAAAACAATATATTATAATTAGTGTCACAAACAGAAATGTCCTGAAGTCTTTTATGTGCAAGACAATTGTCAGTTGCAGTGTACCAGGAAATTATTCACACACTGTGTGGCCCAGTAAACCGACAGAAACTGTTCCACCCCATTTCAAGTCCTGAACCGACTCTGCTTATCAAAGGGGAAAAACAACTGACACACAACCACCTCTAAAACAGCAAATTAAGTGTGCATTATACATACATTGATCAGGCATAACATTATGACCACCTGCCTGATATTTTTGCTCCAAAACAGTTGTGACTCATCAGAGAATGGACATGGTCCTTCTAAGGGTGTCCTGTGGTGTCTGGCAACAGAATGTTGTTAGGGGGACCTTTGAAGGGAGGGGCCTCTGTGGATCATCCCACAGATACTTGATCAGTTTGGGATCTAGTGAATTTGGAGGCCAGGTCTTCATGTTTTTTTTTTTAGTTGTTCCTAAACTGTTTGTGTGTGTGTGTCTGTGTCAGGCTGCATCCTGCTGGGGATGGCTGCTGCCATCAAGGAGTGTCATTGCTATGGGGTGGGGGTGCCTGGTCTGGTCTAGGTGGGTGCTACATGTCTAAGTAACATCCACATGAATGCCAGGTCCAAAAGTTTCCCAGCAGAACATTGTATTGTTATAAGATGGTCAATGTCATTTACTTCTCCAGTCAGTGGTTTTATTGTTGTGACTGATCGGTATAAATTTCATATGGTGTCATCTAACACTAGGACTAACACACCAAATTCTTGCTATCAGTATCAATCTTGTGTTTGTGGTGTGTTATTTTGTGGCATGCAATCCTGTTAAAAGAAAAACAGTGCTTAGCCCTAACCCTAACCAGCTTACATGCCATTTAGTAGTATTCAATGGCACATAAAAAGTTTAAAATATATTGTCATGACACATGCACAATGTGCCTGACATGGCGGGGTATCACACTGATCTCTGTTTACTATCAAAGCAGTACTAGCAGTAGGGAGCTGCTTCTGAATTAAATGCTTAAGGGCTAAAGTCAGTGGTTGTGCTGTCTGAAAGCCGGGATCTGTTCTTAAAGTTAGACAGAAAGACCATTTTGCTACACTATAGTATGATGTTACACAGACTCAAGCTTCCAGAGATTGGTATTATTTAATTTACATGAACCATAACAACATGTCAACAAGGGGAATCTGGTTGCCTTAAGTCCTTCTGTGATGTGTAGCAATGCACAGGCCTTGTAGTCTGGCACCAAGAACACTAGGTGTTTTGACACTAGCCTGGCGACTCTGGCGTTCTTATTAGAATGTGAGTCTGGTTAGATTTCATTATGTGGTTCAAACGATACGGAGAAAAAAAAAAACTAAAAAAACCTTTGAGTGCAACTGGATACTCCTTTAACTAATCTGATCCATTCTGTTCTAAACAAATTCAACCCCATTGCTCTCAGATGATGTGGTTGACTTAGTCGCTGTTACCCTTCCATCCATCACCACTTAAGGATCGCCCCAACGATTTGATTGGCCTGGTGGATCTTTGCTGGAGCATAATCAGTTCCCATCAGAGAAACTCCATCTCCATTTATCTTACTTGAACATCACAGTCTATTCACACTCACATGCACACCTATGGCCAGTTTAGAATCACCAATCAACCTAACCAAGCCGGAGTACCCGGAGAGAACCCACACTGACACAGGGAGAACATACAAACTCCACACAGAAAGGCCCCAGTCGGCCTGGATTCAAACCCGGAACCTTCTTGCATGGGGCATCAGTGCTAACCACCACGCCACTGTGCCCCTAAACTAACTCATACATTAACATAGAGACATATGTAGATAACAGGTAGAACCCTATATGTTTGGCCACAGATTTTATTACTAAAATGTACTAAAACCTATTCAAGAAGATCTATATAAATTAGGGGTGGGACTCGATTAAAAAAAAAATGTAATTAATTAGAGGCTTTGTAATTAATTAATCTCGATTAATCACATTTTAATCGCATAACAATATTTGTCCCAAAAAGAAACATTTTTTAATTTAAATGGATTTTAGTGGACGACTGAATCAAATAATAGACACAGACATGAATATTGTAAACTCAAGCTCTTTTAATGTCTGGAAAAAATGCATTTAATTGCATTTCAATTCAAAACAGCAGAAAATGAAATAAAATATCCCTGGCCTGGTACTGTAGGGTTGAAGTGCTTCAGTGGTATGCATACTCTTTTTTTGCACAAGACCCCCCTTTCATCAAAGCTTCAATCATGTAGTTTTTTTAAAATAAAATTTGCCTACAACGTACTTTCATCCGATTCCTCCATTTTGGAGTAATCAAGCTCTGACGTGTGCATCAGTGTAATTGGCGTACCAGGGAATGGTGCACTGACAAAAGTTCCGCATTGTTTGGAATGCAAACGGTGATTAAATGCGTTAATATTTTTTAACACGTTATTTTTTTGTAATTAATTACTTGTAATTAACCCCTAATATAAATATATAATGTTGCAAATTTTACAACAAGACAACCAAATTTGGTTGTCCTGCTGCAGAAATTGCTCTTCCTCATTTTATTTCCAAATGTTTGATTGTGCAAACAAAAAGAGTATCAGAGGATAAGCGACAGACTGCAGACTGTTGTTGAAAAGGGTGAATAAATAACACAAGTCTATGAGACTGGATCTCATTTTGCATTTGCAAGTCCGCAAATTCAAAGTGATTTTGGTGGCTGAAAGAGCCGTGGAATCTAGTAATGTTGGTGCTATTGGTAATATGGTAATGTTCACACTGTTGTGTTCGATCTGGGATCATTTTCTTGTTTTATTGTCGTGCAGGATTAGGATATCAATTTTCACTTATCCAAAATAGAAAGTAATTTCAGAGAGAGAGAAGCCAGGAGAGCTTGGTGTTGAGCTAGCTGTGTGATTTTATATAGTTAATTTTATGGTTCCATTGTTTGACTTCAGTGGTGGGGTGATATCAGCCTGAGCATGTGGTAGGTTAACTACAATTTTTGTTTCTCATAGATATGTTTTAAACACCTACAAGTAATATTTTTATAACAGTGAAAAAGTGGAAACAAATGTCAGCTCATGAAATATTTATTGCTTTCTAATATAAAACTTTACTGTCCTGATTTGGGCAGCACAGCGCTGTTGCCTCCCAGCTAGAAGGGTTTGGGGTTTGAACCCGCTTCTGTGCGGAGTTTATATGTTCTCCCTGTGCCTGCGTCAACATTCCAAAGACATGAATGCTAGGTTTATCCCTTTAACTACCTTCTTGGCCGTGGGGTTTAGCACATTTTGAGTCACCATATTTCAGTCAGAGGAGTGCCTAACTTAACTCAACCTGACTGAGCCAACTCTACCACTTGGTTGAGGTATGTTATACCGAAAGATTTTCCAGGTTTGTTCTTCCCCTCTCCAACCAGGAAGTCAGAAATGAGAAAATCAATAAAGACATTTAGGCTGTTTTTGGTGATAGTTCAAAAGGTAGGAAAACTTTTTAGGCATATGATAGTATGATTATATTACTTGGTACCACACAAAAAAAATTAATTAGATACCTAATATTTGTTTTATTTATTTATTTTTTTTTAAAAAAGAAGGGCAAAAATGTGCTCAACCCAATGGTTGATTTGTCACTTTATGGTAAGAGTAGTGAAATTAAGCTAATGCAAGCTAATGTACTATTTGTTATGATGCCAAACCTCTGTCAATCTTTTGCTGTAAATATGAAACTGTCAAGACAGGTTGTGGGGTAAAGGAGGTAGGACCCAAATGCAGGACTGAGAAGGCTGAGGCAGGAGTTGATGACAAAAAGGTATTTAATTAACAAAAACAGACAAAACTAAAGGCGCTGCTGACATGGCAGGTAAATTCAAATCATGGCAAGAGAAAAACTACTTGATAACATGAGCATGGGTGACAAGAAAGCTAAACATGACAAGACCAAACTAGGAGAAAAAGGCAACCAGGCTAGTTACAGGTACAACATCACAGAGAACAAAGCGGAAGGCAGGGCTATATATACACACAGGGGGACAGAGGGGTGACGAGACACAGGTGAAACTAATCAAGACAGAGCACACAAGGAGAAGCCAATGACCTAATCAAGAGGGGAAAACACAGGAAACAGGAAAACCAAGAACTTAACAAAATAAAACAGGAAACAGAAACCCAGGAAAACTAATCACAAAATCATGACAGAAACATGATGTATTAGTACCAGGGATTGAAAGACTTTGGATTTTTTAAAGTCGACTAACATCAACTAGTCGATGACGTCACACAGCTTATCAGTACTGGGCGCTGCAGATATGTATAGCCTATATAAACCAGCACCGCCAATAGCGTTTAATAGTACGACAGGATAGTAAGACAGGATAGTGTAGCCGGGATTAAAAAAAAAAAATCTCTGAAGCCTTAAAGCATCATGGCACAGCAATTAAGTCGGCTAGTCGACTAGTCTGCACAACTCCCAGTTAGTACATCATGTCCAAAGTGTGTGTCAAGGTGGAAATGTCAGAAATGCAACGTTTTCCTGTGTGTAGCATATCACAGGAGGTAATGTGGATCTAACGGTCAAAAAACAGAAGAGGTACGTTGAGGTGAAAAGGTGAAATGTTAGTTTTAAGTGTTGAAATAAAGTGTATCCAATACCCTGGATATTTGTTGTTGTTTATTTCTGTGTAAATTAGCATTTCATTAGATTTGTCCTTTAACCATTAAGTGACAACTCGACCATTTGGAAGAGGTCAGTATTTTAAAAACCGTGAGATCTGTTGAGAAAACACAAATAGAAAATTAGAAAAAATAGAAAGTAAAAAGAAATGCAAACAGAAATATGTTTCAGTTGCTTTCTTTTTTCTTGATGGGGTAGTTCAAGGGTTATTGGTGATTCTAAATTGGCCATTAGGCATGCAGGCGTGTCTGAATGGTGGTCTGTCTGTCCACGTACACAGTCAAACCTATAAAGAACCAAAAAGGAGAGCACTGGGCTGCTGCGTCTGTGCTGCCGCCATCTTTGCTCTTCAGGCGGTGCATGACAAAGAGCTGTTTTTTCCATTATTTGTCATAAATTCCATTATTGTCATGTTTAAACTTGAGCAAGATTTAATTCAACAATGGGTCGGAAAACATCCCCATGAAATGTATTTATTCTATTTATATTTATATCTATTAACATACTATGAAATCCCTGTCGACTCCGCTCCCTCATGACTTCCATTCCAGTGTATCAGTAAGCCACAGCAGTGACCCAGTATGCACCACACCAGGAAAAGCTAAATGGGATTCAGCCATCACTCATTTTTTATTTGCAACTCATCACACTATTTGAACCTATAAATTTTAAGTGTGTGTTTATTGTCTATTGTTTTTTATTGTTCTTGTTTAGTTCCACTTGAGACTTGAAATAGTGCTTTACTAAAAAACTTGTCACAATGTAGCAATGAATCTTCCCAATAATAAATTAACCCGAGGGGACAGGTAATGCTGAATCCCATTCTAATATATCACATTGCAGATTACAGATATTTAACCAGGTAGTCTGTGACAAATCACATTTTTTAAAGCAACCTTCTCAACCCTTTTGGCCCGCACAGTTGCACCTGGAGCCTGATAGCCCCGCTGCATCGCTCCCCCACTTCACCCTAACCCTTTACGACACAAGATCGTATTCCATCCGCTTAGAGTCAGCCGCCAGACGTATCGAGACTTAACTCTATCCATGTGTGTGCGGCTGTGACAACTACAGTATTCCAGATGCTGTCCCCTCCCGTCACTTCTCTTTTCTTCCTCTTGTCTCCCTTAATAAGTTTTAATGGAAACCGTACCCCTGGAGACAAAACACCAGCCACCCCAAGCCATGCCCAGCAAATGGGACAATAGAGTGCTTCATCTCTTCATCTTTGCCCTCTATTTTTGTAAAAAAAAAAATAAGAAGGGGACGTAAAAGGAGAGTGGTGCTAATGCGAAAGCCACGTGTGGAATATATGTCCAACCATAAGGCCTCGAAAGGGTTATGAGAGAGGAAGCTTGCTAATATGTGGCTTTGAATGTGTAAATGTGTGGCATTATCGTCTTACAAATATACATTTTGTGGTGCTTTAACTAGTCATCTATCCACAGCCATTATTTTATAACAAATACATTCACACAATACATGACAGAATATTAAGTTCTCTTCAAACTAGGATACAGTATGTTTATGATGCTGAGGCCCATGAGATTGTGTGTCTGCTTAGAGCTGAGTAATATGACAGTGGGTAGATAGGATCAGGCCTCCCTGTCACCGACGCTGTATGACTTCGATCTGGTCACCATGGCCCGTCACTCAACTCACCCTGACACACATGCAAGCCAGGCTAATTGAGCATCACCACCTCTAAACCCTTCCAATTACGCAGTCACTTTAGAGACAGAATACATTAATCTGTTGTGTGTTATGTGCGTGCGTGCCAGTAACGCACACATTGAACTGTGCCCTTGCAGATTTTTATTGGAGTTTAAATTCATGTTTTTTTCTGTGAGTGTGTTCATGTGTGATGGTCATCGTTAGGCCGTCCCAACAAATGAAGGATGGAAAGTTGTCCCCACAGAGTAGTGTATTTGTAATTGAGAAGACCTCAGAGTCCCACAAACAACTGAATGTGTGAATAATTCAAAACCAAGCACACTGAACGCATTAACCTCCTTGGTTTAGCTTTTATAGACATGTAAGTAGTGCAGTTCTAAAGCTCTGGGTCTGTCCTTTAAGCCACCACTGAGTCCTTGTCCTGAATGTTCAGAGCTTAGCCTGCATATATGTATATATATATATATTTGTGACCCTCAGAACTGGTATTTAAATGCAGCAGAGCAGAACTTGCATAGGATCATCAGAGATATGGGGAGAATAAGTTGTGGCACATTACATGGTGCATGCAGGCCTTGGGTGTATTACAGATGAAGTTGCAAGGTGAACTTTTTAGAAGGCCTCTTTAATACTGGGGCATTTTAAAGGTAGGGTTGTTCTTTTTCTCTTTTTTAACTCGTGGTATCTCTCCATCCAGGAATTTTAGGTGATTAAAGGGGAACTCCGGCGCAAAATGAACCTGGGGTTAATAACACATGTGTACCGAGTTCGACCGTTCTCTGGTATTTGTTTTCATGCATTTGTTTTGTTAGTCAAATGTGACCAGTTTTCTTGCAAACCGCTATTTAGCGTATAACGCTAGCCTTTGGGGCACACCGACACATAAAAAGAAATCGCTATTTCTATACCACTAACAAGGCTCACAATATCACCACACTTACACGGTAGCATAACTAGGGTCTCTACATGTAAACCGAAGCATTGAGAACTTTGCAAGTATACAGGCAGTTTATTAAAAAAGGAACACAGTACCGTTCGCGTTGGGCTCGCATATCCAGGCGGGCGCCATCTTGGGGAAACTGAACTCTCTTTCCTATGCTCTCAGTGCTTTCTTCCGGCAACAGACACTTCAGTTTCCCCAAGATGGCGCCCGCCTGGATATGCGAGCCCGACGCGAACGGTACTGTGTTCCTTTTTTAATAAACTGCCTGTATACTTGCAAAGTTCTCAATGCTTCGGTTTACATGTAGAGACCCTAGTTATGCTACCGTGTAAGTGTGGTGATATTGTGAGCCTTGTTAGTGGTATAGAAATAGCGATTTCTTTTTATGTGTCGGTGTGCCCCGAAGGCTAGCGTTATACGCTAAATAGCGGTTTGCAAGAAAACTGGTCACATTTGACTAACAAAACAAATGCATGAAAACAAATACCAGAGAACGGTCGAACTCGGTACACATGTGTTATTAACCCCAGGTTCATTTTGCGCCGGAGTTCCCCTTTAATAGTTATTTTTCTGTCAGAAGCCTCGGAAGAATTATGTGACATTTACTCCTGATGACAAATAATGTCCGAAAATGGTGGACTGCCTCTCCTTATATTGAATATTTTTAGATTTTAACTTTTTTTTATTGTCATTGAAGCTATACACCAACAGAATGAAAATGTTTTGCACTGACTCACAACAGTAATTATACACCACAGCACTAATACGGGAATATAACTAGAGAACACAATGTGAACATTGAAACCCCCTTTTTATTTATGACTTTACACCAACTAAACTGTACTATTACAGTATAAAATGCAAGATCAGAGGAAACCTGAATGCCAAGTTACCAGAGTGCATTTTCTACTACAGTGCGTTTTGGAAAGGATGCGTGACAAACAATATTTAGGAGAAATGCGGTGTAAAACATGCAGCGAATGAAAGCCACACTATCATAATATACAGACACATGTCACTGATCTAGTCCTAAACTGGTTCTTTGTGGCATTCGTCGATGGTGCCAAGTAAGAAAATGAACCGGGCTATGGGTAATCTGCAAATCTTATGGACAGAGATCTGTCAGAGGGGAAGCTTTCAGAGATGGGCTTGGAGATCTGGGGAGCACAAGCAGGAAATCCTAAACGCTTCAGAGTGAATGAGTTCGCAGCACTGTGGGAACAGCATGGTTCACCTGCCGGATGTTGTGAATTTGATTTACCACATCAGAGCAGAGTATAAGGCTAAAGCAGTCTGACAGGGAAGAGAACTCTGCTTCCACTCGTGGACCCTAACATTGTACAATGTACATGTTGTGCACAAAACACACACAGTAAACACAATACATGTGTTTTCTTCTGCAACAAATTTAGCATCAGTGGGGAACTTGATTAACTGACATCATATACATGGAATCAGATTTTAAAGGTGGCTACGTAGGATACATATAGTTAGGGTTAGGCTTAGTTCTAACAAAGGTTATATGGTATGAGCACATGCCACCATCATCCATACCTCTAGTTTTGTACAGGCAAAAAATTGGTCTCCTGTTCGTCAACATTTTTTTAAATGTCAGCGAAATGTATAATTAAATGTTATTTTAAACCACATGCCACAAATCATGTTTTGTCAAGATCAGTGCTGGGAGAGGAGGTCAGGGGTTTCGTTAGTTAATAGGCAGATGGGGAGCAAACCACTGCGTGTGATATGAAGCAAAAGCAAATACAAGGGAAGCGTGAATGCACGGAGTTAAGTGAGAATAATTGCAAGCTCAGGCTGAAAGTGCTGCGTCGGTTCATTAAGGCGGATAGATTCTTTTCCTCCTGTGACTGTTTGGCTTTAAAAACTGTCATCTCCTAATAGGGATACTTTCTTCTTTTGTGCTTCTCTGTCGGGTCTCGTCTCACAGACAAGGGTCCTTTTTTTTGTGCTTGGATCAGCAGAACACTGACAAACAGAATAATTTTTTAGATTGAATTTTAGCTCTGTTCAATCAACACCATTTTTTGGTTTCAAGTTTATATGGTCTTAACTGTATAAAAGAATGAAGGAACGTTTGGGATTTAAACAGTTTAATTATATCAATTACAGGATTATTTTGAATCCTGTAACTGAGTCAGAATTTTTACTTTCTGTCTCCAAATTTTGACTTTATATGTCATAATAAATTATTATTTTTTTTATTAATTTATTTTTTGGGCCTTTAACTCACTGACAGAAACATCAAGAAACCTGAGCACTGCCGTATTTGCACTGCTTACATTTACCAGAATGCATTGCGTGTGAGCTTGTGAACGTGGGCATTTCTAACCTGTTATGCTAGCTCTGTTCACAAAGCGTCTAACGCTGCATCTGCGTAACAAAAAGCACTGGAAATGAGAACCTGTGAGGACATTTATTCGACTTTGCCATAAAACACTCAGACACACAAGCTCCTTCAGGGCTTATGTCAGCGAAAGCATCCAACAAAAACAGCCCTCAACAGCACGGTGCTGCCATTAATCGGTTGCTGCTGGCATTAGAGTGTATTTTGAGCAAAGGCCCCACCAGTCACTATTTTCTTTCGGCAGCTAAGTTTCTGGACGGTCCTCTCCTGCCATATCCTCTTGCAAGGCATTTGCAGCTGCGGCGTCCAGCTCTCTTCGCTGGATTGCTTCCTGCTCTCTCTGCAAATTCTAAAAAATAATTTGGATCATCTGTGTGATAACCACAAACCAATAGTGTCACTGGTTCCCAGAAGAACAACACATTTTAATGCTGAGGCCCAGAGACACAGGGAACATTAAAAAAAAAAAAAAAGGCCAATAAAATTACCTTTATATAGGCAACTTACATACAGACAACTTTACATAAACACCAATTATTACTATCAGTTGATTATGAATTTAGATTACCTGTAGTTATTCTGCAACAGAAATCTATATATATAAAAAAGCAGCATGCTAAAACACTAGCTAAAACAATTCCAGGTTTCCAGCATTATTGCTGTTTCCTGGCAACACATTCATTAACATAAAAAGCATAAAAAGGGCTGAAGTCCACACGAGGTCAAAAGGTAATCCCCTAATGAGGTACATTTGTTTGTGCGAGTGGGTATTGTAAGCATGTGTGTATTGTGTGTACCCATGAATGGTTATATCGCCCTTGTCTTTGACAACGTCCACTATTTCAGCTGCTCATTAAAATGACAAATGCGCAACACAAACAATTGATTATCACTGCTTTATTGTTTGTGTGTAATGTCCCTGATGGTGGGGGGGGAAACGGTTTGCTGCAAAACCTTGTGTCTCGGCACCACGGCTGTCAGAGTGTGCAGCGGAACACAATGCAATGATAGATACAGGGTCCCTTGTTGGAGCTACAACACAACACACGCTCACCTGACGGAGAAGCAAACACACAACACTTGAAAGGCTCTGTGAGTGAACACTGTGGGAGGTTTTAGGAGAGGCGAACTTACTTTCGAACATTTTCTTCCCGAGCTGGTGTAGTGCCTGTGATTGCCCCATTCATCTTATTTACTGTACATCAGCCTTATTCACTCTGCCCACTAAACATTTCCAAAGTGAGTAAATGTGCCCATAATTCACAACTAGAGCTGCTTTCAGAGACCTGGGATATTCTCTCATAGCGTCTTCACTTGTGCTGATATGAGGAGGGATGAAGAAAAGGGGACCAGGAGAAGGAGAGAGATAAAAATAAAGCAAGGACAAAAGAAATGTAAATATATAACAGCTGGCACAAGAAGGTGGAGTGACACTTTTTGTTGAATCAAGTACAGGTATAAAACACATCCTGATTATTACTGCTACTTAAATGTAGGTAACTTCAGAAAATAAATCTTTGGGGAGCAGAAACAAGAAAAACAAAAAATTGTATTTATGCTGGCTACAGTATTGAAACCCAAATTGAGGGTGGGCATATTTGACCAGTTCTACTGCAGTTATATACTACTAAAAACAGTACATTATGGCATATATCCGTCAGAAGTAGAGAGGCGAGCCCACATCCTAATCTTGGGCTCTTGATTTAATCTACTTTACAGTTGTAAAAACCACAGAGAAAGAGCAAACAAACAGCTCTGAGCTTTTAATCATGTAAACAGCAAAGCACTTCCTGTGACAGGCTATACCTGCAGTTCCACCGCAGAAGTTTTCCCCGGGGGCTACAAACCTTTTTTTGCAGAATTCAGTTCCTCTACCTGCATTTCCACTGCAATCAGGGTTTAATGAAGCTCCAGATGGAAAGCTTTACCCACAAAGAAAGCCTTGCTCCAGCGAGTAGTATTTTCCAAAAGTACAGGAACGTTCAGTGTGCGGCTTGCAGTGTTTATACCCAACATGAAGAGCTACAGAAGAAGCCCCGTTGTAGATAGACTGACTGTGAAGTCGAGACTTTGAGTATTTATGCAGAGAAAAATTATATTATTTTCAAGGGTTAGGCTAACCCTTTTACTTTTTTTGTATTGTTTCATGAAAAAAAAAAAAAAAAAACAGGCTGTGAAAGAATGTTGCTTTTTGAAACAATAGTCGTTTTCAAACATTTTCAATTTTACCAACTAATTGTAGTCTGTGGTAGGGAAACATAATGTTTCAAGGGACCCTTTTATTTTGAAAGATCCCTGAAATGCAACGGTCCTTTCCAAAGGTTTAAAGACAAACACAGAGCTTGCTGTTGCTTGAACTTTTGTACAACTTTATTCACATTTTTTTATTTTTAAAGCACTGTGCGACTTTGTGGAAACCACAACTAACACACTACAAATTCTACAATGTCCCATAGTATAAACAGCTCCAGTTGACTATTTCAAATACATTGTTGCCCATTAAGTTGAAATAAAATATTTATACAAACTTTATACTACAACTTCATAGGAAATAGTGTAGTTTGCAGTAACTGCATTATCTCAGTGTCAAACACTATTAAGCCTTATTACAGAATTTAGGGCAATTGAAAGAGGGAGTGAATCGGCTTACGATGAGGCAATTTGATGGCAATTAATCTCTCAAGTAGAAGAAAAAAAAAGCCATCACTCGGCTGTACCACCAGTATCGTTGAGTCAGGAGTGCTTTTCATTCTTGCCTACTGGAATGTGCCAGAAAAAGACAGACATAAAGCCAAACTGAGTGGGCACAGCAGCCGTACCTGTAGTGGAACCCATTCAATTCCTGCCTGATTAATCTAAAAGAAATTAAATTGCTTTCTAGTAAAAATCACCCCACTGACCTTGTGAAACCTGACGACATGATCCAGGACTTCATACAGTGGTCTTCACAGGACTTTTCTTGGAGGCAGGAAATAAAGCAGCAGCAGCTATCCCAACCTTAAAAACATCTCACTATGTCAGTCATGTAACAAAGCAGGGCATGTGTGAATACTATAAGTTTGAACTCTCTCATGTGAATGACAAATGCAACTTCAAAATCGTTTTTTTTTCTAATGACTTCATGTCAGTCTGCTGTTTTAAAAAAAATGTTTAAAGATGAGTTAATCAAGCATGGGCGTCTTTGTGAAGTTTCTTGCTGCTTTTATGATTTTTGTCTTCAGGAATGTAACCCGCTTTTCCTGAAGCTTTCATGAGGTCTCTTCTCCAAACAACAGCTGGAAGTCTTGTAGGACCACCATTTTGGTTCTGATATAAACTCACCAGTCTCTTTGTGTCAAGGAATCTTGGGAGTACAGTGAGCACTGTGCTCAATTGTTCAGTTCAGCATCAGAGTTTTGGCCTCTCAACACTGGTCTCCATCCAAGTGATAAGCTGTGGTCACCTCTCTTTCAAACTCTGGTCCTTTTTATTTGAGTGTCCCTATTGGAGCTGCTTCTCCTCCTGCCAAGGCTGAGTTCTCGCTCTTTTTTTTGGCAGCAATGTGGCCCTCTTTACAGATGGAAGCAGAAAAATGTTCCCAAAGACAATCAGAATGTGAATAATGGCATATTTAAGGCCTCTAGCAAGTTCATCACATAAAAAAATGTAGTATTTGCTCTGTAATTTAGTTTTCATTTTCAATTCATATTTGCTTATACTCACAAATCCTTTCTGAAATTAGGGATCTTTAAGCAAGGGGAAACAAATGCAACAATCTCCATCGCATCCTGACATCAATGGGTGGTTCACTCCTGAATGATAGTAGGTGATTTATTGGAAGGAAACATGAACATGCAAGGTAAAAGTTTAGTAGTTAGGCTCCAAGAGCAATGGTGTGATAGAGCTTGATCTCAGGTGATGGAGGTACATAGGGAGAGAACCCCCAACAATTATAATCAATCTTACCATGGCAAGGAAGATTCAGCTTCTAGAAAAATGAGAAAACATGATGTGATGAGACAGCATCAGTGCAGAAGAACCGATGCAAGTATGGAATTAAATATATGTCCAAATAAGGAGAGGGCAGAGGAGAGCATTAGAAACACGCGCACACTTAGGGTGCATTAGAAGGGAGAGGAGCATGCCTTCGATAGACTGGGAGAAATGCGACCCAGAGATAGGCAGAGAGAAAGAAATAAGTGTCTTTGATATAGGCTGAGAAAGCAATGGAGTGCTAAAGAAGTGTGGGTGATTGACTTGATGCCAAAGGTCAGATATGAAAAAGCTGAGCTAAAAGAAATGCATGGGAAATAGACATAAGACGCCAACTCCAACTATATGCTTACCAAGGGCCCTAGGGCCTTTGGGAACTTTGAACATTGAGGATGACTTTGGAATCAGGTCTGATGTAGCTAAAGTAAGCAGAGGATGACCAGCTACCAGTCATTGCAGAGACGAAGAAGAAACTCCCTGGTTAGCCGCGGAGTTCTGACAAGACTTCTATCTTGAATGCGTGTCCTGAAAACTGAGAAGGATTTAGGCTGCATTATTGCAACACTAAGGTGGTGAATGAACCAGGATTCAGACAGGATTTAGATTCAGGGGTGTTAAAAAGAGAGGTGATGAAGAATGCAAGGTTTTTCTGATCTTCAAGAACTTTGACATTGATGCAAATGGGCAGAAAGTAGAATGAATGTAAGCTATAATTATAGAGCATGGCTTTTTCTGTTTGGAGTATTTTAAGGGTATTATAGAATTGAGGATAAAAAGTCAGATCAGAGAAACTGACTTCAATTAAGCTCTGGATCACATACATTTGAGGAGGCAGTGAACTCTCCACACCTTAAGAATCCATAAAGGCCAAAGGAAAACGCGGTCTCAAAGAGCATCTACATATGGATTGAACAAGGCCTTTGCAAAGGGAAATTAGCAACCTGTGGAGGACTGAAAGTGTAATAGGCTTGTGGGAATCTGGGGGAAACTTTAGCTATGCCCTTGAGTAAAAGTTTTACTGCAGGATTTAAAAAGAGGATTGGAAAATTTAGGTCAAGACTTGTAGTGTTAAACTACAAAACCTGCCACCAGACTGTGAATATATGGGAGCTTTAAGATTTATTATCATTGCAATGACATATGTAAGCACATACAGGAGACACGAGGATGGGACGGAGTGGCACGCTGACTGACAGAATAGGGTGAACGTTTTAAAGACGATATCATAAGAGTGCAGATTGAACTACCCTCTTCTCATGCAGTACTTCGCACACTGTAATAGTTGAGATGGGGGTAATCAGTTAAGACAGGTCTTGAGGATTTTGGACTGGCATCTGGTCACATGATCTTAATGGCTGGAAATTAAAGCTGAAGAGACTGGGCTTCAGTATTTTTATGGTGTATTTTTGAGACACTGTAATTAAGATAATCAAGATATCGCAAGAGCCCATGACTTTAAACAACATGACACAAGTTGTGCAGCGAACCTACGGATGAAGCGACGCAATGACAATGACCTTTAGGCATGGGGACGAGGAAGAAGGCAGGAAAAGTCAAGTTACCATTAACTTGAGTTCATGTGAATGACACCCTCACACCATTTGCAAGGTTGCAGGTTAAGTAGACATGTTTTCTCACACAGTTACATTAGAAGTACTGTATATACGATATGCTTGCATGTACTTCTCAACCAGATCAGCAACAACAATGCTGAAGAGCTTCCATCATACTGGGTCTGTGGTTTCCCCTAGTCTGACTGTATTCCTTGAGTGTCCTTTTCCCCCACCTGCCTTTGTTTCCAGAACTGTTCTAAAAAGTTTGAAAAGAGAGGCAAAGCAGACACAAGTGTTAAAGAAAAAAAAAACAACAACACACAAAAATACTACTTAACATGGTACCAATATTGCTTAGACGGCAAGAGTAATTAACTAAATGCACCTGCCAACAAAGGTTTGGTGATTGAACTGTGATAGGAGGTCCACGTGGTTTGCATGCTAAAGTTAGCATAATCCAATAATGTTCATTTAGCCCTCATCATCTTATCCATGCAGGCATGGCAGTGATTTGTTTGCTAAGATTACAACATGTTAATGAAAAGAAATGTCTATTTACAATATTGCATTTAAAAGTTTAATTTATTTCCTGAGGTTTTTGCTGTCAGATAAGTCTGCTTATGTATTACCAGGTTGAGCAATATTAAGGTTAACCACACTAGGTAAAAGAACAGATAAATAAATCAACAGGGTACAAAACAGGCATAAACGATGATTCTCTAAAACATACTTATCAACTGAAAAGAAAGGTTAACCTTTTTTTTTGTTTACTTTAAGGTATACTGCATTTCAGATGCTTGCAAAACTCAAGAATAGCATTTTCATGGGACTGGCTAAATCTTTTGTTACGTGACGTAATCACATATAGTAGTCAAACTGTGGGTAAGGTTTCGGGCGAAGTAGGACCCAGATGCAAGACTCAAAGGGGAGGCAGGAGTGGGAAACAGAATTACTTCAATAAAAATTCACAGACTAGGGAACAAAAGGTGCTGCAGGAAAGGCAAGGTATCCAAAATCACTTCTGCAAAAACAAGAAAGGACCAAGACCAAGACAAGAACACAGGAACGTGAGTAACCGAACAGTGAGACAGAACCTCCACACCATGTCACTGTTTACGTACAGTAAGTGTACATTTTACTCATTCAGCTCTACACTGTCACCACTGAGGAAGAACAACACAAAAAAAGATAATTGCTTGGGGCAAGAAACACAAGAACAGACATTAGATTAGATGAAATCAGATGAGAGTTTTAGTCCCAATGCCATGTGTTTGAGAGACACAGAAAAGGTGAGCGTATGGTTTCTACGTGTGTGGTTCCCACCATGATGCGTGGAGGAGTAGGTGTGATGGTGTGGAGGTGCTTCGCTGGTGACACTGATGGAGATTTATTCAAAATTCAAGGTATTTAACCAGCACCACTATCACAGCATTGTGCACCGACATGCAGTCCCATCTGGTTTGTGCTTAGTCAGACTATCATTTGTTTTTCAAAAGGACAGTGACCCCAAAAACACCCCCGGGGCCATGAGGATGTCTGATCGAGGAGAGTGATGCTGTTATTGACCAAGAAGGAGAGTGATGGAGTGCTGCACCAGATGACCTGGCTTCCACCATCACCTGACCTAATCCCACCTGAAATGGTTTATGATGAGTTGGACCTCACAGTGAAGGCAAAGCAACCAACAAGGACTCAACACCTCTGGGACCTCCTTCAATACTGACAGAAAACCATTCCAGTTGACTACCTTATGATAGTTGTGTGCAAAGTTGTCATCAAAGCAAATGGTGACTTTAAATTGACCAAAATATACAAAATACTACCACAAGCTGTTGAGCACCAGTGTGTCTAAACCTTTGACTGGTAGTGTATATCTATAGTTATATACAATATCTCTACTGTGTCTAGACATGTAGTATATACTGTACACAGTGTCATGACGTGATTTCATCTCCTTTTGATACTAACTGACCCAGTCCGACCCAGTCGACAGCAGATGAATTCATATATTTGTCATTGCAGCTAAACTTGAATTACAGCATATGTTAAGACCAGTGCAGCCAGTGCATAAAGGTAGCTTAGTCTTACAAAGTTGACTCCCCTCCCGTTTTTCTCTGTGGGCTCCACAATCATATGTGTTTCTCCATCCAAGATCTCCATTGTTTTTTACTAACAGGACTTCATTTTACAGTCGCTCAGGGTAGCTGGGTGATGGGGGGTATATTTACTCAGTTACCAGGTGTTGGTGGAAGCAAATGTGTGAATGGTGTGTCCGGTCTATGTAGGTGCCCCGAGGGTCCAGCCCATGCTAGCAGCTCTGTGAGGTTGTATTTTGTACCGCTGTGTTTGAGCTAAACGCTAACATGTTAATATTTTCACAATGACAAGACTAACAAGTTGATTTTTCGGGGATACACATTTTGGCGTCAAAAAGTCGATATCAGGGGACACTGAGGCAATGCTGAGGAGGTGCAGTAATACAGTTAAAATGGGAAAGAGAATAGTCATGTTGCAGATGGATTTAAGATGTGCCCCAGAATTTTCTGCCTGCGTTCCTAAAATTTTCAGAACGGGACAACGGTGCTCCGTGCAGGACCAACAGAGAAGAAACCAAACAAAGGAGGGTGAGAAGAAAAGGGAGTGGAGTTGCAGTGAAATGTAGGAGTAGAAACTCTTTCTCTGGCTTATACCTCATTTCCTTTCTTCAGCGCTCTCCCTCCCTGTCTCTTTTCTTGGTTGTCTCTCAGGCTCCCTTGGTTCTTTCACTTCAAAGCAAGGCTGGAATTACAAGCAGGAACAGACGGCCTACAGCTCATTCATAATGAATGAAGGCCCAGTTTAATGACTCTGTCCACTCTGAGACACCCCTTGCCGCCCCGCTCCACCTCCTAGTCCAGGCTCGGTCCTCTGAATGTGGGCTAATGATGTCACCTTTGGCTCCCAAGGGACCACAGATAAGCCCCATTCCTCTGTTCACTTTTATTAAACATACATTAAATGCCTTCATCCAGCTGAGATCATTAAAATGGGGTGCCATTTGCTGCCCGCTACACCAACTCATAAACAGGGGACCAAGAGAGACAGGATGAAAGAAAGAATGACAACAAAGAAAGAGGAAAGAGGCAAGCAACCTCACCAAGACAGAGAGGACAAGAGAAATATTAATGGCGAGCATTAGAAACGGAGAAAGAATTTGTCAGTCTCTGCTGGGCCCAACAGACTGACAGAGGAGGGCATAAAAAAGAGAAACAAAGCAGAAAGAGGTGGAGAGAGCAAATCTATCACTTTAATGACCAAGTACAGCCTTCTCTGTTCTTTAGAGGACGATCGGCACGGTGACCTGCCTGCTGTTAGCGTTAGCTTCAGTGACAGATGAGCTATCAGGATGAATTGCTCTGACAGGGGCCCAAGCACTAATTTCGTCCCAGCAGGCAGCAGTACAGTGTGGTGCTGACTGCGGTTGTTTTATTGTGTTTTTTTTGTGTACGGTTGGTATACAGTTTGAGATGAGTCCTTTTAACTTACTTAATATAAATACAATCAGACAGTTATTTTATTATTGTCCACATGTTCAACCCCTTAGATTTCCGTTATTGTGAAATGTCTAAGGATTTGTTTACGTGCTCTATCACACCATTTGACACCTATTTCAACGCTTTCCGATTCACGTCTGTGTGGCTCGTTCACTGTTGTTGACAGTAATTTAATAATCATTACTTGTGTACAATTGTTGAATTCATTGTGTGGCTCTAGCTCAAACATCATACCGTATTTTTTTTTATATTTTGGTTGACTCATCCCAATTTGCATGCACCCACCACCGAGAACAGCCACCTATAATGACTTCATTTGGGTGCCGCTATGCCCCAGGTGCTGCTAAATAGGATTACACAACTGGTTATTATGGCAGTTACAGTGAGGCTCAGCCTGTGAAGGAGGACACAATGCGGGAACACTAATTGAGTGATTGGAATCTTTAAGAGGGTCTCAGTCACAAAAGACACCATGGCACTGAGGTAGCCTTTTGGCACTGATGGAGAAGAACCTTTCACGCAAATTCTGTCCAAGTGTTTTATGCTGATACTAATGGTCTGCATTGCATTATGTGGGTGCCGTTTATTTGCACATCCACATACAAGGATTCAAACTAGAAAAGTCTGTGATCTGTGGTTAGGGTCTTTATCTATTTTGGTATTCTGTAGCTAAGAGATCCTCATCAGAGATATGCTGCCATACAAAGGCAGAGCGGAGTGGACAGCAAGCAGCAGAAGAGATAAAACGCTTGACATTATTTATAGGGAGCATAAAATGACAGTCCATCCTGCAGGCCAATCATGGTACCAGATCAGGTTTTATAAGACTTGCAGCATCCATCGAAAATGTATTATTTATGGCATGATACTGCCCCCTCATGTGTTGCTACGTCTGTGTAACTCTGTTCCCGCTGAGTAGCTACATCAGGTCTCAAACCAGAATGGTCCCCACAGTGGAGGTCTGCAGCTGGACAGCCTTGCTATATGTTTCAATGGTGACTGCGGAAAAAAAGAGAAATGCTGTGCTACAAAAGCTCACATGTACACCATAAACTTACACCAGCGACCTAACTGTATTGGCACTGGTTCTGTTCCAGGCTTTGCCCTTTGTTGCATGTCATGCCTCTATCTCACCCCATAATCCTATCTCTCTTCACTGGCACTATCAAAAATAAAAGCCAATAAAAATATTGTAGCAATGAAAATTACCATGTTGCCAATATAGTTGTATTTTCCCTATTTGCCAAGGAATTAGGATTTCAATGTAAAGTTACAGTCCAGGAGTCAAATGGATATTACCAAAGTACACTCTAAAGTGACTATGTTCATTTCTAAATGTGGCAAATCTTTTAATGGTGGATGACTTTCTTAAATATGGTGACAAATGTTTGCCTTAAGAATAAGAAAGTTTGCTATTTGCAAAGAAAATACTGAGCTTGTCCCACATATGTGCATATACTGTGTCAACAGACATTCTCTGTCACAACAAGAAGAACTCTGGCACTTACGTAAATGGTCAACGCTTATACTGCAACAGTGGGTCGCATTTACCCGTTTACACGCAAACAAACTCTCACACCAAAGGCAGAAGCTGCCATGCAAGGCACTCGCCTGACATTGGAAACAAGTTCGGGTTTACCCAAGTGCACATTGGCTGGCCTTTGGTTGGCCGGGGATTGAAGTGGACAGCTAGTTTCACCACCTCAGGCACACATAATGTATTAAAGATTTGAACTGACCTCTAACTGTTGGCGGAATGGGCCTCAAGATGACTGAAAAAAAAAAAAGATTTTCTGTGAAAGACCAGACTATTTCATACCATAAAATTAATTGTGACTTGTACCTATTGATACTCATAGCACACCAACCATTTGCATACAGCATTCAAACACCAGTGCCAAGTACTGGGTGAAACTGGGGCTTCAGTGTCTCACTCAAAGATATTTAGGCATGTCACATGTTCCGGGTATGGACAACGCACTACTGAGCCACAGTTGCCCACTTGGAATCTTGACTTTTGATTTGTCTGCGTTTTGAAGATTGAGGTCATACTTTAACTGGCCTTACAACAAATTACAAAAAAAGTTTTCTTTGTTCACATCCAAACTCATATATAGTTATTTTGTTCATGGATGAAGTAAGGATGTTTAGTTTGGAGGGCATCAGCACTGATTGAGTAAATAATACTAAATAATTGCACTTTTACCACAAGGACTGCAACTATTTTAAGTAGATACCATGAGTTTAAAAAGGCCTATTAACTTGATTGAGCTTTGAACCAGAAATTTAAAACTTCGACCCGCATAGCATTCCCTCTACACAGCCACAGAAAAGTGCTTTCGGATATCAATCCCATGGCAAAACAAATCAACGGCCATACAAGCAATGACACACAGCTGCACAACAAAACCAAACAATCAGTCTCTATTTTTGTCTGCGGGTGCAGCCAAGTCCGAGATTGATTTTGAACAACGTCTGAGATGGCTACATGCGACCTTTCCTCTACGCTTCGCAGCTGATGATAAACACGGTCGTCAGGTAGGCCCCCATGACCCTTCAAGAGCCCATATCTTTTTGAACGCACAGGCTGATTACCCTTGAGAACACACACACACACACACACACACACACACACACACACACAGTGGCCTTCAGGGAAATAAGAGTGAGCAGCGGATCACTCTGTCTTGTCCTCAAGTATGGAACAGGTGGGCTCTTTCCACATGTCCCACCTGGGTCACTCTGGATTATCAAGGCAAATTGTATGCGTTTGTGTAGATGAAACTTAGATTTTTTATTTATTTATTTTTTTTTTAATCTCAGAGTGGAGATATAACTGATTATTATGTGATGAGCCACTGACAAAGATGGCTTCTGGTTTCTGTTCGACAACAAAAAAAAAAAAAAAAAAAAAGAAAATGACAAAGAAAGATATTAAAATGTTAAACAACAATAAGCTCCTGTAAATGTGTCTCCCGGTATTTCTAAACGTATATATTGTTTTGTTAAGTTCTTGCTTGGCTTGCTAACAACTTGAGCTCTTTCTGTGAAATAGGCGTCAAGTACCCGATTACCATTTTCAAGTAAGTCTCCCATCAGTGCCAGTAACACATGTTCCAAAAAAATATTCTTTGCCTCTGGTCACAAACATTTTCTGATCCCACCGCCCCACTGCCAGGAAAAATATTGTTTTTCGCTGCTGTTACAAAAATGATTAATTTGTTTTCCGCTGCTGTGGTTCGCGTGGAGGTTTTCAAACTGTCAGGTGTGCCTCCGCAGGGGTGTGAGGGAGAATTAAAGGGGAAGTGCAGAGGGAAAAATGGAATGTGTGAGGAGATAGTGAGAGGTTCAGGCTGGTGTTCTTAAAGCAAGGAGTGTTTCTTGTTTGGCCTGATGACTTTGCCAGCTTTTAAGGAACAGTCAGCAGTTAGGGGAAATTATGGCACATGAAAACCTTCGGTGCATTGCATCACTTCCTCTGAGTCCTAACTAAGTCTAATTGGAATATGCAAACGCATATTTAGATGCATTGAGAGCTTATCAAGATATTCTCATAAATCTAGGACTTCCCTGAGAATCATTATGTTGTCTATACATTCATGGATACTATGCAAAAAGGACCTGCCATTAGTTATTACATTATGTTTATTTCTCCCATAGTCTCATAGGAATTGTTGTTTCTCAGCATAGAATGAGGATCACAGGGGTGCAGCTGTGTCACAGAGCATCGTTCACAGAGTCAGACTAACCACACTTTAACATCTGGGTTTAGACACAAAACCTAATGAAGTCAACCTCAGCTATGGAGCAAAGTCTTCACTTCCCACTAAATGGTCTGATTAGCTCGGTGAATCCTTGTGGGTCGTGTTGAACCCTGAATGTATTATCATTAGGGTGTATGTGTCTGAGCACATAAGCTGACATAGGCCAAGTTTAGATCTTGCATTAACACCCGTCATGAGCTATCTGATTGCAAGTGGCCACCTGAATTTACAGGTGTGAACTGTCTCACCTGTCTTTGTTCGATGATGGCTCTATTTCTGCACACAGTATAATGAAATCACAGCCATACTCACACTTTGACTTTAACAATGATTCATAATTGAGCTCACAATAGAGTATAAGGCTTTTTAAATTGCCCCTAGCTGGTAAGATATCTTCTGAATGATATATCACATTTAGAATGACCTTTTACTTGCCAGTTTAGATTGTATAATATCCGTGTCTAAAAAGTTGGTTATTGATTATGGGATATAGGCCCTGTTCAGACCATAGATTAACATCCATCCTGGACAATCTGATCACAAGTGACCAGCTTAAAGTACAGGTGTGAACACACCCAGGACACATTGAGCTTGCATTTGAGCGATCCCATCTGTGACCACATTTGGATGTGGTCTGGTTCGCATTTGACCAGATTCCTTTGGTAGTGTGAACACACAATTTATTCTGGATCACATTGAAGGCAATCTACTCAGCAGGGAAACCCTTGTGTCAGCCGCGTTTTGATTCATTCATTCATTAAAAAAACAAAACAAACACACACAACCACTATTATGAATGATTAAATGATGGCTTGTAAAGAAAGAAGCACAGTAAGTGATGTCTATACACACTGATTCATTAGTAAGGGCGTTTTAAAATATGCTGACCTTGTAGCTACTTACCAAACAATACACATATTTAAACAAGAATGAATTAAAAATTTAAGTATTGTTTCCATCATCAAAAATGCATCGGCATGCGATGATGCGATCATGGTGATGTATACCGATCAGCCACAACTTTAAAACCACTGACAGTAGAAGTAAATAACATTGACCATCTTGTGACAATTCAATGTTCTGCTGGGAAACTTTTGGACCTGCCATTTGTGTGGACACCACAGGACACCCCCAGAAGGCCTACGTCCATTCTGTGATGAGTAACAACTGTTCTGGAGGCACAAGGGAGACCTACACAATATTAGGAAGGAGGTCATAATGTTATGTCTAATCGGTGTGTATGGAACTGTATGGAGTTGAGTTACATATTTCCTGAAAATTGACTTTGGGGTTCTTTATTCACCTTTATTACTGGAGTATTTTTCTGTAACTGCTTCAAACAGCATAACAGTGAAATAACAGTGCTTATGGATGTTTTCAGGGTTCTTATATTATGACCTTTGTGTATAGCTTTAAATGAACTAACATCAGGTTAGTAATCAGTTAATAAATACCAACTTAATGTATGACATTTGTGTGAGTGAGAGAAACTTCAGAGCTTCTTCCAGAATATGTATCATTTTCCCAAGTCATAAACAACTGTTTACGATTCTGATACAGCTGTAGCGGTCCCTTAGAGACAGCAGCTGTTATAGTATTCTACTGTGCCCAAAAATTGTGTCAGTATCTATTTGCACGCCGAGCACGGGGCTAAGATCTGATCTCAAGTGCTGGCTGGGGACGCGTGTGGAGACGCAACTCAATGCCAGTGTTGGAACTCACTCCCCTACCCCTTGCTTGTTTAGTTGTTGGCATCCTTGTGAGGACTGATGAGGTCTGGTGTGCTTGGTTCAGTCATTCTTTCAGGGTAACGATGAAGTCTGAACTTAAGCTAGAGTTAAACTAAGTTCAGAGTAATGAAGGCAGTTACCAGCGTCATCCCAAACTCTCTGCCTGTTCTTAGCTGTGTGCTTTCTGATTGGAGCTGAGATAATTTTAGATAAATGTTATATTATTACGTTTAAGCACAAAAACTGCAGGAACCAGCCAAAGCCATCCTTAAAACAGGAAGGGAAAGGCCATGGTCGTATTTAAAAGGCTTTGTAGTGAAATGCAAATGTGAGGTCCTTAGGCACAGTGTGGCTAAATAACAGCAATGACACATTTCCTGTATAATGCCAGTCAAGAAGGACAAAAGAATACACATTCACATGCATGCTCGTATACAGAAATACGGTCCCAGCACAGAGAGTGTATAAACTGACTGTAAAAAACATCCTATTGATATGTGACTGTCATCTGGGGGCGTCAAGACGAGCAGATATTTAACCCTGAGGTGGTAAACGTTGGCGTCGTGTCAAGCGGAAGTGGAGAGAAGAAAAGTGTGCGTGCTGAATAATTGAAAGCACAGGGGGACATTTCAAGAACAAAAGAGTCCCTCTAGATAAATGCCACCTCGACCTGCTTCCCTTGAGAGGATGTTTATCAGTCAGCCTTCTCACAATGCCTGGGAATGCACAAAGGCACAACAAATACACACAGACTATTGAGCACAGAAATATTCATACCCGCTGCTTGCTGTAGATGAAAGCGACATCAGTAATGGATGGTAATGGTAGCTGCCCTGCACTGCATACAAGTCGTGACTCTGGGTGTTCAAGGAAAACGATTAACTTCATTCATCCAAGGAAAAGACTCATAACTCATGTCCTGTAATGCTACAAAGCATTAGAGGCACCAACATGCGTCCTGTGTTTTTTTCTAAAATGGTTGCGAGGTTAACTGGGTGATGTCTTGCCAAATGATACTTTAGTTTGGCTAACTTCATGGTTCTGTTTGGTAGCTGAGGCCAAAATACATATCATCACATTGTACAGCTTAACACAAGTAGTGTTTGCATGTATGCATGCCATTTTTATTCAGTAGAGGTTTATCAATTATTAATTGATATTTTTATTGGTTAGATTTGAGTTATTGTGGACTCCTAGGAGTCTGGGTATAGTCAGTTTTGAAAAGCATGGTTTTAAAATACTTCTGCAATGGCTTCAGCCATGCTTGCAGACTCACTAATATTAGCTCATTATCACAAAACACAAAGTGCATCTGGGGCTGATAGGAATCAACCCAGACATTGTAGAAATTAATTCAGCATGTCTGCACCAGATCCATCAGTACCTCTGGTAAATGGCAAAGTGTTATTACAAGGCAATAGACAAGTCTGTGTTCACATGATAATGTTTCAGAAGCCCAAGCTAAATGACCAACTAAGGATAACGTAACAGCTTTTGTTTAGTACAGCTACACCATAAGATATCAGTAAAATGTGCATTTGTGTAGGTTGTTATATGGTTTGTTACATGTAGTATGTTTTTATTTGCTCATACATGACTGGAAGAATTTGTCCTTTGCATTATTCAAGACAGAATTTAACTGTCATTTTACAACTCATTTAGAGATACAGTATCTGGCCATTTCTTTCCGGACATAAAAAATGAGGTTTAACTACTACTTCATCATGAATTCATTCATTTACTACTTTTTCTTTTTAGTGAGTGGCGTAAAGGGACTACATCTGGTTGTGCAACTTTGTGTCGCATAATGTGTGTATATCCCTGGGCACAGAACATTTGGATTAATATTGAATGGGTTGGTGAGAAATAATAGCCTGCATCATTAATGCGGAAAAATATTAGAAATGACACCAAATACCTTATTCACCTTATTCACTGGAATGTTAATTACTGGATTATCAGTCATTCATAACATAGGTTTGAGTTCAGGCTATTGGAAATACCTATTGCTATTTTCATTTCATTTCAGCAAAGAATAACCTTTACTTTATATAATTTTTTTTGGACACACCTTCTCATTCAAGGTTTTTCCATTGTCACTTTCTGCATTGTAGAGCTGTACTGAAGATATCAAAACTTGTGGAAGTATGCTGTAAACAATAAAGCAGAATATGTCCTATATTTTAAAGCAGTCACCTTTTGATCTGATGACGGCTTTGCACACTCTTGGCATTCTCTCAGTCAGCTTCGTGAGGCAGTCACATGGAATGGTTTGCCATTAAAAGGTGTGCCTGGTCAAGAGTTAATTTGTGGAATTTCTTGCCTTCTCAGTGTGTCTGGCACCATCAGTTGTATTGGTACCGGTGGTAGAGGTAGTGCTGGTACACAGTTTTCCACAGATGATAGTTCTACTTGACTTATTTTCTAATCCATATTATGGCAAGAACCGCTCAACTAAGAACTTTGAGTGTTTCCTTGTGTGCAGTCACAAAAACCATCAAATGCTTCATGGTCGAACTGCAGCAAAGAAGCAACTACTGAGAAAGAACAACAAGACGAGAATTGCTTGGGCCAATGAGCACAAGGAATTATATCCAAGGAATTAGATCAGTGGAAATCTGTACTTTGGTCAGATGAGATTTTTGGTGCCACCAGCCGTGTCTTTGTGAGACAAAGAAAAAGGCGAGCGGATAGTTTGGACGTGTGGTTCCACCATGAAGCGTATAGGAGGAGGTGTGATGGTGTGGGAGTCGCTGTGCTGGCGACCCTGTTGGTAATTAATTGAAGATTTGGGGCCCAATTGACCTTTGGCTAAGCCCCGCCCCCCTTAGTTACTGTTGCTACGTCCGACATTCTCTTCTGGGCTGTGGTTTTCTGGTTATCTATAAGGCTCTGGTATCAATATCAAGGAGCAACACTGTTCATGCAAAGCTGGGTACGTCTCTATTCACTTCTATAATCGTTATTACGAAGCAAACGGACTAACGTTACGCACGTATAACGTTGTATTTCTTCAGCGTGTGCTAGCGTATCAACAACTATGCAACTTAAACTGTAACGGTGATGTTTTGGTTAGCTCCACAGGGTTTTGCGCGCACATCATTGGGCTTATCCATACCCTGGATGCTGGATATATACCGACAGTATAGCCTGCCGAGACCGAAAATATGAGACGCCTGCGTTAAAGTCAATGGAGCGCTGTGGAAAAAGTGTCGGACCCCTGTGGGAGCTCTCTTGGCTGTGATTGGTCAATCTACGTTCTAGGGCGGGGCTTAGCCAAAGGTCAATTAACCAGCATGGCTACCACAGCATCCTGTAGCAACATACCATCGCGTCTGGTTTGCCCTTAGTGGGACCTTCATTTGTATTTCCACGGGACCATAAGCCCAAACACAACTCCCGGCTATTTGACTGAGAAGGAGAGTGATGGAGTGCTGCATCAGATGACCTGGCCTCCACAAACATCCTGACCTAAACCCAGTTGAGATGGTTTGGGATTAGTTGGACCGCTGAGCGAAGGCAAAGGAGCCAACGAGCGTTCAAAAACTCAGGGATCTCCTTCAAGACTGATGGCAAACCATCCCAGGTGACTACCTCATGGAGCTGATTGAGAGAATGGAAAGAGTGTACAAAGCTGTCATCGAAGCTGAAGGTGGCTGCCTTGAAGAATGTTTACTATGCATGTACAAGCTGATCCTTGTATCACTAATAAAGACAATTCAATTCAATAATTTAGTTGAATCTTACACGAACTGACATGGACAGAATTGGCAATAGAATATAATGAATGTGAGCCAGAGCCACATGCACTGTTTAATTTTAATCACTATATGCATTGATGTGTCACATACAGAGTGCATGCTTTGTCCCAGGAAATCAGTTGAATTGTGGTAACACTGTGCCAGTACAATTTACACCTACCTAACCCAGCGTCATGTGTCATACTGACTACTGTTGTAGTTGTTATTTTTATTACAAATTATTGATTGCAGTAATCACTCTGCACAAAAGCTGGTACACTTTTCCCAATCAATCACAAAGTGTATACTCACTGAATTTGCATTAATCCCAAATGCAGCAGGAATTTGTCACGCCCAAATTTTTGCAAGTTTAATTGTGATTTCTGAAGATTCTGACTTTGAGAAGGAGAAACAAAGACATTTTATTTTGTCAGGAAATATGATTGCTCGGGTCACTGAATCACTGAATCGCGTGCTGTGCACAGCAGGGGGCTTGGACAAAGAGTAAACAGAAAGTGGCTCCTCATTTTTTCCCCTTCTTTCATCTTTCTTTATTCAACCCCCCATGCACCCACCTCCATGTCTTGTTTTGGCTAATCTTCACAGGCCATGGTAGTGACGAAGACCTGGTGGGGGGTTCGGTGAAGAGACCCCAGAAGGGCCCTGTGGCCAGAGTGCAACCCCCTCTCTAGTCTAGTGCTTTGTCTTCCTTAAAGGATGGATCCGCCACTTGCTTCCTGGCTGCTCCCAAAATACGTCCCCCTGCAAGCTTCCTGTGCATAATTGTCCCCAGCTGTATCACTGTGGATAAATAGGGCCGTGGGGACAACAGATTTGTAATTTTGGGGTAAGAGTGAAAAGGAGGAAAATTGGTAGCAGGCCACAGAAATTAGCATTCTTTTGGCTTTAGAGGACATTAAACATTAAATAGCTGCAAAGTCCCCTAAGTATTGGCGTCTCGGGAGCGAGGGTGATGGTGGGGTGGAGAGATGAGAGAAGGTGGTGGTGGTGGCGGAGGGGGTGGTACGGATCAGAGCTTCTTTCAGGTTTTTTGTTTGGGCCACAGATGGTTGGTTTCACCAGACTATGTGCCTCCTGCAGTGTTTAGCCCAGGAGATGCAAGGGGTGCAACTATCTATTATTGATGCTTGTTTGGAGGGGTTTGCTGTGCTTCGTTGGCTTTCACTTATCAGCTTTCATGTGTCTGTTACATACACCGCGACTTGTCGGCGAAAGGCTTCCACACAGGGTATGCACAAATACGACAATGAACAAATATCTCTCTCAGCTTTGTTTTCACAAACTCACGTTGCTTGATTATCAACCATTGAACGTAATGGCTCCTGGCTCATGTAGAGGTAATGGCTTTATTCAAGCATGGCATGACGGTAGCTTTGTTAGTTTTTAACTCACGGTGAGCGTCTTGATGATCAGTGCGACTTGCCCATGACTGCGGGGCTGGGGTTTAAAAAGAAAGCCATCCACTTGGACACATTCGACTTCCTGTAGTGAGCCCGAGTTCACAACAATGGCTGAACACAGTGTTTTTCTTTTGTTGCAGACGAAGGCGATTCCTTTAAAGTCCCTGTCCTTATGCTTGGGTAGTGTGATGGTCTTCACATTACAATAGCCAGTGTCCTGTTTTATCTTGCTTTTTAAGAATCCTTTCAGTGCTGGCTGCATTAAAATGGTCAATGGAAAAGTGTAGTGATTCTTCATTTTGCAAAAAAAATAAATGTGTTTGTGTGTATGTTTTTTGAATGTACATTTGGTACGTTACCTTAATCCTTAACGCCACATGTTTATTTGACCTTGCAAAGCGGTCTTTCAAGCAGAGAGCATAAGAGATAACACTGTATTTGAGCAGAGAGTTGAGGAATTCCAGAAATGACAAAAAAAGAAAAAGAAAAAAGAAAACAAATAATAGACACATTTTCAAGACTAATGTATAGGATATGAACGTGACAAAAATTAGCAGGCCTTGCTCTTACATGTTTATACAGTATTTTTAGTTGGGCATTAAAAGCATTGCATTTTGCCAAGTCAACAAGACAGAGCAGAACGGCTATTGCTGTCATGTACTATAACAAATGGATTGCTGAAACTAACCTGTGACAGACTGTAATTAATTACAAGCTCCTACGTGCGAAATAATATTTTTACAGTCCGCGCGGTTAGGTTTGTTTGTTCTCCGCACGTCTCCCGTGGCAAAAGTGAAAACTAAAATCTGGCTCCTGTCTCTGCAGCCTGCTTAGCATGGTCCCACCTTTCGTCACCATCGCGCAAGGCTGCGAATAAAAACAAGGACTTGATGGACTGCCTGCCATTTCTGCGCTCGCTTGATATGTTTTAATTAATTAAGCCCTGCAAAGAAAGGTCCCAGAAAAGAAGCCTGAGAAGCAAACTTCGCCGGCTCTCGTCATATGGAGCTCCAGCTGATTTGATACCATGCGACCCCAGGTTTTCGTCCAACTTTATTGTTGCTCTTCCCATGTCCCTATCTGAGTGCTGCCTCACTCATCAACGTGGGCTAAGATCAGATTAGCAGCCTCTTAGTCAGTCACACGTGGATCTTTTGTTCATTATGGTTCTCCAGAGCTCACCTTCAGCAGAGATCTTATTGCACCTTGCATTCATTTCCCACTGTCAGCAAATGAGCACTGAGTGCATCCTAACTTGATTTCCTTCTTTGTATTTACACTTCGCATCACAAAGTGCTCTGACCTAGAAGGCCCTCTATTTCTCTCATGCGTTTCTAATTCAATAAGTTCTTTGTTCAGAACAAAGGGAATATGAACTTTCTGTGGCAGGACGCATTTTTTGTAAAACTGAAGTTTTCTGATGCGTTGCCAAATGACCCAGTAAAAAGGATAGCTTGTCATGCTGAATTTCAGTCGTCTGCTTTTGTTGTTGAAGAAATCTGTTTTAAAAGGGGATTTGCTGGGAGAGAAGTGTCGTGGGAAGAATATGAAGCAGTGTAACACTGCAAAACCTAGTGAGCTCTGAAGACATTTCCTGCACATGACAACTATATTATTGTTAAAGTTTGAAGAAAACCTTCAAACTGTAACCGTCAGACTGTGACCGCAGTTCTATTCACCTGCATGAAGGTTGAATAAGACACTTTCCATTTTGCCACTTAAAGGACAGGACCCACAGTCTGCAAATTATGTCACTACCAGACAATTTTGAGTATGCCTTTGGCAGAGTTACAGAGAGTAAAGCTATGGCTGCTACTGAGGTTTTAGTCCAGACGATACCACCAGCTACGATCATTGTTTGTGAATAGTGCCCTGTTATTGAAATGATTCCAAAAAAACCAAAAAAAAAAACACCCATTACAGCCTTGAAATACAATCTCCTGAGAGTCACCATTAAACGGATGTCTTCTTTTGGAGCGGATTTCCAGATGCTTTGCTGAGCTGTGACTAGAAGCGTGCTTGTGGCTCAGCAATACAAGTCAGACCTTCCACGCATCAATCGGACTTACAGCCACATTCAGCTGCACTGCCGGGCTGCGGATAGATTAGACCCAAACAAGCTGACCAGCTGCTTCTTCAAAGAAAAATTTACGTTAAAACTCTTGAAACTTTCAGTTTTGTGTGCATTTCCAATTTGCCTACAAAAAGTGGAAAATTGGAGAAATTTTACTGCCACTCTTCAGGCTAAATCATCCCTTTGTGCCCTCTTCTTCAGCAATGATTTAAAGGCATCTGATTGCACCAGCTGTTGAATGAACATGACAAGCTAATATTTGCATAAGGAACTGGATGGAAATGGCCGTTAATTTGCCTTTTTTTGAAATTTGCATTATATTTGCATTCCAACCTTGCTACTTTTGCAGCGACCGAGTAGAAGTGCTGCTGCCGGGAGCCGAGCTCACTGTCGGTGTGTGTGGGTGTTTTACGCAACCACCTTATGGAAAGCATGATGCACGCGTGCGGTTATAGTACACACGTTAATGTTCAGTTCACACAGCACAGACCGTGATGACATACATTCATGTCTTGTGTTGTGAGTCACAGCATGCCACAGGAGCAGCTCGGACACCTCGCAGCTTGTGCTTCATAGGCTATGTGCTATGTGATTAATTATCTAATCATGTTCTCATCTCTGTCCTTTTCTGTTTTTTTGTTTTTTTTCTTTAATTTTTTAGTCCAGGAATACAAACTAATGAGAAAACAAGCATAGTCTCTGATAAATTGCCTGTTAGTGCAAGGTCAGATGAGCCATCTGGAAGCCCTGACAGAACCTGTTCAAGCGGTGGTAGTGTTTTTATGTGTGTGGTATACTACACCTAATGATAATTAAGGCTCCACAACAGAATCATGACCACCTTGGGAATTGTTAAAGTAAAACTGGAAAGAAAAGTCAGAAGGAGAAATAGAACGTGGAAGTAACAATTTTAGAAAACCAAAAATGCGTCTGAGTATCTTCCATCACCGGTGTGTGGCACTACATTCTGTAGATTCTGCAAACCGAAACTCATTTTTCTGTTAGGATTTAAACGGAGTGGGAGTTGGATTCAAAATAACCCACACTGTGTGTTCATGGCAATGATGATATCCAGGGCAATAGGTTTTGGACAACAATGAAGCAATTGGCTAGAGGCCTTGGATACACACAGGGTGCACTCCTGTATGCTCATTAGTTTGTGTCCTTTGGTTAAGGTTAGGTAAACAAATTGCAGCTTTGGTTAAACTTTGTTGCTTTCTTTGTGTTCTTAAGCCAAGATACCTCCCTTGCCTTGGCCAAGTGCTGACAGTATCTAAACACAAACATAAAAAAAAAAGTTGATTGACCCTGTAGGCGGAAGTGGATATTACAGTTCAAGCTCAGATGTATTCTTTCTTGCCGGTGTTAGTCAGAGAATGAAAGAGAAAGTCATTGATATTCAGGTAGAGGATGCCTCCCACAATTCTCCAACCCCCCGCTCAAGTGCTTATTAATTCAGAGTCAGAGGAACAATAAGCATAATTGCATGTGATTGTTTGTCTTGCTCATTTGTTTGAATTGCTTATTTGTATGACTTTGACCAAATGTCATTATCTGCTGCTGCTCATATCCACAGAAGGCATCATGAACGCAGTGTGTGCTGAAACAATCTTTCATTGATTCAGTCAAGGCCTAACTATGTTAACTGGGTAGAGATCACCATGGCCATGCCTCAGTGTCCTCTGTCTCTCTGGAACAGCATAAACGAGGCTGTAATGGAAGATATTACAAAGGAAAGTCCATAACGACACATCTCTATGAGTATTTTTGGCTCATGTTTTACTACTGGTGACTGAACAGATTTTAGCCAGTCTAAAACCTGGTAGCGTTCCCTCCACTATACACCGGAGTACCTTAAGCCTGACACAGACACACACAAAAAACAGTTTAGGAACAACTAAGAAAACATGAAGAACAGCACAAGGTGTTGACCTGGCCTCCAAATTCACTAGATCCCAAACTGATCAAGTGTCTGTGGGATGATCCACAGAGGCCCCTCCCCTCAACCCATAGGACCCAAAGGCCCCCACTAACAACATTCTGTTGCCAGACACCACAGGACACCCTCAGAAGGCCCATGTCCATTCTCTGATGAGTCACAACTGTTTTGGAGGCGCAAGGGAGACCTACACAATATGAGGAAGGTGGTCATAATGTCCTTAAAACAGATACTGTATTTTCAACATTTCAAGCTTAAAAGAGAAGATAAGTATGTAAGAATCATGCCAACAATGGATTTGTAAATAAAAACCTTTCTTTCCATCCCACTGAAAAAAAAAAACTGACTCAGTTCAACCAAAAACTGTACTTTTGATCAACATGTGAACTAAAATCATGTGGATATAATGATGTCATGATGGACAGCTTTCTAATGGTTTTGTGTGTTTGTTGCCATATGTTGTCTTATTTCATGTTTGATGCTCATAGGTGAAATGCTGGCAGGTACATGAGGATGAAAAGTAACACAACTAACTCCTGGACAATGAAACATGCACAAAACTAAATGTGATAGTGACATCATCCCTAGAATGTTCTGTTGTGTTCCGTTGTCATAGAAACACGATGCTGCATCATTCCCACATCGACCTTTGGAGAGGTGAGACCAATCTGAAAAAACTTTATTATTTTGTCCTTAATAGAACTATTTTCAACTGGCTAAACCATACATTTACATGCTTTTGAGATTGTTTACATGTGACGTACATTTTCTCACAAGTTGCAGTCTAAATAAAACTGAGCTAATATGTGAATCTTTGAATGTAAACGAAGGATGCTAATTCACCTTTTGGCCTGTAAAACATTATTTTCATTTGTAAATGTTGCTTGTCTTGTCCTCTATGCTACATTTCCACAAAACAGACTGCTTTTATAGTGTTTTTTTTACAGTACAACCAAATTATGTTGACTGAAAGACTTGTAGTCTTCACTTGTGATCCTCTGCAGTTTATGTTGTAGATGTCTTCAACAATAATGGTTATTTAATCGTGTTTTAATTAAATATAGCACCTAGTGCTATTCTTATGTGCATTAGTTTATTGAACAATACATTTTCGTGTATAATCTTATGTGAAATGCCTTTCTCACCAGTTACATTCCAAATCACATTAAGTTAGTAGGGCCTATGTGAATTTTTGAAAGTAAACAGAGGATGCTAATTCAGTTTTTGGCCTGTACAACATTATTTTCATTTGTAAATGTTGCTTTTCTTGTCATCTGTGTTACATTTCCATAAAACAGACTGATTTTATAGCAGTTTTTTACACTACAACCAAATTATGTCGACTGAAAGGTTTGCAGTCTCTGAACTTGTGATCCTCTGCAGTTCCTTTTATAGATGTGTTCTAATGATTATTTAGTCAGGTTTAAATTAAATATTGCCCCTGGTGTTATTCTGATGTTCATTAGTTTATTAAATAATACATTTTCTTGTTTAATCTTATCTTATCTTATGTGAAATACCTTTCTCAACAGTTACATTCCAAATAACATTAAGCTAATATGTGAATCTTTGAAAGTAAACAGAGGATGCTAATTCACTTTATGTCCCTTACAACATTATTTTCATTTGTAAAGATTTATTAGCTGTTTTTTTCTTGTTGATTGACAGCAGAATACGCACTTGGCTGGTCAGAAGTGTCATCAGCTGGAGATCAGCTCACAGAAAAGTAAGAAATTCCTTCGTACAGGGAATCATAGACACACAGTCACTTTTAATTGTTTATAAAGACAAGACTTGAATACTTATTAAAGTCACAGAACAAAGTTTTACCAAGTTTAATTAATTGTCACCTTCCACTGGCTGAGACAACGAGGAATGATATATTACATGAAATATTTGTGTATACATGCAAATTCTTTTCTTTCCTTCAACCACTGCGTATCAATGCCAGTGTTACAACAGTCACCTGTGTCTCCAAACTTAACTTTTTTCCTATTTTTCATTTCAGGTGGCACTGTGACAGGAAGAGGCAGAAACCATGAGGCATTTGCTGAGATTACGACACACATAGAAGAAGGCGCAGGAGATGGAGGACATAGAAAGACTGGAGAGGGACAACATGAAAAACGGTGGCACACAAAACAACAAGAAAATGGCACAGATAGTAGCTTAAACATTCCCTCTACATCACTATACAAGAGGGTAACTAGTGTATTTAGGTCACACAGTTATGTGCGCAAAACTAAAAAAGAGAGCAGTAAAACAAAGGGGAACAAACGGGGGGAGATAATACAGGGGGGTTGTTGAGTTAATTTCACAGATTGTTGACAGCAGCAACAGGGTTGTTCACCCCCTGGCCATCGTGTAAAATGTATCATCAGATGTAATCTGTCTGGGTAATCAGATGTAATCTGTAAAGTAGTAGTATCTGCATAGTAGAGGTGCGGACACCATTGTCTGGCGTTCACCTGACGAGGGCTCTGTCTGGCATGCTCCGGTTGCAGGAATCAAAGTACGACCTGTAAGCAGGGTTGACCATGCTGTTCGTGTGCAGCATGGTCAGGATCTTGAAGTATGGCGTCTTCTCTCTGCCTTCACCACGAGACAGTGACAGTTGGGCCGTGTGTTGAGCTCCCTTCGCTCGGTTGTTGAGACCACAGCTTGTGTCTCTTCCCTTCCTAGTGCGTTCTGTGTAGGGCTGCACTGTGCAGCCCGGTGATGTGTGCTGCCAGCTGGGCATCTTGAATGGCTATCCACGGCCTCCAGCCTGGTGTGGTCGCTCCGTCTTCTGCTGCCAGCGTTCTACATGACCCCATTAACTGCACAGTAATTCCACCGTGTCCACACAGTTTCTCCATCCCACCACAACTCCTGTCGGTTTGATTCATTTTTTTTTGCTTATTTGCGTTATTTGTTTGGGTCAAATATTTTCTTTCGTTGCTCATTCGGTTTATTTCTGTGTGGGTTATTTGGTTGAATATTTTCATTCGCTGGGTGGCACAGTGGCGTGGTGGTTAGCACTGATGTCTCACAGCAAGAAGGTTCTGTGGTTCCGTGGGCCTTTCTGTCTGCATGGGTTCTCTCCGGGTACTCCAGCTTCCTCCCACCGTGCTATGACATGCTCATTAGGTTCATTGGTGATTCTAAATGCATGTGAGTGTGAATGGTTCTGTATCTCTGTGTTAGCCCTGTGATAGACTGGAGACATGTCCATGTCATTCGTTTATTTGTGTTAATATCCAGCTGTTAGGTTTGCTTTTAGCTAGTAGGTTTATTACTATTCCTGGCCCCTGCCCACAGCTGAGTTTTTGGTGTTAAGTTGTTTTGTTTCATTATTAACATGTTGTTGTTGTTGTGATTAATGGTCTAAATTTTTAAATATGGTCAGTTTTTTCCATCTTTAGACTGGCTATAGACGGCAACAGTTTGAGAATATTTGTGTTTTCTCTGTGATGAGAATGATCCCTGAGTTGGTTAAGTTTTGTTTCTCTGCCGACTGAGTGAGTGGCTGTTCACTGTAAATTTGAATTTGCAGCGGATTTGCTCCTGGAGTGGCTGAGTGTCTTAGTTTGCACTTCTTGCTAGTGGTCAAGTCGGGTAGTACATTGCGTTTATCTGCCAAGTGAGATGTAAGATGTTTGAATGGTGATGTTTATTGATTATATATCAATCAAATGTGGTAGGACTCAACTGAGCTGGTTAAATAGACGTCTAGATTCATGATTCTTTAGTCTTCTTTGGTGGCCGGTTCAATGAGCCGGATCCCCAATCTTTTTTTCACCACTAATGGAGAACCCGAAGCTGTGTGGACACGGTGGAATTACTGTGCAGTTAATGGGGTCATGTAGAATGCTGGCAGCACAAGATGGAGCGACCGTATCGGGCTGGAATCCATGGATAGCCGTTCGAGATGCCCAGCTGGCAGCACATGTCACTGGGCTGTGCAGTGCAGCCCTACACAGAACGCACTAGGAAGGGAAAAGACACGAGCTGTGGTCTCAAGAGCCGAGCGAAGGGAGCTCAACACACGGCCCAACTGTCACTGTCTCGCAGTGAAGGCAGAGAGAAGACGCCACACTCCAACATCCCAACGATGCTGCACACGAACAGCACGGCCAACCCTGCTTACAGGTAGCAATACCCTTATACTTGTCAAATTGGTTGTTGGGGAGAAAGTTTCCCCATAATCAATTCCCATCCCAGCTGGGGACACATGTGGAGATGCATTGTAATGGAAAGTGTGACCAAAGGTACTTAAAGCTGTACAGTTATGACTGGATTGCCCAGGACGGATGTTAATGCCAGGTCTGGATGGGACCCTAGACCACCTCTTAATGTGGTCAGAAGTTGGATATCACTCACTTGTGTCCTCACTGCATCCTGGGTGTGCTCACACCTTGTTGTGGGGAAACAAAATGACAGCTTCACCTAGGCTTCACCTAGCCCTAGTCAGGAGTAAAATGACATCTAGTTGACAAGGGACACTCTGAAGACAACAGTGTACACATTTTAGCAAGATGAAACTGTCTGAAAGAGGAAACGATCTGACAGACATTTAAACCTGAACTCTGCTGAGATTAACAACTGACACTATGGCCGCAGGTGGGAGGGTGGAGGGTGAACAACCCTGTTGCTGTTGTCCACCTGGGAAGTATTCTGGATAAGAAGTGAAACTTTGAGAAACTCCAGTCCAGTTGCATTCTTTTAAACATTTAGAAATATTTTAGACAACAATGGATTCCTAACCTGTCCAAATTTAGATAAAGAAAACTGAAATATTAGACAAACCACTGCAACCACCTGGAAATACCAAGGCAAACCACTTGATAGTTAAACATCACGCTTCCAGCCTCAACGTAACTAACCTGACCATATCTACTCTAACCAAGGCTAAATTAACCTAACCAAGCCTTACCTGCTATAACCGAATCCAGCCCCACTGAGAAAATAAAAACCCAAATGGGGAAACTGTGACTAAATAATTTAATCTATTTATAAAAACATTTCAGTAACCATCTAGAAACCAGAACCTGCCATGACCTTTCCTAACCAAACCTAACTTGACCTCACCTAAGAAAAGTTATTAACCTTATTTTGTCTAATTCAACCAAGAACAGCTAACCTAACCCGACCTACCTAGGCTTATCTAATAAAGCCTGACCATGACAAGGATAACTAGTATTGCTAAACCAAAGCTTTGATCAATGCTTCCTCATGTGCTGATGTCCTAGCAGGCTGAGGTGTCCTTTACCAAGACACAGAAAGTTATGAAATAGTGCATGTGACGTGTACACATACTGTAAATGGGCCATGGGTACATACATGACCAAATATGTGTCAGCAAGGTCTAGACATCTTGAAAGTGCCACACTGGCCATTGAGAAGGTAAATTAAGCAGAGAGGGAAGAATCTGTGAGGCACTATGTATTGCTTTTAAGTATGAAAAGTGCCATATAAATAAAATCTGATGATCAGTCCCATATGTGTTAAATTTGCACCAGTTTGTACCTCCTTAAAGCTGGATTGATCTTATCCCACTTGTTAAAATTAAACAAATCCACTCCTTACAAGGATCAAGCATGGAAGGCTGTCAACCAATGACGGGTAAGATCCCCCCACTAAACCTCGGGACAACCTAAGGCAGGTGCAGTCACGACTGCTTGACCTTGACACCACTGTGAGCAAGCACAGTGTGCGAGAACCCTGTGACTTGTGCTTTTGTAAAATGACAAGGAACACAGGACATGGCTTGACAGGAGATGGAAGTAAAAATAATAACTATTTAGGAAGAACTTATGGGCAGGCAGGTATGGAAGGCTGGTTTGCCAATGACGGGTCAGATCCCCCTGCTAAACCTCGGGACAACCTAAGACAGGCACAGTCACAATTACTTGACCTGGTTGCTACTGTGTGCAGGCACATAGCAACACTATGACTCTGGTTCTTCCACAAGAAGACTTGATTGCACAGACAGTTAATTAGATTGATTCAGTTTTGAGGAAGTTGTGCTTTGGCCTGAAGTGGTGAATTTCTTTAACACCTGGGACTTGGGGAGACACCCTATCACTGAGCTTTACTAAGCTGTCTTCAGGTGATGGAGCAGCATCTTAATAAACACTGATAAAATCTGGACATGAAACTAGGTCCCTTGACAATAAATGGTAGTAGGGGCCATAAAATATGATACATGGATATCAGACCTGCAGGAACATCAAGCTTGAGTTAGAGGTAAGGAAAATGTAATTTAAAAAGTTCAGACAAGGTTGGAAGAAAAGGTCAAGGATAGGAAATGTCGTGGTAAGGGTTAACAGAGAACAGCAGTAATACAGACTGTTAGTAAGTGTTCAACAACAAATGAATTTCACATCTCATGGTTAAGGTTTGGTTCAGGTTAAGCAGCCTGGAAAGGGCTTACACAAACTAGTTAAGTTAATGTCAGGGTTAGGTGAGGTTAAGAATATAAACAGTCAGCACTCAGTTAACCAAGAATGGAATCACTCAGTCCACCCAAGATGCTCTGAATTGACTCTGACTTTGATAAAGGTTGCTTAAATGTTTATGGGTGTGCTGTATGCTGACAAAACAAGTCACCCCCTCTGCTGTCTGATTTAGCTTCAGAGTTTCAAGTGGTTGCCAGGTGGTTGCAAGTGAATTGCTAATGTTGTGTTTGGTTATCACACTTCCTGCTCTCTTTCACACAAAAAAAATTGTTGGGACAGATTACAGTCCTGCTAAAATATAATTCTAAAACACTTGAAAATAATGGCCTTCAGTCCTCAGTCAAGGCCTCCACCAACTCTTCCTACAGAGCAGCTTTTGCTTTTCCAATCACATAAGCTGCAGCTCTTCTAGTCTGACAGAACACGAGTGACAGAACTCTTCTTGCACCGAACCTTCCACCTGTGAAACCTAACTTCACCTCATAGTCCTCAGCCTCCTTCAGCATATAACAGCTGAGTACAGCAGCTCTCCTTCCACCTCTGCTGCCAACAGCGACGGCAAAACCCTGCTCCTTCTCAGCAACTGACAGTTTACTACAACCCTCAAGTTCCCTCCACACTCTCCATCTGGATCCATCAGCTTCCTTCTACTCTGGTGACTTCATCCTGCCTGGGTCTAAGAGTCACAGATCATTCTGTTTCTACCTTATAAAATAAAGCATATTTAAAATAAATAATACTAATAGTCTGTTTTTCCTCTTTAAAGTCTCTCCTGGTTGAAATACATTGAGTTAAAATTGTGTACTTTCATAATTATACTACTACAAGTGCAGAGGCTGCAGTCCGTCTGGTCCAATAAATCTTCCACCTCACTGTTAGCTTTAGAATTAGCATTCACACACTTGTGACTAGTTGCTAATTTTCCAATGATCTTTAGTTTGTAATACAACTAGAAATCATATAGTTCCTCCAGCTGAAGAGTCTGGTATGTTTGGAAATGGATTACTACACTGAGATTAGTGAATAGTGAATTATATTTTAAAATATGCATTTATTGTACAAGAAAGCAAATTTGTTTTCTTTAAATGAGCTTGATTTCATAGCTTGTTAAAGACGGTATTCCGAAAGACGTGATCGAGTTCACACATGGAGACCACAGTGAAGGGCTTCACCGGCACCAAGATGGCCCATCACGGGGCTGATGCAGCAGCTGGTGAAGGGGTGTGCTGAGACAGACCAGATGCACAACAACCAGAAAACCTCGGAGGTGATCTTGAACACAACAGGAGGATCACAGCGCCATGCAGAGCATCCTGCCTCATGGGGACGATGATTAAAATGATAATAATTATAATAAAACACTAGCATTGCTCAAGAGTATTTAAATCCACTCATGAATGCACATTGCAATAACCTGCTTCAAACTGTCATGATCACACAAGTTACAAGAGAATAAGTATTTCATCTACAGCTGAGTTCATGTCGCAGGCCAGATTAGATCCTCTGGTGTTCTCAGGTTTTGGCCTGCGGGGTATGTTTGACGCCCCTGTTTTACAGCATAATATAAGGTCACTAAAAGGAGTGTTTGTAATCAGCAGTTTTATTCATTTAATTGCATTATTTTAATTGCAACCATTATACAACGCAAAATATCACAGGAAGCAGTGACTCCTTGACAAAGACTCTACTGTGTGCTATTTCGGTGTGTTTTTTCACTGCCCAATAGCAATGTGTGGAAACATCAAATTGTATTAAATGTTTAATAACAGGAAAGAAAGCAAAAATACATTGATCAGCCATAACATTAAAACCACTGACAGGTCAAGTGAATAACACTGACCATCTTGTGACAATCCAATGTTCTGCTGGGAAACTTCTGGACCAGGCACTCATGTGGATGTTACTTAGACATGTAGCACCCACCTAGACCAGACCAGGCACCCCCACCCCATAGCAATGACACTCCTTGATGGCAGCAGCCATCCCCAGCAGGATGTGGTCAGTCATCCTAGTAATAACCCAGACCAGGAGCCCTATTCTCCGTTCATCACATCAGGATCAGATCTGCTATAGGATTTAAGTCTGACCGGGGCCATTTCAAAATATTCATGCCTTTGCTGCGGGTACGCTGTTATTTTACCGCTATGCTGTGGTGTTTGTGCACCAATTTTGGACAAAAACGTCAATCTCAGTCTCATCAGACAAAAACTCATTCCTTCACAGGATTTTGGGAGACTGCATATAGAGTGTGTTTTTGCAAATTCAGTTTGAATGTGTTTCATCAAAATAAATAAATAAATGAAAAAGGCTTGTCTTGCCACACTATCCCACAGCTCTGACAGACAAAGACTATACAGGTAGTACTTGCAAGAAAGTGATGAAAGAGCTGCTGTTGACTGCCGCTTGATAGCCTCCTTGGCCATTTTTTTTCTCCTTAAATGTCAAATGTGCTTTAACTTAGTTAAATATCTTATCCTTTATAGGTTCTTATCATTTATTTGCTCTCCTCTTCACCAGGTTTCTGCATTGCCTACAGTAAAAATAGACTGCTTGCAAAAAAAAACACAAGCCAATGCAAATAGTCTAAGTGGCTGTAAGAACACATAGTGAAGTCTGGCTCCTATTATTGGCTGCAATGAACTATTATTTTTAACTTGTACTTAGGTAGGTCTTAGGACTCAACTGCGTTTTATCAGCCACAACATTATGACCACTGTAAGCAGAAGTAAACACTGACCATTTTGTGTCAAGCCAATGTTCTTCTGGGAAACGTTTGGACCTGGCATTCATGTGGATGTTACTTAGACATGTAGCACCCACCTAGACCAGACCAGGCACCCCCACCCCATAGCAACGGCACTCCTTGATGGCAGCAGTCATCCCCAGCAGGACTGACACAGACACACACACAAAAGGGAACAACTTTAGGAACAACTAAAAAAAAACATGAAGAACAGCACAAGGTGTTGACCTGGCCTCCAAATTCACTAGATCCCAAACTGATCAAGTATCTGTGGGATGATCCACAGAGGCCCCTCCTCTCAACCCATAGGACCCAAAGGCCCCCACTAACAACATTCTGTTGCCAGCAGTGTTGTTACTGTAACGTAACTACTTTTTCGGGTAAAAAGTAGGGTAACGCGCTACTACTGAAAATTTGGTAACTTAACGGAGTTCCTTTTTCAAATCGGAGCAACGTTACTTTTCCCAGGGACAGATTTGACAGCGACGCTGCTGCCCCCCCCGCACGCACGCATCACTGTGACTCTCTCTATCGCGCTCTTCTCTCTCACCGGTAGCCTGACTCTGTCCAGGGACAGCGGGCCCCTCCCGCATCACTCTCTCTGTCACCTGACTGCAGCTGGATCTCTCTCTTCTCATCCTGTTTCTGTCAAAGATAACGTGTTGTGTCGGGCTTTTATACAAGCTAATGGACGTTAACATTAGAGCTAGCCTGTTAGGTTACGTTACAAGGCTGGTAAACGTTGGCTGCGCTGTTTCTAACCTACGTTCACTTTACTAGTCCCAGCTTCACCGTCACCAACTTTTTTTAAAATATTTGTTAAGAAAGTCTTTAAGGCCTCTATTTTTTTCTTCTCTTCTCTTCTTCTCTTTTCTTTCCTTTTCTGAGCACCGGACTTATGCTGACCGGACACTTTGAGCGTACTGAACCCCCCCCCCCCCCTGGGCCCGGGACATCAGACCCGTTTGTCCCCCCCTGTCTGTCGGCGGGCGTGTGACAGAGGCATTTTATTTTATTTACAGCCATCGAAATCATGGCATTTTTAAGTTATTCTTATTCGTTATAAGTTATTCTTTTTTCTGTTGGATTTAGATGAGGCATGTTTTATTTTGAGACATATGACCCATTTTGAGTTTATCATGTTGTTCCTAAGGAGCCTGTTGATACTATATTTTAATAAAGAGCACAAAAGAAATACCTGTTATGTCCTATGGTTATGTCCTCCATAGTAGAACTTTATGTAGGCCTACACTTAGGAACAGATATTGGGTTATGCCCAAAGTCAAGCAACATAAAAGTAACGTAAAAGTAACGAGTAACGTAAAAAGTTACTTTCTGCAGGGGGTAACTAAGTAAAGTAACGGGTTACTTTTTCAAGAAGTAACGAGTAACGAGCAAACACTACTTTTTAAAAGTAACTTCCCCAACACTGGTTGCCAGACACCACAGGACACCCTCAGAAGGCCCATGTCCATTCTCTGATGAGCCACAACTGTTTTGGAGGCACAAGGGAGACCTACACAGTATTAGGAAGGTGGTCATAATGTTATGCCTGATCGGTGTAAATACTATGCTGCTCTAGAACAGTTCATTAAAATAAATAAATAACTAAAAAGAAACAGAAAAGTATTACAGACAGTAGAATTAAGGATATTTTATTTGATTAAGCTGCATTTAATATTAATTTAAATCGTATACATTTATTTAACCATCTTATGAGTTACTGATTTCCCAATTTATTTATTTATTTATTTTACATATGGCTAATGTGTATTCACTGTAGCCTTTAAACTACAACAAAAAGGATTTTAATCATTGTTATGATTTTGTTCAAGGTTAGTAACAATGATTTATAAAAGGTCATGTCAGGAGAAAATAAAGGACCGTATAACCTTACTCATATCAAAGAAAAACATTTAGAAACAGTTCTTAGCTACACAAAACAGCCTCAGAAGGATCTCTCTGCATCAACCATGAGGTTATGTTTGGAGTCATGTGTGGTACTTACGCTTAGATCAGTGATCAATGGGATGAATTTAGTGCTGGTGTTGTTATAGTTGAGTGGACATTTCCCTAAAATGAAGTCAAGCAAACAATCTGGTAGGCAAATGGTGCTATTCCCATTTTTGTAACATTTTTTCATCAAAATTCCTCCTTTATCCTCAAAAGTATCTGATCAAAACACCCCTCCCTGGTTGCCTAAAACAGAAATGACATGTTCTATTCTTAGTGCATGAGCAGGGATTATCCGGGGTCTTCATTTATTGTTAAATGTTGCTTGATCTCTGTCTTGAACAGAGAAATGGAAAAATGACATTATTTGATAGTTAAATATTTTGCTTCACAATTGCACAACATTCTCTCAACTTGAAATGTTCTTTTTTTAATCACAACGAACAGATTTCCAGAAATCCCAAGTCTGTCTTCTAATCTTGTTTACACTGACTAAATCAGCTTCTGAGTTTGATTCTACAGATGCGTTGGCAAATCCAACAACTGTTTTGAACAATTAGGAGCGTTAGGATGGCCTGGTACAAGGAGCAAAACTTTAATCCATGTACGGAGAACTAGTAGAACTAGTGGATGGCTGTAAATAGACTCCCTGAAGTGGTGATACAATGATATTTAAAGAACAACAACCAGAGAGTTATTGGTTCAAAGAATGTGAACACAAAGAGTGTTTTGGCATCAAAATTGTGAAGGTTGGGATTTTGTCTGCACCAGAAAGTAGTAGTAAATAAGACAATAGAACAGTAGGAAGAGTAGAATACAAAAGAGACACTGTGAATGAATAGGTCTTCCGTTTTGAACCTTTGCTTAAGCGCCACCATTCCATAGGTTTTTTTTATTTATTTTTTTCCACAAACCTGACAACGCTCACAACACAACCACATTCTATGTCATATTTAACCTTTTCTCTAATGTAATGCACAGATTTAATGCTTTTAGAGTCTGGCCTGACACAAACTCCTCCCTCTCCATTTCATACCTTCTACTAGCCATGCACCTTTACAGCTTCCTAACCTGAGGCCGGACAGGGCAGCAGGTCCCTTAGGTGACAAAGGACGGTGGAAGTTGTGTGAAAGTCCTTTAAGTAATCAAACTGGCATTTAAAGGGTTAAAATCCTCAAAATGATTGTTTTTTGGGTAGTTTTGTAAGGTGCTGAAGTGGTTTAAGAGATTTATGCAGAAAAAAACAGAAATGAATCAGTTTTTATAGCAGTTTTTTTGGAAGTGGACATTTTTGTCCTTAATGGCTCAAGAGGGTAGAAAATTAAAGTGATGCCTGAATGCCTGAGGGTTGATAGTGGATGCTGTCCACAAGGGGAAGAGCAAACCCAGAATACATGTCCTGACTGAGCCGTCTAAACAGGACCTCGGGATCTGGTTTTAAAGGGTATATCAGTTTCTCATCTTGCACACAAAAGCTGCAGCTGGTTATTTCACGCAGTCTGAGATATTCTCTTGCGTGACAGTCCCCTGCCTTCAGCCTTTAAAATAATGCCTCCTTGCAGGCAACTCAAATGTGCCCTTTGGAGTTTCCTTGTAAACAAAGTTTCTGTGTTGAGACTTAATTTCCTTTATTATAACAACTACAAAAAAAAAGAAAAAAAGTTTGAGACATGCACTTCAGGTCAATCTTTGCTAGCGCCCTCTTACTTCTGAAAAAATTACATTCTGTCTTTTTGGAATGAAAGACTACAGTCTACATGGTTATGTTTATCAATGTATACAGTGGAGAAGATTAAAGTAGAAGGACTACTACATGGCTAAACACCAAACTAAATAAGTTCCTCAGAGCCACTACAAAAGGAGATGTTGGTGGCTCAATTCGTGCAGGTAAGTTGCTTAGCTAATGTGAAAAGATATACAAGTTTATTTTTTTCCTAGGCACCTGCATAAACAGCCCAGAGTAATCAGAATCTGATAAATTCTCCACACGAAAACATTCCTGTCGTTCAGTTGAATTATATGTACATTAACTCCATTCTGCTTGCTCTGCCGTAGCTCTCATTTCACACACAATAGCGGCTCAATTGCTCCCCTTTGTTGAGACGTGACAGAGAAGCCTCATTTGGCATGATGTGCTGTTACAAAGCTCATCTTTATCATGTGAAGGTGGTTTGGATTACTGCGCAGATGCCTCGTAATGGAGCTCCAGGCTGATGTAGCATTCATCTATGTCAGGGCCAACAGGGGATCCCACACTTATTGAAAATAAACATCCACAGAGATCATTTAGACATTAAGAATGAGGATTATTTCTCTAAATATGCATTGATTTTTTTTCCCCCCTTGTGCCGGTAATTGAATTATAAAGAAATGAGGCCGAATGATTGCACTGTTTACCCCGGAGAGTTTTCATCTTGTAGAGGGAGTTTTAAACAGCTGATTGTTCTCCAAATCTAAATATATTGTACACGTGCATATCCATTTCAGCTGGGACAGGAACCTACTTATTCTGGTTACTGCCATGGATTTGAATACTTTATTCAGACGTACAGCTTGAGCTAAATTAAATACACCGATCAGACACAACATTAAAACCACAGACAGGAGAAGTAAATAACACTGACCATCTGACCAGTGTTCTGCTGGGAAACTTTTGGACCTTGCATTCATGCACCCACCTAGACGAGACCAGACACCCCCACCCCATAGCAATAACACTCCTTGATGGCAGCAGCCATCCCCAGCAGGATGCAGCTTGACACAGACACACACACAAAAATGGTTTAGGAACAACTAAAAAAACATGAAGAACAGCACAAGGTGTTGACCTGGCCTCCAAATTCACTAGATCCCAAACTGATCAAGTATCTGTGGGATGATCCACAGAGGCCCCTCCCCTCAACCCATAGGACCCAAAGGCCTGGGTTTTTGTCCTTACTCAAAATCTTTTAAAACTATTTCTTAGCAGTGAAAACTTTGAGCAATTGTTTGTTTTAACTGAGTTTTTAATTTTCCAGGTCCACGTTTTTGATCCCAGTCTTTTTTCCCTTTTCTTCTTTGGTGCACTGATACAGTCACATTGCTCATAATTGCAAAAACAACACCCCTATAAAACACATTTCAAATAACTTTCTATAACATCTTCCCTCATGCAGAAAGATTCCGTAAATAACCGAGTCTGCTGTAATTAAGGAAGTGAAATGAAGAGGCCTGTATTTTTGTGTTTGCATCGATGCACTTAATGATATGTGTGAAGGATGTGTGGATGTTTGCAATGTGGGAGGCTTCCGTTAGTAGGTTACTGAACGAATCCACACGGACCCGAGTTGATTTCTGGTGGCTCATGAGAAATATGTGTTGAATAAAAGCCTTTCATCTCCCTCTACCATTTCAAACACACACTCAGCACATTATTTTCAGTGGCCCGCTATAAATGGATACAACATAGCACCATCAAAATTTAAATAACCTGCCTTTACTCCCAGGACCACTGCACAGGGAAAGCACAAAGCCAAATGAATGTAAATGCATTTGATTTTGTCTGAGTAATCATCGCCGTCTGTACTCGATTCCAGGAAGACAAACCTCTGGATGAAACCGAAAAACTCAAAGCACATATCTCATTACAGGCTTTTGTTTATTGCTTTGACTCCGAAGGATACTGTGGCTTCTCTGCTTGTGTATTCATCCCCTTTACACTTGGCAGACTCTGTGAATCCTTTGGATTTCATGGGAGTTACATTAATAGCTACTTGAATAGAAAATCCAAATCCTTGGAATGGCAGTCCACCTGAGGTGACAGCCTTGACACCAATACTCATACTGTCGGTGGACACGGATACGTTAAGAATCCAAGACAGACGACCATAACATAAATCCTACATTGATTATTTTACACTGAATGTGGGGGCCAACTATAGCTAGAAGTTAAGAGAAGAGACCGATTTCCATCAGCAAAGCTCACTGAACAATAAACTGCAAATCTGACCAGAACAGCACAGAAAGTTAAGACAGATGCAGAGATTGTCAGATTGTCGGCAATTAGTGAAAATTTGTCTTTCCTAGTTAAGAACTATAAAAACACAAGTCTCATCAGCCCCTTACTGTTCATCTGGATGTTGCCTAGCAACATAAATCACAGAAAATCTTACAACGTGTATGCACAGAAGGAACTTTGAATTCGGCTTCTATCCAATGCTCTTCAGATTCGACAGATACACTATTATATCATCAGCCTGTCTTCACAGGCCTTGGACAGGCTGATCTTTGCATATAACTGCACTAGATGTGAGGCAACAGGTGTCCTCCCCTACCTCTAGCTTGGAAGATCCCCAACGTTATCGACTGATCTCCTGTTTGGTCCCTCCTCTGAGACTGGAAAAACAGACTATTCAACAAAAATCAAAATGAGAATTGCAGGAGCATACAAAATCATCAGACACATTACAAAAAAGTCAGCAGAGAGATGTAAAATACATTATGATAGAAAAGTGCAAAGCTCAGTGTCGTATCCTGGAGATCATGTCCTACTCAGACGTCTGAAATCTAGATGAGGCACTGGGAAACTTGGCAACCACTGGGAAGAGAGTATACCTGTTGTGATCTGCCAGGTTGGAGAAAGGCCTCCCAGGCCTCTATGGTTAAACCTGAGCAAGGAAGAGCTCAACTTCCCTGAGCATGGCAAATTGTTACCTCTGTGTGATCACTTACCCTTGGAAATCCAGACAAATAAAACAACCAAGCAGAAAAAAAAAGGAACGGCAGAGACATCCACGGACAATGAAACTCAGGAAGAGGAAAATGACCTGGATGAATGGAGGTAATGTGAGGCCGTAGTACACCCACAAGCACCCATCACAGGTAGGACCACTGAGAATGGTGGCACTCATGAGAGTGACCAGGATGCATCACACTATACACACTATAGCATTCCAGGCGGAGAACTATTGGTTTCTAAATGTTATGTTTGGTGTGATGTGATGAGTGTGATGGATTGATTCAACTTGTCAACTTGTCCTCTTCATCATTAGGTAGAAGTGGCAGAAAGATGATTTATTTATTAAATTGTTAAAAACAGTTAATGCAAAAAAAAAAAAAAAAGGTTAACATGGTTTTATATTTAAATGTGACTCAAATCTAAAAAGGCGTGAGGATCTGCCTGTGAGTTGATCTTTGATTGGAGTCATATCCACTGAGTCTGGAAGGGGAGCTTCAGCCCACAATGCCTAATTTTTGATAAAATTGTCAAAGAGGAAGAATAGTTTCTATTTAAATTCTGGACTGTGACATGTTTACTAAATTATTTTTAATAATAAATCATTTTAATCTCTCCTTTTTCTTTGCATTTAGCTTTCATATCTATGTCAAGCTCAAGTGAGAAACATACGGGAAGTAAAGTTGGTAATATGCATACTACAAGCATTTTTTTTTACTCAAATATCTTTTGTAACTTTGAAGAGGAGGAAGATTTGTGTCCTTGCATATCTCCTCATTTCAACGTATGACACAATTTCATGAGAATTAAAGTGGAGAACAGACTCTTAATTAGTTATGTGTAAGTGAAATTTTCCATTTGAATACATGTGGAATTTAGCTGGCTGTGGGTTAAGTGAACCTTTACCTTAATTTAAAGGACTTCCCATTGAAACGCCTGAGAAATATCATACAAGGAAAAACATTCATAGTGGCTCTGAGGAACTTCTTTAGTTTGCAGCAAACAGAACATGGATTCATGGATGACATATTACTATACTGTGACATACTAATGTCTCATTACAAAACTCTTGGCAGACAGACCACTGGATACAGGATAATTATGTATATCGCATTATTGTAGAACAAGTTTAAATAAAAATATGCTTGCAAGTTCCTCGGTATGGTTAGGTTTCTTGGTCGCTATAAGTATTTTGTCCTGGGGTTTCTCTGGAAAATTTATTTTTGTATGTAATGGTATAGGTATGCACACGAGGAGGAATTTACAAGAATGGTGGAAGTCCTTTTGTTAGATCTCAAACTCATATTTGTAACTCAGACTTTTTATATCTGAGGACGGACTCAAGTTTTATTCTATCAATGTGATGGAGAATCATCCAAGTTCAAAAACTTGTTCAAAACATTGTGGCAGACAAAAGGATGAAAAGTAACTGAATATATTGACAAAATAAACTTCTCGAGTTGTGCTCACAAAACCACCCAAAATATTAGATATTTAGTTTGGTACTTTAACAACTCAGATGGCTTACGCTGGTATCATAAAAAGCAATGCTGTCAAAACATAGAAATGTGCCAACCACCACAATTCTTGATATCTGTGTTGGGTTGTGGCAGGAAACAAGAACTTTACCGAAACCTACAAAAGCAGGAACAAAAAGTGCTGCAGGGTAGGATGGGTATCCAAAAACCCAAATCCAAAGACAGGTGAAATCCAAAAAACCCAAAAGCTGGGCAAGAGCCCAGGAACACTGGGAAGCACTGAAGCACTAGGAAAAATAAACTGGGGCAACTCCACAGACAACTGGACAAAGGGAAAGACGGGGCTGTATATACAACACATTCTAAAGTCAAACAATCTGACTATTACAAACCATTCAATGATGTCATGTAGTCCACTGATGGCGCTTCTAGAAAGAGGCACAAACACAACGCTGCCAACAGTTACCGGTTATGGAAACATATCCACACCTGATAAATGAAAAGCTCAAGGTAGTTTTTGCCTTTTATTCGCAAAAGAGAAGAAAAATCAGTCCTAAAGCCCTCACTTCATTTACTCAACTGGATGGTGGAGGTGACTGATTCTGTGTCTTGCTTTCTTTTGCTTGTGTTTTTATTAAATTCAGTGTTTTGTTTTGAGTTCACAACTTCTATTTCTTCTTCTCTGCTTATTGTATCCATGCATAATTTAACCTCCTTCTGATAACGCCGCACAGCCCCTTGTATCCACTCCAAATTAGGTGACTGAATTGTGCCTGGACTGCTATTTCTTCTTCTTTGTTTTGCAACATTTCAAAAGTTAGCTTGAAATTCACTTGAGAATCCTAGCTACTGACATATCAGAACTTTTGCAAATGTTGCAACACTCACCCAGCAGAGAGTAACTTACGCATTCATGCTGTTAAGTCCATTATTCATTTAGCTCTGCCTGGTAGTTTGGGAGAACTACCTGGCTCTTAAGCTCCGCCATGTTCAACAGCAGGTTCCTGTGTCGGACTGCTGTTTGGTACTGAGCAGGTAGTAGGGCGTGCCCTATGGGAGTGTTGTTGCTGAAAACAGCTGTCTGCTGTGGCTGTAAATGAGATTGAAAGCCCAGAGTTAAAACCAACACACTAAAGCTGTGGTCCATGAAACCAAAATAACAAGCTTAAAGACGCCAAAAACAGTGAAATGGGCCGAAAGGAACTGGTGAGTTTTTTTATTATTATTATAAGTGACACCTTTCCCATAGTCATTTATTTATTAATATGAATATATGTGGTTCTGAAATAGTCACAAATACAAAGCACCATATCTTCACAATAACAGCACCCCGTCAACAGTACCCTCAAACCAGCCTGAATCATTTTATTGAGGTTGTTTATGGATGTGCACATGTTTATATCAGCCACGCTTTAAATCAACGGTTGCAACATTTGCCGTGCTCACATTCCCCACACAGATCTCTCCGGAGCTTTTCACCTCGGTTCTTCTTTGTGATTGTAAATTCACTTTTTTTTTTTTTTTCAAGGGGATCACTCCATTGTTTATAGAGACAAAAGAATCCATATGATCAATATTTAACAACGCGGGAACAGCTCTGGTTTTGTCTCCGAGACAGCAAGTGTAAAGCTTGTTCGATGAAGAAAAGGGGAGCCCAGACGCTGGATATGGATAGAGGCAAGCCGCCGAGCACAGCAGCTCAGGCAATCATGTTGCCTGTGACAGGGAGCGGTAGCAGATGAATGGAAATCAGAACTCTTCTTTCTTCACGGAAACGATCACAGCTGAGTTTTCCTTGATGACTTGTTCAGTTTACGGGTTTATTATCCCTCTGCTCCTGACCTAACCACGGGCTCTGGCTGTGAAAGAAACCTGGATATGAAAAGAATAAACACAGGGCAGGCAAAACAAAAGCTAACACCAATTTCAGAGATGATCATCGTTGTTTTCTTGTTTTTTTTTTATTGTCATGTGTTTTTCATTAAACAGCAACTCAGTTTTTACCTTGAAGAAAAAAACTGGTGGATATGGCAACATGGGGATTCAGTGGGGGTGGAAGGAATGGGAAAAAAGGAGGCATACAAACAAAGTACGGTTTAATGATATTCTCTAGGAGTGTTGACGGAAAAAGATATTTAAATTTGGAACAAAAAGGTAATGACTTTCTTTCCCTCTGAGACACACATCTACTTACATGTATGTATATGAGCGTTCATGAACACACTCAAACACGGCGCTCCCACCCCCCCTCCCAACCCCAGCCCACTGTTCACATCACAGGCACAGCAGAACATGCTCGCCGGGAGGCCTGACATAATTGTATTAATTGTTAACATAATGATGCATTTATGTTTAATGCCTACCTTCTGGTAATTACTGAGGAGGTACCTTAAGGCCTGGAACTTGGGCCTCCTTCTCTCTCTATCCACTCAACTCTTTCATGAATGCCATTCCCTTTGTTATTACTGCGGCTGCTGCCTTTGCTGCTTCAAAGACTTTCATCATTTTGTCTCTGGTAGGCAGTTTCTCCGGTCTCTCCCGCTCAGGTGCGCCACAGAAACGTATCATTAAGTCATCATAGCTTAATTTGTCTGGCCTAGCTCGATGGCGTCCCGTGAAGCCCTTCTGACGTTCAGTAGCAAATGTGTGCCTTTCATTAAACTTTGAAAAGACAAAGAGAAGGAGCAGGAATCTTCCTCGGAGCTTATATTTGCTTTGAGTTGGATCTTACAGTTTTTAATAAAAGCTCATTAAAGGAACATATTAACGCTTATATGGAACGAAGCACTGTGAAAACTCAAAGCACGTTACCCTTTGCCTGTTTTCAAAGACGGGCTGTCTTGTAACTATAGAGCTCCGGGCGTCACGTGACTTTTTTCGTTGACATCGCAATATTGACAGGAAAACTGAAAATGAATGGAGCCAGCGCTGATTTCAGGCCGTCAGAGTTTACTGCGCACTTTAAACAGATAGAAATTGACCAGTACAGGGCAAAACTCCACAGATTATATATCACGGCCCTTATCATGATCCCGATGTGCTTTTTTCGAGCATTGAAACAGCCTGTGCGACAATGTTCCTGACCTGCAGTATCTGGATAAATAACTACCTCATTAACTTTCCTTAGTCCTAGAGAGTCACTGAAAGCATTGAAGAATTTTTCTGAGGAGACTCATGACAGTAACGTAACTACAATAACAAGTAACTGTTTAATCCCCAATTCCTTTCTCATTGTGAGTAGTTTTAGTGCTGAATGAGCAACACCCCTTTGTAATCCACGTTACAAACATTAGCCTAATTTGCCTCTATGAAAAGAAATCTGTTGGACTGGTGTTAAAAACATGCTAAATAAACAAGACATTACACTTGGAAAACGCTGGTTTCTGTACCTGATATAAAGTGATCGCTACACAAGCCAAATCGATTCTGCCATTTTCTGGGATCTTTGGGAATCCTGTAAAATGATTTCCCCTTTGCTTGTCCCTGACTATTCTGGCATCCTGGGGCACAACAGCTGTTGACCATTTTTGGATGGAACTGGTACAAGGACAAGTTAGTTAATTGCTTGCAGTTGTGAACCGAATAGTAATTCGTAATGCGCGCTTTCCTGCCAATATGGCGGTGTTGTGATTGCCGGTGCAGGGTGACGTCAGCTACCGGAGTTTAGATGTTTCTAGAGTTGTCTTACTTGGTTTCTTCACGCTTTATGTTTAGAACGTGTATCCTGTACATTAGCAGAACTATAGCCTTGCATGATGGTATCAACCTCACTGTGATATAACTAAAGTAACTGTGTTATTTCTCTTTAAATAAAAAGCACGATACAACTTGCCAGCATCAGAGTTGCCGGTCAGAGTGTTTGTTCGCTCCGGACAGAGCCAGACTAAGCTAGGAAAGCACGGCATGAGTGGAAATTCAAGTCGGTTGCCTCAGTGAAAGTTCAAACAGCATAGCTAAGCTGAAATGCACGCCGCACTAACTCTCAAGTTGTATTGCTAACAGACAGAAGTAATGTTAGGTTTCTTAGACTTAGACAGTCTTTGTTGATCCAAAAGGAAAATTGCTTGGTCACAGTGGCTCAGTTGCTCATAAAACACTCTTGAAAACCACTAGTAAAGAGAAAAATAGGTGTAAGGTAGTTAAAGCCAAAAATGTACAACATTTGCATAAGAAAATAGAAACACATGTAAATATACACTATATACATAGGAAGGATAAATAAGGTATAACAATATGGATGGAGGAGCATTTATTTCAATAAGATGCAGTTATCGATTACAGAAAGGAGAGTTTTTTGCCATTCCATCATGATTGTCCATGATGGATAGTAGTTTGTCCAGTGTCCTCCTGTCCCTCACTGAGACAAATGTCTCCAACTCACTGCCAATAACGTGACAAGCCTGTCGGATCAATGTGTCCATCTGCAGATTTGAAATGAAGAGTAATGTGTAATATGGATGACATAGACCAGAGATGCTTAAGTCTGCTGTACATTAGAGAACATTACACTAGCAGACTCTAACCCAGCAAAGACATTTAGCATGTCTAGACTAATAATACTGCTCAGTTTTCTCTGTGCATGCTCTGCTGCAACAACACTTTTCTGCTGTGTTTACTGTCTAGTCTACACCAAGTAGGACTGTATTTATTTATTTGTATTTTGTATGCATTTCAGCAGCTATTTAGACAGACATAGACACACTATGTAAATTCCATATTGGCAGAAATTAATAAGACTTTTTTCTTTTGTTGTTTTCTCTCTCTTTCTGCGTCAGCTATTAACTAGAAGGTCAGCGTACCTCTGTTTCACTGGCCTGACTCAGTTATTATCAGAATGTGAGTCTGTCAACATTCCATTGGGATTTCATAATGGTGGATGTTTCAACCAGTGCAGGGGAAAAAAAATATGTCTTTGCTCTGGTTGGACTATTCAATTACGTGCAGGAGAATGTGACATTCTGACAAATACCCTTATGGCTGTTTGCTGTTCGTCTTTTAAATTTATTTAGCTGTCAATATATTTTAAACCAGACGCGGTAGTGGCCTCTAAACAGCTCGCTTTTCTGACGGCAGCCATTTATTCAATGTTGTCGATGACAGCATTACTCTTCTGCCCAAATGATTTGATTGGCCGGACAGAGTAACTAGAATCCAACTTTCCATCACAAGAAAACTGTATAAAAGCTGCTCTGGCAACTGTTTAATTGTGCACTTTTAATCTTTAAAGCACCCCCATACTGAGTTATGGCGGATTCTTTTTTATTTATTTATTTTTTTTTAATAGATCCTGATGTCTCACCACCGATTGACTCAATACTCCTTTCGCTTGGGAAAGGACATGGAGGCAAGAGTAAAGGCTAGTCACAGTATGTTAGACATTATTACTGTTATTGATGACTCATCGATCCAACAGGCAAGCCACAGTAATCAAGCACAACGTCTCAGGGGGCCGCTAGGATCAAGGCCAAAATCATGACTCCCCTGGCAGAGAGGCTGCTCCAACAGATAAGAGAGGGAAGTGTGTATGCTTGTGTGTGTATGTGTGTGTGTGTGTTTGTCTTGGAAGGGCTCTGTAATTAGATTAGTACATTTGCTGCTCTTTGTTTCTGTGTGGATATTGTGTCTGCGGGTTCCCTCGGTTTGCCATATGTTGCATGGTTTAGTCATTCACATCCTTTTGCTTAACCAAGGAAAATCAATTACTCCAAGGGCAGACTTAGAAATATTCATGTGAGCATCGGTGTGCTGCATTGGCATATCAGATGACGTGTGTTTGGACAGGAGCCTATTGCATATGATAGATTTTCAAACGCTATTGATTTGTGATGGAGACTTCTCTATGGATAAATGTACTATTGATGAACCGCTGCCAGCATACATAGGGGGTACTTCGTGAAAGATGAAGAAGGAGAGGGGTCAAGTCCAGGACCTGCCCTTGTATTGAATCCATAACTTGTGATTGCGTGTGTGTTGACATGTCTGTGTTCCGTGTGCATGGGGGTTTATATAGTCATTCTAAGACTATACAAACCCCCAAATAGGTTAGGATAAGATATGAGCATGAGTGTTTATTGTCCACCCATATTTGTCTACACTACATCCGAACAGAAATAGCATGACACACACCAGGGCCTAATTTGCTCCCTCTTACTGACCTAGCAATTGCCAGGAACACCCCAGTAACTATCGATGACACACTGGCTAACCTTATATACTTGAAGAATTTGAGGCAGCCAAAGGTAGTCATAGTCTTATTTTTTGTAGTCTTGCGAACTCAAAAAAAAAAAAAAAAAGGTAATACAGTACAGTTGCAAAGAATTAGCAGCTATTTTGGGTGGCACTGATTTTAGAAGTAAAAGTCCCATTTATTCTTATTTGTATTCTTCCCACTGGAATGTTTTGGTGATTTACTGTTGGAACACAATTTTTAACTTTTGACAGAGCACAGTAGTTGTAATTCAATTCAATAGTATTAATTTAACGTCATTAAAAAAAAAATAAAAAAATGCTTAAGCCCCCAAAGCAAACTCTAACACGATGGTGGCCAGATAAAAACTCCCTTTCAACACGAAGAAACCTTGAGCTCATACGGGGTGACCCATCTGTCACTGAGGCTGGCTGAGTAGAGAGACAGGAAAAACAGGGAGGTCAGACAGAAGAAAGGGGAACCAGCCAGATTAATTCATACATACTCAATGAAGCATGCACGCATGCAACGTTTACACAACCACACCAACAAAGTTCAAGATGCATTTTTGCCATTTCAGCTTCAACATATTTTGGATTTCCTCATTGCACTGTCCTTTAGTACTACAAACCGATCAGGCATAACATTATGACTGCCTTCCTAATACTGTGTAGGTCTCCCTTGTGCCTCCAAAACAGTTGTGACTCATCAGATAATGGACATGGGCCTTCTGAGGGTGTCCTGTGATGACTGGCAACAGAATGTTGTTAGTGAGGGACTTTGGGTCCTATGGGTTGAGGGGAGGGGCCTCTGTGGATCATCCCACGGATACTTGATCAGTTTGGGATCTAGGGAATTTGGAGGCCAGGTCAACACCTTGTTCCCTGCTGGGGATGGCTGCTGCCATCAAGGAGTGTCATTGCTATGGGGTGGGGGTGTCTGGTCTGGTCTAGGTGGGTGCTACATGTCTAAGTAACATCCACATGAATGCCATTTTCAAAAGTTTCCCAGCAGAACACTGAATTGTCACAAGATGGTCAATGACATTCTCTTCTCCTGTCACAATGTTGTGGCTGATCGGTGTATATTCCAGAGTTCCCAGTTATTCACCCACTACAGTCTAGCAGCCAATAACCACCCTGCATTGCCTCCCGGCTCCCACTACAAAAACCTCCAAAACAATGTCTAGCTGGTTTAACTCTTTTTGTGAGATGTGATGGTAACAGACCCAGTCGACATCACTCTCATTAACGTTCCAGAATGCTCATTCTTTGCATCTGGCAGCCACAACAGCTTACAATGCACCCACTACATTAACCTTCCTGCCAGCCAATCGATGCCATGTCACTGTTAATCTTCATTGCACATATGTGACCTTTCACAAACTTCACTGCCCTTGGTCCCAGGTGATTAATACGAGTCGGGGTAATTGGATGTTAATTGGAGAAACTATTGACCAAAGCCCTGAGAAAATAGTGAGCGAGCGATTTGATGATCCCTCTCATATTGATAAGCAAGCGTGTGGGAAGAGGGAGACAATCGCCATTTGATCGCCTCCATTCATCATTGTTATTATTAGTCGTTTGTGAAAGCAGAGGGTCCTCTCCTCCTAGGTAAATGTCCTTGAATGATGCGTCTTGGGAATAAGATCCATTTGTTTCTTTTTCCTCAGAATAGAAGCCTCTGCACAGTCATTTTTAGATTGTAAAGTTGTCACTTTGTCCTTTTACATAAATACAAAGAACGTACAGGGTATGAGGAAGCTAAATTTGGTTTTGTTGGTAAGTAGCTATTGTAAAGATCTTCAGTTAAAACACTTATCATTCTGAATTAAGTGGACATTTTTCTCTTTTTTTCTGAGCTTCTAAACATGATCCCAAATTCAGAATGAGGGCCGTGTAAATGAATGAATTGCAGCAAATCTCAAATGCCTGTTTGAATAAAGTGTGTCAAATTCTTCACTTCTGAAAATATCTAAAGTCCTAACGTAATGAACCATATTTTAAAAGATGTGCAAAGTTAAACTGAATACCACAGGGAATTAGGGAGAACAATATATGTCAGAAATCAGTCCAGGAGCAACTGTGACAGGCCAAGTTGTTAGTTTTTCTGCTTTATTAGTGAGCCAACTGGTATTCAGTTTTATTTATATAGCGTCAGATACAATCCAAACTGTCTCACAACGCTTTACAGAACCCAGAGTCTGAAACCCACAAAGCAAGCACTAAGCAACAGTGACAAGGACCAACTCCCTTTTAAACCTTGAGCAGAACCCAGCTCATATGGAGGGACCCATCTGATTGAGGCCGGCCAAGTACAGACACACAAACAGAAGAGGGAGATGGGGCAGAAGAGAAGGGAGTGAAGGGGGAGAGGCGAGCAACAGGAGCAAACACTTTCACTTTGAACTTGCCCAGACATGTGGATAATGGTGGCTCTGACTTGTTTAATATTTGCTGAACGTTCACACAGTGTTGGCTCCAAGCGGACTGTTGACCAGTGTCGGGCTGTGAGCATCTGCGGCCCTAGTTTTTGCACCGTGGTCCGCACCGCTGCCACTCTGCTGGCGGCTTTTCATACGATTCCACATGTTGATAGACTGGCGGTGGAACGAGTCTGTGAGAGACATCACTCTGATCGGCTTAGCGAGCACATGCGCAAGAATAGACACAGAATAACAATCATGTTCAAAGGGCTTCTTATTTTTAAACTTCATCTCATCTGAACATACAGAGATATTTTCACAATGACATGATGATCTGGAATGAATGAACTGAAGAGCACCTCATCAGCATGTTTCAGGAGACGTCAGCTTTTTATGATGGTTTTTGGCTCTACTTAGCTTCCCAGCCTCCCAGCTAATAGTAGCTTGTCCTGTTTCCCCTATCTGAATAGCAAATAGACCTTTAACAAACGCGCAGAATGTATGTGCCAGCTGGCCGTTAGTCTTTGTTAGACACGGCAACATGAGGCGATGTTGCAGTTGGCCTTTGTTATCGGTAGTTTACTGCTGTTGGCTGTGTATGTCCGTACCTTTAAAGGGATCATGTCCCCAATTCTGGGTCAGCCTGTCAGATTTATACCTGATTTCACTCCTCGGGACAACTGGCGGAGGGTCGGCCCAGATTATGTCATGTGGTGGTTTACAGATCCGCTCTTGAACCTCACAAACTGGTCATTGAGACTGATAGGATATAAAATACGGTTGATTACGTCAGAATGTCTTTAGATAGATTCAGAAGTTGTTGCTGCACTATTATTTTCAAATCTTGCGTGAAAATCAGGAATGATTTTCAAAGACCTGTAGGCAGAGCCCAGCTTAACACAGAAAGGCAGCGTGTTCAAAACATAAACCAAATCACCAGTAATGGTGAGGTTTGTCCCTGGAGTCGTCTGCATTCTTCAAAAGAGATTGAAAATGACTGTGGACGGGGATCAGATGTCTTTGGATAGAATGACAGAGACAGGTAAAATGTTTAGTGTTAGATTTGTGAATATGGGCCTTCCTTAATCCCTTATGTGGGCAGCATATCCCGTATTTCTAAGATGCACTGAGAAATGCACAAAAAGTCCTGTAATAATTTGGGACAAGAGAATTTCCGAACGGAGCAAGTTTGTCATACAAATCACATCCCGCCAAAGCCATGAGCTCACTACTGCCAGCTGTCTCACAAATGAGCCTTTGTCTTACAGTTACCTTTTTTCGCTAAACACAATACAGCTACAGAAGCAATAAAAACCAAGCTCCAGAGGTGGTTTGTTTGTTAGTTTTATTGGAACGCAGCCATCAGAGAGACAGGAAATTCCGGGTGACACAACTCAAGTAGTGCACACACAGGCGGCCCATAAAGGATGTGGTCTCTAACTAAAGTACAAACCCATACTTTAAGACAGAAATTAAAACTTTTTATTTGCTTTATTTATTGGGGAAAAACACCAACCGGAGGTTTAGTGTCCTTGAGGAAGAGACTGATACCCGATTTGCTCCCAAGGCTTGGCACTGGTGTGTGAACATGTGAGCAAATCAGTAGATGCATAATTGTGACTGTAAAGTGCTTTGAGTACCATTTGGTGGAAAATCGCAATATAAATACACAACTATTTACCTTTAAATAAATCAAAAGGTCCAATATTTTCTGCAATGTGTACCTTTGTGCTACAACTGCTACAGTGTTTTGCCTCTGTACTTCCTCTTGTTTTTGCCTAGTACTTACCTAACCCTGCTACCCGCCTCAACTCCCATGCTCCATCCGCTAACCTCACCCCTCTGTCTGCCAGTCCATTCCACAAACATCCAACCTCCTGCAATAACCGCAATAAACCACTCTCGATCACTGCCAAACAATATCTGTGGTAAAAGACTATTTCTGTGAGACATATAAGATATGTTTTGTGGACTGTTATAAACTAGGAGATGCTTGACCCTACTCCATTTGTCGTTGTTTCTCCACATGGTCGATTTGTTTTCAGGCATGACTGATTCTGCTGACAAAAAAGAAGAAGACTAAAAGCAGTTAATAGATGGGTCAGGAACAGAACTTAAAAATAAATGTGGTAGACCTCGCACTGTTGGAATGTGTCCTATTTGATAGGATATTCCAGTGTTCTTTCAGTTTTTACCCCATGGACCCTACTTGAAAGATATGCCTGTATTTCAAGTATGCTAGTCAGCTGGTGAGGACAGTTAGCCCTCCCACTGTCCTCTCAGGAGCTGCTGACAGACAGCTGCCTCTGAGCACAGTGACAGCCTAAAGGAGGTTGGAGTCTGTGTGGATTGACGGACTGAACGTTTTTGACATGGATAACCAGCAAACCTACTCATTACTGAGAAAGTAATCACATTTCTGCTGACTAACACTGCTGGCAGGTAGTCTTGTTATATACACACAGACTAATTACTGTATCAGTGGCTCGATATTTGTAATTCTTCAGTCAGAAGATTGGGGCAAGGGGCTTGGGAATGCATTATGTCAATTGAAGGTCCTCACAGAGACAGGGTTTGTGTATATATTTTGATATATTCTGCAGCTGAAAGTTCATTTCTGATGGATGTAAACAAAGACAGCCATTATGTCCCAATTGCCAGGTGCCGCATGTGGCGTAATTCAATGTATCCCGCAGCTTTAGACATGAAATGCTCACCAGGGTGGAAGGACAGAGGACCTCTTTCGGGAGTGCGTGCGAACTCCACACTCGCACGGAGCAGGAGGGCAAGATTGAGTTTTTGGTATATTTTTTTAATGAAAGGTAGGAGGAAAACAAACACCATGGGGCAACCTGGTGCATTACGCTAGAACCACAAGATGACAAGACGAGGGGAAAGAGTGCATCTGACAAAGTGTCAGGGGGAGAAGGAGGCGGTGGGGCTGGGGAAAGTTCAAGTTATAAAGACAATACAGAAATAAAACCATAGCAAAAGAAAGTTGGTTTCAACTCTTAATAAATGTGCTTTTACTCACAGTAAATAATGTCATATACCCTGTGTGCTCATGACACAATGATCAGTTTAAGTTTCTGTCAAGGGAAAGTACTTAGGTCTGGTAAATTGATAAGGACAGATTTTGCAAAATCTCCCAACACAAGAATACACATCAGGGAAATAAAAAGGTTAGTTGAAAGGTTACAGGACTGCTGCTTTGCATATTCAAAATGCAGCATGATTTCGCTCAAAGAGGAAGTTAAGATGACAATCTGCCTTTTTGACATTAGTTTACCATCTCATGCTGGCTACAACTGAAGTCATACATTTTGCTTCAGTTCCGTTTCCTGAATGTGAAAGACATCACCTTGTAAAGGGCAAGGCATCCCGCAGTATATGTCAGGCCATGGCTCCAGATGGAAAAGATTTTACCAACCATAGGCTTCTTACACACAGACATCTTTATTCTTCAGTATACAGTGATTATACAAAAAAATTTCATCAGAACTTGATGCACAGACTGACGATTTGTATGATTGTCCGCATGGCCACGGTTGCGGCGCAGAATGGGATTGCTAATAGCTACAACGCAGCATGAGCGCAGATTCATTAAATTGATAGAAAAAGGAAATAACATGACTGAGGCGTCGCCAGCAGCTTACTGTCAACTCATCGATCCACTTGCTAACCGTTTGTATCACACAAACAATTATGGGAGTCCCTTTGTTACAAGATCTGTACAACATTCTAGTCAATATATATATACTGTATAAAAGAACACTGACACTTTCTTCTACACTGTCATATAGTAGCTGTGAAATACAGGCAAAAAAAAAAACAAAAAACAAACACAACTTTAAACTGCATTAAACACTTCTAGTGATTGAAAATGGATGCAGTATTCCCCAAGGGCCCTCTACTGTTTAACAGAGGGCCCTTGAAATTAGTAGGGAATATTGTGTATAGTTGTATCTGACTTACTGTAAAGGCAGATACTCCTTTGGTTGATAATAGCATTGACTTTTGAAACCTATTAAGTGTTTACACTGACAGTTACTGAAATGGTTTAACCTTTGCCTAAACTGAATCTTTATTTATGCACTGATGACAATCAGCCAAGAAGAAATGACTCTTTTGACCTCTTCATTTGGGCTTTTATTCTGTCAAGCTTAACTTGTCAACTGATGGCACCGTTTTTATGAAGAAACAACAAAGAAAAATATCCTGGCAGGAAGTCTGAGGGGGGAATATAATTGCTGCTGTAGTGTGCTGAAAAGGCTATTCAAATGCCATTCTGTGCACAGTGATTGGCTCCCCTCCCCCCCACCCATTTGCCCTCTCTCAATGCTTTCCCTGTCATTCAAAACATGAGGAGGCCTTTTCACAAGCTTGGAATAGTTTGCATGGCAGAATAACAAGCTAATTAGAGCTCCTCCAGTGATGGATGGCTGTGAGAGGGTACGAGATGTGGGCACGAGGGCAGCACGGCACCCTGATAGCGCCACAACCATCTGCCTCAGTTTGACGGCTTAATTGGAAGAGCGATGGAGGATATTTGGGATTCAGCCCAATGCCTGTGCTGACCCTGTGCGGAAGGCTAATGCCATTTTGCCCCTATTTGTAGCCCATACATTTGGCATTCAGCCCCCCTTAGTTTTGTTTCTCAAGTTGTGATTGGATTGTTGAGGTCAATGGGGGTCAACAAGTTTCCTAAAGCAGCCCTCTTAGTGTCAAATTTTGAATGAATGATGAGGAGGGTTGAAAGTGCTAGCTGAATTCAACACTTAACGCCAGTCTGGCTAATCTTACTTGGTATGTTTGGGTAATTTTGTCAAATGAGCTGAAGACTATTCCCATTCTCAACCTGGTCTCCTAACAATTATGTTCATATACTACATATCCTACAGACTTTAACCTTCATCTTAATTTAACATTTAATCTCCCTTTAGCTAGTGTTGGGTTTCCACCAATTTCCCAAGGGAAATATCAAGGTCTCACTCTACTAAACTAGTTGCTGACTTTGTATCTTGGCTGTTTATTACTGAATGGGGGCATCTGGCACAACTTCACCTACTTCCAATGTCTGGTGAAGGTAAAATCCTAGCAATGCAGTAGCCTTCATCGGACCGCAAAATAAAAACTAAATGTGAACAAATACAATATATATATATATATATATATATATATATATATATATATATATATATATAAATTAATTAAATGGTTGGAAGCTAAATTCATACATGTCCAGCCACTGGGCAACTGTGCATTGATGGGCTGTATACACAGATCAGACATAACATTATGACCACCTTCCTAATATTGTGTAGGTCTCCCTTGTGCCTCCAAAAGAGTTGTGTCTCATCAGAGAATGGACATGGGCCTTCTGGGGGTGTCTGACAACAGAATGTTGTTAGTGGGGGCCTCTGCGGATCATCCCACAGATACTTGATCAGTTTGGGATCTAGTGAATTTGGAGGCCAGGTCAACACCTTGAGCTGTTCTTCATGTTTTTTTGAGTTGTTCCTAAAGCGTTTTTGTGTGTGTGTCTGTGTCAGGCTGCATCCTGCTGGGGATGGCTGCTGCCATCAAGGAGTGTCATTGCTATGGGGTGGGGGTGCCTGGTCTGGTCTAGGTGGGTGCTACATGTCTAAGTAACATCCACATGAATGCCAGGTCCAAAAGTTTCCCAGCAGAACATTGGATTATCACAAGTAGTCGATGTTATTTGGCTGATTGGTGCATATACTGTACAGACATGCCGATCACATTCCCTAATTAGCAAGGGAGAGGCATGGGACTGTATACGTTTAGTCGAGGACATTGGTAATAATACATTTGGTCCATAAAGACATACAATTCATGTTTGCTATTCAAACCTGTATGGAGGAGGCATTTAACTTGTAATGGGGGATAAGCCCCATCATTGGCTGATTCAAACATGTATAGTTGAACTCCTGTGATTTTGTTACCAACCACATTGGTTTTTCTGCCTGGATTATCTATGGAACTAACAGGAAAGGTACATTCCTTTAAGATATATTTTTAAATAATCATTTAGTTTTCTCTAGTTTTCAAATTACTTATCACAGAAATCACTAATCACAGTAATGTTCTCATGCTTACTGTAACGGTTATTGGACAAACCTGCACCATGCCTCTGTTTATCATTGGAACATGGATGGGTAGGTGATGCCCAAGGTTCTTTGAGCTTCTTGAGCTTCTTGAGCAAATAAAGCCTTTAGTGTATCCATCTGCATCAACATTTGTGGAGAGATAGGGCATTTGTGAGATCTTCTGGCTTCCGAAGTTGAAAACATACCCCGGAAATCTGCTAGTGCTTTTATAGTACCGTTGTTATGGCAGATGAGGTAATTGCGAGCCCCCTCATCAGTCTTAACTTTTCTTGGTACTAGTAATCACATGTATTTTGGCTGATGTGCCATCACTGTGTCATTTCATGCTCTGGTGGTTCTGCTTTTAAATCATGAGATTCATCATTGCGCTCAAGGTAATGTTCACGGTCAGGGCTGTGGTCAACAAAGCCTTGATTATAAAAGGAAATGGTGCTTTGCATTAAACCTGTAATCCAGGTTTTTGGCCACCATGTTACAAAGTTAATACAAATAGGCAACTCATCATTATGTCTGCATTTATTTATTGTAATGGTGGTATGGTTTTCAATGCAGTTCAAATTGTCTCCAGAAGCTTTACGGAAACTATAGCCTGAAACCCCCAGAACAAGCACCAAGGTGACAAGTGGCAAGAAAAACTCCCTTTTAACAGGAAGAAACCTCGAGCACAACCCAGCTCGTATGAAGGGACCCATCTGCTTGGACCCAGCCAGAGAGACTGAAAAAAAGAGAGAGAACATGAGGAGAAGAGAGCAGCAGGAGGAACGAGACAAACATTCATGTGTCATACATACATACACCTGACTAAGGCGAGACTGAGAATGAATATAAATAAGAGCTTAGGGGCATAGCTTTGTTAGTAGCAATGGTCGTTCTATTACAGGTGAGTTTGCTGGTATAATGATTGAATATTAGAGCTATCATAGGCAGGTTGGAGAACAATGCATTCAGATAGTAATAGATGACTATAATCATTGAAGATTAGCAAGGTTGATGAGACCGAGACCGCAGATGTATGCAGCTCTGCAGCTCAGAACACACAACTCCAGGCCAGAGACACTCACAAGGAGATGAGGGAGAAGGGAGGGAGTATTGCTTAATACTGCTTTCTTCTAGAATCAGATAGGGACAAAAAAACAGGTTCATTAAAAAAACATTAGAAAAACAATGCCTTTTCTCACTTTAAATGTTAAACACAAATAATACTGAGTAATTCCAGGGAGTTGCATTCTTAATACAATGTGTAAAGCATTTGGTATGTTAGTCCAAGCCTTTAGGCGAATATGAGCCCCCCCCCCCCCCCCCTCCCCCCGTCCTTAACTTTCTTTACTTTAGATCTTCCAAGGTTTCCAGGTGGAATTATGTCTTTCATCTTCTTGAGTTGTGTGTGTGTGTGTTTGTTTGTGGGTTCCGACAAATGCAAGACCAACACTTTTCTCCTGCGTTTAGCTTTTCTTTCCGATGATGGATCTAATTCTGCTGACCCTTATGTCTTCCCTGCCATCATTCCTCAGTAAGACCTCTTTATTGGTATTTGTCTGGCCCCTGCTTCCTTTGCCCATTAAGAGTACACAGGCTTGCCCTGCGAGGTGAGATGCTGATGAGGCGGATATATTATTAAAAACGCATTAGACATCACTGTAAGAGAGATAACTCGTCCTCCATCGAGCCCTGTGTCGGATATAAGGTTACAGCCGTTGGGTGTATTGTTGCGGTGTATGGGAACCAACAAGACTCCAGTTATGACTTGTTTTACCCTCCGTGTCAATTTCACTTAGCGAAATACAGTTGTCACGCTTCTGCGGTTGAACAGTTTGATGTGAAGCTGGACGCCTGAGAGACTGTAAGTGAACTCCACACTTGTGAATTTTCACTCTTATTTTATTGTTACTTTCTAGCTCTCCATGCACATTCACACGAGTAAGGCCTAAGCTTGAATATGACCATTTGTGGAAACTTTCCTAAGCCTCATGTGCATTCATCCTCTCATACCTCCACTGGAAAACAGAACACATTAAACTGAAAAGAAGCAGACGTCAGGTTTGGATTAGACAGAGCAATACATAACAAATTACCATGGGTCACCATGCAATTATTTTCGAAAGGTGCCAGATCAATAGTCCTGTTATATTAGATTCTCCCCAGATCACTTCCTGATTGCATCACTGCTTCCCAAAACTTTACTGCACATACAATAGGGTCACCACGCACTCATACACACACGTGGCACAGAATGATCCAGTCACCCCCTGCTACAAATTATTCTCCTGTTGATCATTTGGAGGAGGGGAAAAGAAAATAGGTAAAACAAAAAAAAAAAAAGTAAACGAGTGATCCAGCCAGCACAGGCTATTTCTGTCAGCTATTGTGAGTCTGATTCACAATGTCACATTTAAAGGCGAGCGGGATACTGGCCCTGCCTGGTTCTCATTAGTCTCTGTTTGGCTTCAGGTTAGAGTCGAACCCAGGCCTATTGTCACACCGGATCGGATGGCCAGTGTAAACACCTTTAATCAAAGTAGGGTGTCTGCTCAGCGCTGCTAGCAAACGCAAAGTGGCAGCCCCGCTTGGTCTTACAGTAACCACAGACCTGCTGTAAGGTTCCCTCCTCATGCAGCTGTCATAGAGGCTTGAGCAGCGTCTGAAAGCATCTGCATATTTCCCTTTAGAGCCCCCACACCCCTGTAATCCAACGGGCTTTTAGTTTTCCTCATTAAGCTTGAGGTCAGTTTAAGCAGGGCGGACCACCCACAGAGATCAAATTGCTACCGCCATCTTAGCTCCAACCCTCCTCCTCCTCCTCCTCCTCCTCCTCAAACGGCGACGACTTCTGAATTCATCATTTGCCACACATCTCAAAAATAACTATGCTGCCACGTCTGGGAGATGAAACAAGGGAGTGAAACGTTCAGTCCTTTGTCACAACACTGTTATCATGGGAGGTTCAAATACATGGAAAGAAGACAGATAGGGAAAGAACTTGATGTAGAGGATGAAAGGCATTGTGGGGGATTGGAACAGATTAGTGTGGTGGAAGCAGTTATTTAGAGTGCACCATGGTAGTTTTGGGGTGATAAGTGAACAGAGGGCTACGGAGGCGTGGTTTGTCTGCAAGTGGATTGATGAGTTGGCGAATTGGGTCTGCTGCAGCAGTGAGGGGAGACAGAACCCTGCCATTATCTGGAAATGAGTTACATGTCTTCCTCATCGTGACACGGCCCCCGTTACACAGCCCTGGCTGAATGATAAGAGCTGTCCAGACGCACCGTCGGGGATGTAAGCATACAAGTGGACACAGATAGGGGATATTTTGTGGAGGCGGCTTTGAGGCTGATTTATTGGATTTTCATCGACATTTGTTAAAATACAAGAGAATGTTGTTCTCTTGCAAAAAAGCTTGTATATTAGCATTTTTTAGAATCTTTTGAATCTATCAGTAAAAACATAATGGTTGGAAACACCTGTTTTGCTTGTTTTTTGGTGAGAGGTTTGCACACCATTGACAATATCACTTTCTCATATTTTATGACATGATAGCAAACCATAACTGATATTTAATTCAATATAATAGCTTGGTGGAATTGTTTTACTTCCTCGGTAGATTTGAGACGTGTCGTTTTCGGACATGGTCAGCACATCTAATCGTCTAATGAACTGATCCCCATTTAAACAATAACCACTCAACTAAATCAAGAGAATCAATAATCTATCTCTACCTTAAGATTTGAAGACAAGTCCAGAAGTGGACGATCAAAACTTCCCTTTGTCATAGAGGAAAATAATGCAGATAGTATGGGAAGATTTGTCAGGGTTTGGGGGGTGAAGGAGTAGGACCCAAGAGCAGGACATAGCGAGCTGAGGAAGGAGTTGGCAACAAAAAGAAGAAAGAAAACAGAAAAGAAAACAACAAAAAAAACAAAATGCCCTGCAGAGACAGCAGGTAAATCCAAACATAAAGAGCAAAATCACAAGGACACAAGGACACATGGACACATGAACACATGAACACATGAACACATGAACACATGAACACATGAACACATGAACACATGAACACAGAAGGGTTTCAGTAAGACGCAACAGAGAACAAAGGGAAAGGCAGGGCTATATATATACACACAGGGGGGCAGAGGGGTGACGAGACACAGGTGAAACCAATCAGGGCGGAGCACACAAGGAGAAACCAATGAAGCAATCAAAAAGGGAAAACACAGGAAGTAACACCAGACAGGAAACCAAGGAAGAACTTTACAAAATAAAACAGGGAACTCAAAACAGGTTCACAGGAAAACCTAAAACACAGAACCATGACAAGATTAAAAACACCATAACAGTTTCTGTCGACACCGAAGAACAATTTGTTGTTCTCACCAGCTCGGTCTCAGGCTGGCCCCTGCACACAGTATCCTCGTGCCTCACTGTCACGGCCTACTGGGGCATTTAATGGAAGTGAAAGACGGAAAATGAAATTTTCTTCACTTGTGTTTCTCCTGCTCTGACAAATCCAAATGTCTACCTGTCTGCAGAGGTTGAACTCTTAAGTAATGCCATCACTCTTCTTTCATTTCCCTTGATGTTGCAGATATTTCTGATCAACAGGAACAACCAACTTCACAACATCAAAGTTAAATAGGTTTTTACCTTCTTCTTTACTAAAACTTAATTCATTCATTCATTTTCTGTAACCGCTTGTCCTGTGAAGGGTCGCGGGGGGGCTGGAGCCTATCCCAGCTGTCATCAGGCGAGAGGTGGGGTACGCCCTGGACAGGGCTAATACAGACAGACAGACAACCATTCACACTTACATGCACACCTACAGCCAGTTTAGAATAACCACCGCACCACCTTAATCATTTCAGTTAGCAACTGTAAGCCATGTTAGCATTTTATGAGCTAAGCTAATAGCTGTGTCAGAAGCGTCAAGATTCCAAGATTCAAAGAGTTTATTGCCATGTGCACAGTATAGAAACATGTTTCCATTTAGGGGTGGGCGATGGAGGCAGCTCTCCTGTGGGCTCTGCGCTGGTAGATGCTCTGCAGAGAGGCCAGTGGAGTCCTGATGATCTTCTCAGCAGTCTTCACCACTCTCTGCAGGCGTTTGCGGCCCAAATATGTTTGGCCCGTACAACTTCACACAAACTGACTTCTAAAAAACTTGTTAAATAGGTCAGATTAAATCTAAACATAAACCATCAGTCAAAAGAAAAAGAAAAAATGATAAAATGCACATTTGCCAACCTCTCAGCAAAGATATGCACAATGTTCTCTCAGTTAGACACTGCTTATTTAATTCTTTCTGCACTGCAGTAAAATTTAGTCAGTATATCACTCGAAGCAAACTTTATGTAGTTACTTTCATGATCAATAAAGTAGCACTCTAGAATCATATTCCTGTAAGCTGGAAATTCTTCCTCCTTGTTTATGATAAATTATGTATGATAAATAGCTCAAGCATTGCCTCTCTTAATGCAAGGTTGATTTCCTACCTGCATTTTTTTTTTAAATACATTGGGTTTGACATATTGCCTTAACCATGAGATACAATTAGGTTAGGTAAAGTCAAATTTATTTATTTACTGACTGGGAAAAGGTGCAGTATGTCTGTTCGTTAAGACCTGCAGTCTGAAAACGTTTTACAACTTCGCATCCACACTGTTCCCCCACACATATGCAACATGTAAACATGATATATATATATATATATATATATATATATATAGATAGATAGATAGACAGATAGATAGATATGTGTGTGTGCGTGTGTGTAAAAAGTCAAATAACTGTAGTAAAGCAGTAAAGAGAATTTCCCTTTTTTTTAACTTTCCATTTAAAGCTGAGCAGTGATTTATCCCCTGTCCCGAAGCATATATATATATATTTTTTTTTTTTTTTTTTTTTTCAATAGATTTTAGTATGAATTGTGGTTTCACCATTTAGCTCCTTTTAAATGTGTCAGATATTTTCTCAGCTGCTCCATAACCACTTCAAAAGGAAAACCTTTGCACTTAGAAATCAACCCAGTATTCAGTGTGGTTTTAACCTTGGCCCTGGTGTTGAAGCGCTGGTCGGGTCGGCATCTGGCCCACTAAATAGAACTGCCTACATGTTTAAGCTTCATGGAACTAGCCTCTGTTTGTCTGATGGCTTTGGGATAGTACTCGAGAGAACTGTCACTGCTGATAAGGATTTGGCTGGACTAGTAGTGATATGATTCATTTACTTGACAAAACAATAGAATTAACGAGGAACCATATTTAGTCTGGATTCATGTTAAAAAAACAAAAGAAATCTAAAAAAAGAAAAAACACAGGCATTTATGTAGGTTATTTGCAACTTAATCTCTGCAGTCATAAATCCTGCGAGGTAAGTGTACCAGACACTTAACCTCTCATGGTCTGTGACTCTTGAGTCCAGCCATTCCACACTCAATCTGCTCCAACACATACAGTAACAATGTCAAGTGCTTATTCCAATTTGCCTCTTCAACCCTGTTGGGAAAATTTAAAAGTCTGCCATATTTGGCTTTCTTGCTTTCCTCTGTGATTGCTTGATCGACGTGTTCACAGTATTTATTTATGTCTTGGATTTGAAATGTAAAAATCATATGATGTTCGTTCCTCCAGTAGCAAATTACGCTGTTTGAAGTGTACTTGGTTCTAGATACTACTGTTAATTTAAAAGAAAGATCATTGTCTTAGTTTTCATGTTTTTATCACATTTCTACATTTCTTCATTTATAGGAACAGAAGAAACAGAATCTGAGAGTCTGTGGCTTTCAGTTGTAAAGAACAACGATCATGTAGCGACTATGCAACTGTCCCAGAAATGTAGGTAAAATCCCATGTATATTGAATTACTTTTCTGTTTCATGTAGCCTACAAAGTCATATTTAGGAAGAGTATTGGTGAAAGTAAAACAATATACACTGGCAGGAACAGCATGTTAGTGATAATGCCACTACTGTGGCTTGAAAAGTGCCAATACTATAATATAAAACTAGATGCAATTAGAGGTAGAGGTCAGTGGTCAAACTGCCAAGCAGCAGGTCAGATTTTAAGAAAATCTAAGATACATTTTTTAAAAGCTCATTAATTTTTGAAAGTTCTAAAACCAGAATGTTACATCAGAAGTTTCTTTTTAATAATGATTAATGTGTTTGACTGACAAACAATGGTTAGTTCTTCAAAGAACCTTTCTTGTTAATGCTGAAGTGTCGGCCACGGTCGGTCCTCCTACACGCTTGGAAAAGGAGAGCTGTGGAGTGAACTCAAGTAGCAAAAGGCTATAGCTCAGTAGGTAGAGCGGAGAGTTTGCGGGTCCATCCCCCATATACGGAGCACACACTTGAATGTCCTTGAGCAAGACACTGAATCAGTGGTGTGTGAATGTGTGTGACTGTAAAAAAACAAGATCATTCTTCTCAATCCTTATGTGATATATTACAGTGCATGTACATAGTCGCATTAATCCTAAATCCTATTATATGTGTTCATTGAATATTTTGTGAAGACATATAATTGTTGTGTGTTGTTGTATGTTCTATTTAGCTATATATATAAAATATCCAGAGGTACTTGGAGATTTTCAGCAGAATTCAACAAAAAGATGTCGTGGCCTGTTGCTGGAGAAAGGAGGTGGTAGGAAGACAATGCCCTCTTTCTTTGTTTTATTTCTTTCTTTTTTATTTTCTTTTAATTTTTTGTTTTTATTTATTTATTTTGGTACATTTCTATGATTTCTAAGCTTAAGGAAAAAGACCATTTTCTTTTAACTTTTTTTGAGAATCCAACCGCCCAGTACTGGCTTCCACTTAGACATTTCTAGGTCATTAAACTCACTAAGGAACTATACTAATCAAATAAAAATAATCTTCCACTGAATGTCTTACCTTTTTTACTCTGCGGTGAAATAACGGTCTGCCGTTACTTGGCCAAGGGGGAATTAAATGATCATCTACAGTTTTACAGTTTTACTTCAGAGAACTACCTAAAAGTCTCTTTCACCCTTCCCTGTAAGGCCACGTATTAGAAGTTGATTTCATTACTTTTGGGTGGGGACAGTGGTGGTTGGGGGGCTGGACAGAGGAAGGAACCAGCTGTGAATGACAGGAAAGCCTCCATGCGCTGGAACCGATACGGCTCCGTACACTGGCAGGACAAACCCTGGGAAAACCTCCCTATATCCAACACAGACACACAAGCAAACAATACAGCTGGGTGCTACACAATGACAGAGCACGTCCCTGAGAGGCTGAACACTGCAAGATACACAGCGCCTGCACAAAGGGGGAGAGCAGGCAGGCAGGCAGGCAAGCAGTCTCTGAAGCACTGGACGTGTTCACTCTCATGCTCCCTCTCCCTCCCTCTGTGAGTGCATTAGTTATATATCTCTCTCCGTCTGAGAAAATTCCCCTCACTCGGCTTCTTTCTATGACTCAAGAGTGCCCCCATGGGTGGAACATGAATATTCCAGCTCATGTGACGGATGTGTATCCATCTACATTGAACACATGAACATTTCATACAAAATACATGATGTTTTCAGCTATTCAATTAATAGTGGTAAGGCATTTTAAAGCATGTTTTAAAAAAGAATAATTCTCTTTTATACCTCATATTTGTTAATGTTGAAACACTGTTTGTACACATTGTGTACATTGTGCATGTTTCCCCACCAAGTGGAAATTCTATTGATTTATAAAGGATGCACCATGTAAGCATATTATCAACTTAATGCAGCACAGACATTATACACTGATCAGGCATAACATTATGACCACCTTCCTGATGTTGTGTAGGTCTCCCTTGTGCCTCCAAAGCAGTTGTGGCTCATCAGAGAATGGACATGGGCCTTCTGAGGGTGTCCTGTGATGTCTGGCAACAGAATGTTGTTAGTGGGGGACTTTGGGTCCTATGGGTGGAGGGGAGGGGCCTCTGTGGACCATCCCACAGATACTTGATCAGTTTGGGAGCTAGTGAATTACGAGGCCAGGTCAACACCTTGTGCTGTTCTTCATGTTTTTTTGAGTTGTTCCTAAAGTGTCCTTGTGTGTGTGTCTGTGTCAGGCTGCATCCTGCTGGGGATGGCTGCTGCCATCAAGGAGTGTCATTGCTATGGGGTGGGGGTGTCTGGTCTGGTCACATGGTAACATCCACGCAAATGCCAGGTCCAGCAGACATTGAATTGCCACAAGATGGTGAATGTTATTTGTTTGATTTGGCAAATCAGCTTTGTCTTTTCTGAATAGTATCAATGTGGGTGGACCTAAAACCACGTTGACTTCTCCTGTCAGTGGTCATAATGTTATGCCTGTTAAGTGTATATGTAACAGGGGGCATAGGCACTGAAGAAATCAACTAAAAGGTAATTTTGTTGCACTGTAAAATGGGAAAATTCTGTTAAAAAATATATATACAGTAATGGAAGGCTACAAGCTACAAGAATAAAACCCAAATAATAATTAACATTTAACACAAATCTTAAAGGTGAATATGTGGAGTTTTGTAGGCCTCAGAGTTCGAGTTCTCAAACTTTTTTTTCTTTTATGCTTGAGTGGGCCTCTGTAGGCGATATACAAGCTATGAGCGTGCTGAAAGTCTATTACACTGAAGTACATTTGAAACACCAGGGGCCGCGCAACAAACCGTTCTGTGCAGAAGGAAGAAGTCAATGAGATGCACATGCAGAGACTGGGAGGTGTACAATCACGTGACACAACAGCTTGCGGAGGACAGTGTATCAAACACAAACCGAGCAACTGCCTGCTCTGACACAGTTTATAATCCAGACTTGTACCTATCATTAAGTCAGTCAGTGCAAGCTATTTTAAAGTTACACTTTTGAACAAGGTCTTCTCACATGATAATACACTGCCAAACAAAATAAATAATCACCTAAACACTATAAAAATGCAGGAGTTCCTGAGCATTTCAGATGTCACCCTTCAGTATGAAGTGTGACGCAGGTAATCATTATTCGTGACATTCTAACTCCACAAACTCAATTCGAGGCCACTTAACTGCCGTCACAATATGCTGATTTTGTATGTCGCGTATCAAATGTGGCGGCGAGCACGCAGCCGACTGAGCTTGATATTTTCTGTACACACAACATCATTATTCCTGATGCTCTGACACCAATTTATGGAGATCACAAGTGAATATAATTTGTTGTGGGAATTGTGAGGTGACGCTACGGTGCACCATGCGCTCTGCACATATTAAACTGCCTCATAGACAAATACACATAATGCATATAATCATGCGTAAACCTGCCCCCACATGCACGGACGTGAAATAAACATGCGGCTGCTGTATGGCACAATCATACCCACCTACTGATAAACACATGTACACAATTAGGATTTGGAACTTATGACATTTTGAAACAAAAATGCACCCATCTATACTATTCGCACGCATGCAGACAGACAGATAATACACACTGTGGACACACACACCCACTTACCCTCCTACTTGTACATGCACTGCCATACACAAGAGTGCGTATGCCCATGCACACACCCACCTACCCAAGCAGACTCTCACACTTCCCACATATAAAGTCGCAATCACACACACCAACACTACCCACACTCACTCACTGAGAACATGTACACGCACCCCAGAAACAAGCAGGGTGGGTGGTGGTGGTGGTGGTGGTGGTGGTGGGGCACACACACAATCCTTCCATAACCAGTTCAGTTAGCATTAGCGTCAAGGCATAGCCCGGCGCAGCCTTACTCAGCAGATGGAAAGGCTGTGTATTTTCCCCCCACAGCTCTCCATCACTGCCGTGTACTGTAAAGGGTGCCTTTGTTGGCTTGTGTTTCTTTCTCCCTGGACAGTCTCAAGTGGAGCCCCTCTGCCCCCCCCCACCCGTCCCGCTCCCCAACGCCTCCTCCTCCTCCCCTTTCCCGGTCGAAGCTTGTCCGCTTGGCGCTGCAGGAACATCCAGACACAGAGCAGGGGCTGTCGGCCCGAGTGCCTGCCTATCCTTCCCTGCAGGGTATAAATCAGCGGAGGATGGCCTGGGTTCTACTGTGTGCCACGGCGACGACAGATTTACGAGAGGGCAACCTTCCCGTGAACCTGGCCTGTGCTTCTTGTCCACGACCGGTTTAAAGCCATTAGAGACTGACATATGAAGTTTTCCCTAAATTGGTAAAAAAGGAAAACTTCTCGTAATTTGCGAGCAAAGATCCTGGAATGTTTACCTTAATTGCACACTGCGTTTTTACCACTACCTAACACTGGGTTTGTTTAGTTCATGTTTGGAGGTTTGTTTATGATTCATATCAGTGGCGCCCTGGCAAGGCTAAAGGACAACAGGTGGGTCAACAGGCCCCAGAGGGTCAGATCAGCATTGCGACTAGCTAACTCACTTGGATGTGGAACATTTAGGTGCACTCGACCTCCCCCGACCGCCACCTCCTGATATGGCCGTCCTGGCTCCTGTATTGCTGTGAGACCCTCATGGTCCTCCTTACGACCACCCCTGTTTGTGCTCCTGTTCCTGTTCCTCCTGAAAACTAGCACAACCATTTGTTGTAGTAAGCAAGGTTAATAACAGAAAAGATAGAAAATGTCTGCAAATCACCATGTATTATTTCATTCAAATCAGACCTTTGATAACAAAGAACGCAGTTTCATTAAAAAAATGACATTGTGCAGGATACTACGCCATAGTCATACGGATTTACTAGGGATTGTGGGGGCTTGATTTTATCATTGTACTATTTGATGCCAGGATGTGTGCTGTGGGACTGTGCTCCATAAATCATCGATTGTTTCAGCTAATGGATTCAATTTGCTCTTCAGTCCGTGCTGCAATTGACTGCAACAATAGTCCATTGTCTGCTCCCCCATTCATATCTGTTAATTAAACAAACACTGCTTATAGAACAGTGCGTGCATGTGTGTTGATGTAGTTGATTTCATTTTCTCTCACCAAGGTAAAAAAAAAAAGGGTAATACCCAGTAAATTCTTACAAAATAAAGTCTCTAGATAATGAAGATATTATGGAGTTTGAGACACCATAATATAAAAAAAATAAATAACCTTCCAGAGGCAGAAAAGGAAATAAGTGTCCTAATCCCCATACTCCATGACAGAGCATCACTTGAGACTTGACGGCTACAGCTGCAAAGTACACCCCGAGTCTAGACGAGTGCTAGTTCATGTTCCTGTTGCTTCAGCCAGAAGAGCCCACTAAGCATTACTGAGTATACTTACGTGGAAAGAAGCGCACACAAATACTTGAAGTAAGAGGACACTTAGCCCTTTACATGTGCTCTGCCATATTAGTATGCAAAAACACGCACCGTCTCCTTCTTTCAGCGTCTCCTGTCTGTCGGACTCAACATGATCACCGCCAGACTCATCAACCTCAAACAGAGCGCGCATCTATGTCCTGACAGTGTCTTTGTGCGAAAATAAAGTCCTGATTAATGGCCTGCAGAGCTAAATGTATGCAGTATGTAAGTATGTAGGTCTTGGTTACCTGGTTAGACCGCGAAAGCTTGCACAGCTTGCACACTAGATAAGATAACCCCTACAACATCAGCTAAATCCCAGGCCCGTGTGATATAGGAGGAGAAAGTGACATGTTAACTGGGAATGTGCTCTGTCTTAAGGAAAAATAAGCAGTTACACCATGATGGGAGAATTCCATTAGCGATAAAACAGGCCGTAAAACAAGTGACATGTAATGGTGTTTTTACATTTGCAGGACAAAAACCTGTATGTATCTCTTCTCCTTTGAGAAGACGCATCTGTTGCTGCCTTCCTGTTTTGCTTAATAACAAACTCTGGCTCTCATCCTACTGTTTCATGAATCCCTTGCCACAAAACAACACGCACAAACACCCCGTGGACAACACAGACAAAAGGATTTAGATATTAACTATTAAAAGAAATACTTTTAGATGACTCTCAGCTAGGCGTGGGGTTTGATGACTCATTTTGCTAAGATTAAGTTGCGGCCCCTAAAGAAAAAGGAAAAAAAAAAGGAGTATTATTTTATTGCACGCTTCTTAAACCGATTCCATTCTCATTAAAGATGTCATCAAATTGCACACAGTGGAATTGAGAACTTCCACGTTTTAAATGTTTTCATGGAAGCAAACTTTAAAGACCAAAATCAGCATGTGGGACTGAATAGTTACAAATTACAAATTACAATACATTTGGTGCTCCAAAGAGTATTTGCAGCAAAGTGATGGTACTCAAACTTGTGTATTTCATACTGACAAAGGAACATGGCAACACAGACTTCCCTACAGCGCTATGAGCTTGCTTGCTTGTGTATGTATGTATGCTTAACATGGCAAAATCTGTGGTCTTAATACTTAAGATCTTCACATGGCCTTCAGAGTAGCAGAGGAGTAGCAAAGGAGATTAAGACAGAATAAGTGGTCGGGGCTCAATGACTGCAGCGGCTCCTTTATTCTGTTCCCTTACTATAAACGTTGCATTTAAACTAAACACTGCTCTCCACAACAAGAAACCCGGCCTAAGGGAGGTCATGAATGTAAATAGAAAACACAATTTCATTCGAGTGCCTTTAGAGTCTGTGCTGACGGACGTTCTTCTGCGCCCTTGTTTGAGCCACACTTTTACCAGATCAAACCACTCAGCACAATCCTTTGATCAGGGCCTTTTAATGCGTTTGGGGTACAGCTAGGAGCTTTTATGTCTTTTCACATTGCACATGCTAATCATTTTTTCTTCTCATCATTGTACCGTCAACATAGTGCAAATTTGTCGCCCTGTGTTCTTGGAACAAATCTGGCAGTGAATTAAGGAGACAGTGTAGCCTAAAATTCTTTAAAGGCTTAAGTGCCAATCTACACACGTAGCCTACGCCGGTGCGATCCATTTATACTTGTGAACTCGTCAGTCTCAGAACATCCTCAGTTAACCTTTCCTTGATGTGTTCCATCTATTGATCCAGAACAATCAATTCGAAAATTGCGGAGATGGAGATGCAGCCAGAAGTAACTACGGCGTCAAACTGACACAGAAGCATAAACTATGCATTAGTTTAAGGTTAGTGGAATTATCTTGGCTGACTCCCCTACATTGTTAGCATGTCAGACAAGGAAGTAAACTTTAGGACGTTTAAAATCATGCTTTTGAACTTTTGCTCTCGCAAGTCAGCTGCAATAGTGCCACATGCAATAGGTGCATTGTGCTCTTATAATCTGTATTGCACTGTATTTTATAATCTGAAGGTGCAAAGAGAGAAAACATGACACAAAATCTACCTTGTGGATTTGACCTCTGCCTTTTTATTGCTTCAGTACATTTTTATTGATCACAATGAATCACTTGATGGGATAAGTGCAAGCGCTTAAGTTATATATGTTACTATATTAAAACGCAACTCACCAGCATTTTTCAAAGGTTGCTGAGCATAATATATTGAATACAGAGGCATCCTGGCATGCATTTTTTAGAACAAGTACAATATAATCAGTGTTATAGAATTTTATTTATCTATTTTTTTTGTCTTTTTTTTTTTCTCAATCTCATATAGGGCTGGTGTTGGTGTTTTTGCATTTCAAAATGTTCTGTATCGCTGATCCATGGAGACCTAGACAATCTGGAGTTCTTACTGGCTGAATTTGGATGTGTAGCCTAGCACTGGCATATTGTCACCTTATAAGCTGACACTGTGAACGTGCTAACAGTTGCTTAATTACACATTCAGCAATTAATCAATCAACTGGAAAACTGTGAGGGCACCCACATTAAATTGTGCATAACTTGATAAGACTGAAGAGAAAACTGACTAAAATAAATCCTATACAGTCAAAGAGACCAAACCACGCTGTAAACATGTTTATTTTTGCTGTAAAGCTGGGATTTTAACATGGGGTCCATGGGGACTGGCATGTTTTTGAAGCAAGCCTCAAGTGGCCATTTGGGGAACTGCAATGTCTGACACTTGAAATCAAATCAGATTAGCTTTGTTTGCCATGTTCTGTATGTATATATGCACGCGTGCAAGGCCGGGGGAGTGGTTCCTGCAGTTTTTCTAACTAAAGCTTCCCTTTTACATTCAAGATCAAGATTTGTTTTCAGGGTTGAAGTTAGAATTAAGTTTATGCCATGTGTCGACGTTAGTCAGTTAAGGCTAAGAGGTTAAAGCGTGTGTCTGTCTGAACCCACTGAGACCATCTGATCTGCTCAGATGTGCTGATCACACCCCTCACAGTCAGAAAACAGACCTCAGCTCCCACACTGTGATCTGTGCCAGTTCATATCCTTGATGTTTGAGGAATACAACGGCACAATGTGCAGGATGAATAATACATTGTGTTTTGAATGTCTTTCGTCACTCACTTTCACTGCCCTGTGCCCCTTTGCGTGAGCGCAGCGCTTGAAATCTTCACACCTGACATTCTGTTTCAAGTTGCGTTAAAGGTTGCTTTTCATCTCTGTGTCATTTCAACAGCATTGAGAGATGTTACTGTAAAAAGTCACGAGTTTATTTAGCGCTGTGTCTGGTGTTGTTCATTGTTTTATAAAGAACTGAAAAAATAAACATTTAACAATACGTTTAAGCTTTTTTTTTTTTTTCTTAAAAAACACTAAATCTCTTCCAGTATGTACTTGTTCTATGTTTTTCCCCCCGGCTTCCCTGCTGACGGAAATATGTGATACGATTTTTACAGTGGTTTTCTGGAAAGGAAGAAATATAAAGAAGATTGGAGGATGAGGGAATTAAGTCTCTCCCCAATCGTGCATGCTGGTGTTAACTTCTCATTTTAGGTTCAGAGTCTGTCTCAGAAAACTCCCCAAAACAACACGAGAGCATAGAAAACACAAAAATAGAGGGTTATGAACAAAATATACCATTCACTGAGCTGGCAAGGACCTGCATGGCACCTATCTTGTAATTTGTAATAGTTTTAACTATTGGACCTTAACCCTTGTCTTGTATTCCTGTGTATCCCACAGTGGACACTTCTGATTTATGGGTGAACATACTGCCAGGTCAGTCTATGTCATCTGGAGGACTAAGGACTAAGGAAATGGAAGCGCTGTGGCTTAGTTGGTTAAAGCACCTGCACCAGCAGTGCCTTTGTGCTAATTCAACCCAATTTATTCAACCCAATTCAGTTGGATTTCAGACAAAAGTTGGGGTGGGGGCCATCCTCTACCTGAGGAACATGTTTGTTGTATTTCTAAAGCGCATTTAATACCGTCCTGCAGTAAAGAGACAAGCTAGCAGTGATGGGAGTGGACACTGGGGGTTGTATAGACTAGTTAGTTTGTTGATTTCACTGCTGTGTCATGACTAGGACTAGGCATAAGGTCGAATAGTCACTGATCATGTGACAATAACAACACGGACTCCCCAGAGAAGACAGGTGAGGAGACCAGTGGGTCATTACAGCAAACTAGCAGCGGTTCATCAAGTGTGTGGAAATACTTCACTAAAGATGAAGCCCATTCCACTGTGACATGCAAAATATGTAAGTCAGTCCTGAAATACAACAAAAGTACTACTGCAATACATATTCATCTGAGAAGGCATATGCTAACGCTAGCAGAGGAACGGTCCAACTCCTCTTGACAGCAGTCAATTAACAACACCCAGGGGTAACAGAGAGATGGCTGATAATCAACAATTTGCTTGTGAATTCCATTCTGCTGTACCCAGAAATTTTCTTTAACCCAGCTACACTAGCCTATCTTACAACACACTGTGGAGTACTATTAAATGCTAATGATGGTGCTGAGGTGCAGCATGTTTTTATACAGGCTACACATATATACAGCACGCAGTGTTTTTATTAGTGATGTCAGAAGTGACTAGTTGGTGTCAACTTGATATTCATCATATAATAGTCGAATTTAAAAAATCTGAAGTCATGCAACCCTAATTGGACACACACCTCATTTTTCTGATAACTGACTATTGTATCTGGAGATCCTAGTATGTGTGGATGGGTAACTGTACCTCTAGGACTATTGTCAGCAGCACTGGAGCGCCACACGGGACTATACTCCGTCCAACTCACACTGTACACCTTGGACTTCAATCACACCTTGGAGTCATGCCACTTGCAGGAGTTCTCTCACAACACTGCGTGGTGTATTAGGGATGGGCAGGAGGAGGAGTACAGGGACATATTGAACAACTTTGTTTCATGGTGCGGCGGAAACCACCTACATATCAACACAGCCAGACCAAGGAAATGGTGGTAAACTAGACCCCATCTGCAGCCTGTAAGCATCAAAGGGCACTGTGCGGAGATGGCGGGTCTACAGCTGGATCACAGACTGGTATGGTCAGCTAATATAGACTCAGTGTACAAGAAAAGTCAGAGACAGTTCTACTTCCTCAGGAGGCTAAGGTCTTTTAACATCTGCCAGAAGCTGTTGGAGATATTTTATCAGACTGTTGATGCCAGTGCCCTCTTCTATGCTGTGGTGTTCTGCAGAAGCAGCATTAAGAAGAAGGGCACCTTGCAGTGGTACAAGCTGATAAGGAAGGCTGTCTCTGGGGTAGGGGCAGAGCTGGAGTCCCTAACATCGGAGGCAAGGACCTTGAACAAGCTCTGGTCAATCATGAACATTGTCCACCACCCGCTACACGACACCATAGTCAAGCAGAGGAGCACATTCAGTGACAGGCTGCTGTATCTACCTCAAAATAAACTGTCACTGCCAACTGCACCATCTCCTGAGATCTTACAAGAAAAGAAACAAACTCAAACAACAAAATAACAAATAATAACACAATGAAAAATAACATCCAATTCATCTCAAACTGGAATCATCTTTCAACAAATGACAATGACTTGATATGGGTAACTTTTGAAGAACATCTTCTAACGTGGGGATGGTGACCAGTGTTTGGAATAATGCCGTTTAAAAGAACGGCGTTAGGTAACGACGTTATTTTTTCAGTAACGGGGTAATCTAACTAATTACTTTTCCCGTCGTTACAACGCCGTTAACGTTACTGGACGTTAAATGCGGTGCGTTACGCATTGATTGAATATGTGTAATCCGAACGCACCCCTGGCTCACCGCTCGTGAGGACGAGGTAAGCGATTATGATTGGCTAAGGCAGAGTCATGTTTCATGGTAGCCAATCAGAGCCAGTGCCAGCACACGCGCCACACACACACACAACAGCTAAGATTCGATGAAGCAACAGAGATGGCGAGTCAGGAGCAATCCGATGAAAAGTTGGCATTTTCAAGGTGGAGATATAAGCACTACTTCAATAAATAAAAAAATTCATTGTGGTCAAAGGGAGGAACGTGCATGTAAGCAACTCTAATTTAATGAAGCATCACACAACGACACGCATCTACAAAGCTAGTGGCCAAAAACACCGATACCTCCACCACAGATGATAGCTCGCCGTCTAAACCCTATCGAAATATAATTATTATATATATATATAAATATAATATAAATATGAATATAAAAAATATATATATATAAATATTGAAAGTTATGTACACCTGTCTGTTCTACCAATTTCAACTGACTTGTGAAAACTGCTCAAAAAAATCCAAATTCTTTGACATATAGCAACTTTTTTTTTGTTTAACAGTAACGGAAATAGTTACTTTCCCTGGTAACTAGTTACTTTTATTGTAGAGTAATTCAGTTACTAACTCAGTTACTTTTTGGAACAAGTAGTGAGTAACTATAACTAATTACTTTTTTAAAGTAACGTTCCCAACACTGATGGTGACACACACACCTCACAGAACCACCTCTGCAGCCATATATAGCGCCGGAGGCCCACTGGGAATCGACCCTCAGAGGCTTGCAGCATTCACCAGGGATTTTCTGAGCTACACAGTTAAATGTTTCAACAGCCAAGGTTGTCATGGCACAGAACAAAAGGTTCATTTGACCCAGATATGCTGTTTCCAGCTTCACATAGGACTTGTATGTATGCATACTCTCTTTTGTGTGAAAAAAATCTGAATTGTCCTGTAGCTGGTTCATCACCTTTGTATAGTCATCAAGTAAAGCTTTCTTTGGGTGTGGTGTGGTGTGGGTGGGGGTTGCGGTGACCCTTAGCAATATCTTCAACTTGTTCTCTTACTCCCCCAGTGTTCACTAAATACTTATTGGAGCATGGCAGACTAGTCTGACACAGGGTTATGAGCAAATACATACATATTACATGATATAATTATACAGAATTGACGGCTTTGACTGTTTACTGTAATTAGCACAACAGAAATAAGCACATGTATTTCCTCACCTGTGATTTACTGGCTCAGCGGAGGCAATAAAGTCATGACTCATACCCGCTGCATACTTATTATAGTTGCATATGAGTTGCTGGCTTCAGGTCTCCACTGACATTACACATGGAATGTGACTGTGACAACGATAACCACAACAGGAAAATCAAAGTTAATTACTATGTTAGATTGATCCTTAGGGTCTACTTATTGGCCGTGGGACGATGTCTCCCTCTGAAAATATGCAACAGTATTGTTATTTTTCTGAACCTACACACATTTTATACAGATTTGATCCCTATTCACTGTAAAGTGTAATTAGTCAATAATTACAGAGTGATAATTACATCTGAGAGGAAACCCAAGGTTGATTCGCAGCAGGAGATGCGTCTGGAGAGACCTCCTGCTGTCATTTTCCTGTGTGCATAAATACACTCGGGCATGCTCACAGAATCACAAACAAACAATAGTTGTACACCTACACGGCGTTCCCTGTTACTGATTTATTCATACAAATGCGGCCCTATTACAAGCATAATCACAAACATAAACATATCATCTGCATGCACACGTACTCTCTGGGGTCTGTATTAATTTATTTTCCACTTTGAGATCCCTGTCCTAAATTTCCCTGAAGAAACATATCATCGTGCTGTGGCAGTGGCGGTTCAAGCTAATGGTGTGGTTTTCAAGGTTGAAATAATTTCCTTGAAGACCAGACTAGATCAGTGTGTGTTTTAAAGTTGGACTTTCTATATTAAGTGTAATGTTGCATAGAAAGCTCCAGTTTTAAAGACCCATCTACAGACAGGTATGCCAACCAGCTTAAGCCACAGCCTAAATGCAGTGGATCTACATAAAGCTTCTGACAGATTTTCTTCCTGTGTCCTTCTTCATAATCCGATTTAATGATACATATATATGCACATGTACAGCCACACCTCCCGTTGCTGAGAACCAAACCACATCACAGACTGGAACAAAATACCTCACCTTCCCTGCGTTCTCATTTGTCCACAGGTATCGCACAGTCTATCACCACCTTCCATGCAACCATCCCCTGCAGGCTGGACCCAACTCATGCACCGCGTTAAACACACACACGTGTTATCCTCATCAGGCAATGTGTTATATACCACAGTAATCTCACATCTCTGGCTGCTCTTGCACCTTTTCAATTTCCTGGTAACCTAATCCTTTCTGTTTCCCCATACCTCATCATAGCCTGCGAGAAAGAGCAAGGGGAGAGCATGGAGAGAAAGGATAATAAATTGTGCCTTTTGATATAAGTTGGATTAGGGAAATGGCATACCCATGTGTACGCTGATGGGGCCGAGTTGTGCGTGAGGTGGTAATCCATCATGAAGGTAAGACGAGAGTGGTGGATTGGCGCTAAAATGCGCATAACACAGAACAGTTTACTAAGTACAATGTGATGAGATTCATTTTTATGAGTCGGTCAACAAAAATAAAAGATCTTTCTTTTTTGTGTGTTTGAACTACACTGTATCTAATTACTTCAGTTCAAATTTGAGTGGATTATTAGACACAGAGATATTATACCAGTATCTTAATAAATAACGTCTGCTAATGTCTCTGTTAAAAGATATTTTTAATAAAGCGTAACTTTTGCTCCTAATATGTTATGTTGCACGCTTGAGTACAGAACTAAAACAAGACATAAGCTAAAGAAAAGGTCCACTATGATCTGTCAGTTTTAGTTATACGAGTAAAGCCACTCTTACATGAACTTAATAAATTGAGATACTTAATCTGACAATTTTTTTTTTTTTTTTAATGAGAAGCTTTACAAATGAGAAGTTGAATTCGATAAGCAGAATGTCAAAAAACAAACAAGCAAGCAAACAAATTACAAACAAAAGTACTTGGTACAGCGAAAATGGGTCGTAGCATATGGCGGCTAATGGTAGCAAACCATAGAGTGAATCTAATTTACGTGTCCATACTATAACTTATTAGGATTTACTACCATACCATAATAGTCACTAGTTGGGCAGTATTTATTTACTTAGCTAAATGCTTTGCCTGTTTACGGTGCAACAGACCTGACATGAAAGCACAGCAGGTAGGCTACACATAAAAGCACAGCGGGTACTGCTAATTAGCGTTAGCAAACGTTAACTATGTTTAACTTCAGCGTAGCAAATCTCTAAGCTTAATGCAAGCTACTGACCATCCAAGTCTCTATTAGCCACCTACATTTTGTTAGCTAAACTAATTTTATTCCATTAATTATAATGGATGCTAACCGTAGCTGCTAGGCTATACTAAGTATACGAATAATTGCTCTAATGTGAAAAAACAAAACAAAACGGATCGCTTAAGTGATAGCAAGTGGACAAGAACGTCTGTTCAAACTGCTGTGAATCTGGGAATGACAACTGAAGCAGATCGTGCTTTGTTATTCATTAAAAGATATATATTAAAATGCTACTTGTGAAGCTTAAAAATACTGCATTTTGTTTTTATTTTGCAGACTTTGCATGTTCTCCCTCTGCCTGCATAGGTTTCGCCTGGGTGTTTTGGTTCCCTCTCACATTCCTAAGGCACGCATGCAAGGTTAATTAGCAATTCTAAATTGGCCATAGTTGTGCATGTATGTATGAATGATTGTCTAACTCTCTGTGTTAGTCCTGTGATATACTGCAGTCCAGGCAGTATCCCACTTCTCAAAAAAAAAAAAAAAGCAGGGAAAGGCCCCAGTCCCCTGTAACCCTCCACAGGATAAGCAGTGATAGATAATGGACGGCTGGATGGACAAAAGTAATAGCATCAAATGCGAGTGGGTTTGGAAATTCTGGCAAACTGGCAGCACAGGATAATTGATGACCCTGAACAGTGAACAACTCTAGCTGATTTAGATTTTGTACCTTCTTAAGTTTCTAAATTGTAATAAATGTGACAGGCTAGAAGAGCTGACTTGACAATGTTGCCTGCACCATTCATTAAAACAGAACTTAAAACAAACGTATAAATATTATTTTCACAGGACTTGAAGTTGGATATCTTTTAAGACATTCCTTTACGGTTCTATTTTAATAACCTTTACTAGTGGGGATATCACAATCCTGGTTTGCACTTGGTCATAGCACTCTTTTACAATATAGTATATAACACATTACGATGGAAAGCAAGATGTTTCCAGTTTGAGACAATTACACACTATGAAAGCTTTAAGCCATGGCTGCCAGTCTGGTTTAGATTCTATTACAGTGCAGCATAGGTTATATTGTAAATGATTTTAAGGATACCCTGTCTGCCCTAAAGAAGGCTTTTGGAAAGGCGACCCCTGTCCCTCTCACTTATGGCACTCCCTCAATAACCACTTCAAAACGCTCGTAAACCCGCTAGCACAGATGGATCTGGCCTCTATTGAAAACACATTGGCTCATAATCTATGCCCTTTCATAATATGAAGGGATCCCACATCAGTTTCAAGGTCAAACACCAATAAAATCAAAGATGGCAATTTGTCAAGAGTCATTCCGTGCGCAGGCCCATTCCGTGCACAGCCCCTGACATCATCTGCAGTCTGTCCGAGACACGAGCGTTTGCATCAAGCCCAGAATGCCTGCTGAAGCTCAGTTGAAATTTCTGTCGTGCCAGCTGTAAATCATAAATTTCTACCCTTTCAGTTCAGCTTCTGATGTAGCTGCAGCCGTACATCTGAATGATTCCTGATCTGTCTTCTCTGGAACACGGACTGCTGGTGAACGCTTATCAGGGGAAGCTGTCATTTGCTCAGGGAAACATCCCTGAAAATAATGATTTGTTTAAAGGGGGTTAGTGGGTGAGGCAGGCGTGCAGGCAGGCATCTGCAGTCAGTGAGCGTTCAAGCCCAATGCATGCACCGAATCCTCATTAACAAAGCGTTGCATAAAAGTTGGTTCATTTCATGATGAAGTTATTGCACTGAGAAGGATTTTCTTTGGCTATGTTGTCCCTCCAGGTGGCTTTGTCTGGCTTCCTGGGGCTTGAGCTGAATTCTTGGGCCTGCTGCCTGAAAGCCTTTGTGCGCTCTATCAGGTGCAAAGCGGGAGCTGTGCTTTCTTCTTGACGGGTTTGACGATGCCCAGCAACTGTCATCTGCCGGCAGCATCTGTGGGAAGCAGCTTGTTTTCAGTGACTGTGGATTTTCTGGCTATACCTGTCAGTCTGACTCATCGGGGCTCATAGCAGATGCTGTCATACGTTTAAACTCATTACCTGCATCCCACACTGCATTGTGGCTGTCTTTCATATCGAGTGACATTTAGAGGTTCCTGGTTAAATGGGGATGAGTCAGATCCAAGTGTGTGAGTTTGGAAAACTAGAAAAAAATAAAATAAAATAAATACTAGCTTAGCCAAACCAGAGAAATAAATGCTTCAGTTTGGATTGATACTTTAATATAGTATTTGACATATGAATGATTTAAATTTCAATTTGAATAGTTTACATGGCCAATATTTGCTTTACTACCACTGCCTCAAGTTAATCTGTGCAATGTCAATTACAGTTCCAAGAAGTATAAAACTCCATCTCAAATATTCATCCAAGAAAATCTTTAATGATTGCAGAGAACCTTTCAAGAGGTTGGAATAGTTTCATGTTTAGTTTATGAATAAGTAAAGGCAGCTCATTCCTAATCCAGCAGAGAGAAAAGATATACTGTATATATACACACACCATAAGTATGTATGATTCTCATACCAATATCTCTGAGTTATGGAACAAGCCCTGCAGACCTGTGTAATCCCTTTGAGGAATAGCTATAGCGCAAATCTTAACTGCAGCCATCCCATATTCAGCAACCCCGTTCCAGGACCAATTGGCAGGGCCCATTAGGGGCGTTCACATACATTTAGGTGATCCCTGTGTTTGCATTACCCAGGCACCGATAATCTGTGTATACAGTGGGAAATTAGGGTAGAGGAGCCCGAGGCACTGTTGAAAGAGACCTCCACATGTTCACTTCAAAGGATCCACGACTGAGTGGAAGCAGGTGTGTCTTGTCCGGAGTCAGGCACAGGGTGGGCCAGGGTGGATGGAGGAAGGGAGGCACGGTCCCCCCAGGCAGGCCAGTCTGTGTGTGGTGAGGGAGGAAGTGCCTGTGCATCTGTGAACACCAAAAAAAAAAAGGTCCTGTTAACACTTCATTTGAGTTATGATGTGGTCGTGTAATTTTTTTATCAAATAACTTATCCTGAAAAAAGGCACTGATGGCAGCCCTAGCGAACCATGTCACCTACAAAATACAGTACAATCACAGTATATTATACACAATATATTTATTCATTTATTGTGCTTAGATAAATGATGTTTGCATCTGTTGGGAGAGTTGATTGTGCACATCCTTGGAGATTAATGCCACACATATGGAAGAGGAAGGATGTGGATGTGAACGATGGATAGTTTAAAAGTCCACACATACCCAGTTCAATAAGTCACTGTCATTGCAGATTAACAAATACAGTATGTAGGGTTGGGTGTCATCAGACAAAGACGATTATTGTACTTTATTGTTTATTGTCCTGTAACATCTGTTCATAAACACACATGAGGTAGTGAGCACTCTTGGGGCAGTGGGCAGCCGGGTGTAGCACCTGCAGAACTCAGGGGGTTGAGAGCCTTGCTCAACGGCAACCCTAGCCATGGATGCCTAAGGGAAAAGCGTTGCTCATTCACTCCACTCCTGCTAGCCCCCTCCCATCAGTCATAGGATTTGCGCCGGTGACTCTCCAGTCCCAGGCCTGCTTCTCAAACCACCAGTCCTGTCCTCATATGGATTTTAATGATTCAAATTCCAAATCAACTCATCAATTCTGGTGTGCCACAAAAGAGTTCAAAATACTATCCACTTCAACCAGCTACAACAGCAAATTCTGCTTTTAAGTTAAAGTGGTGGTGGCCACCTTTCCTTTAAGTCATACTGTATGTCCCCAAATACCTGGAGATGGAGTGGATTAGTATACAAAGCATTTGCTGGTGGATGTGAGGAGACATTAGGATTAAAAAAACCTCAAAATAATTAGACATATAACATTATTGATTAATTAAGGGCTAATGACACCAGTCTGTTGCTGAGCCATCTTCCAAAACAAGAGGGAACGAGAGATAACCGGCGAGGGTTTTTGAGCCGCAAGATATTTCGTTCAGATGAAAAGTCAGGGAGTGTGTAGCAAAATTTGCTTCCCTGTGTAACATCCTCAGCTTGCTCAGAGAACTTATTTTGTCACTTCAGAGAACAGCCATCTGACAGCTATTTTCTAGTTGACAGACAATGTGTCATTCAAAGCCAAAACTAGAACTGCAGCAAGTGGACAGGGGCATATTTGACATGTCCCCAACTTTAGCTGGCATTCTGGTAGAGACTGAGGCTTGGCCATTCTTAATCCAGCTGGTGCCCAGCCAGTGGTCTTCACTGTTTACAAAACTGTGACTGCTACTTCTTACCCTCACATTACCCAGACCTATGAAATGTGGATCCATGGCCATTTTGCACGATGCCCATTTCAACTCCTCAAGCTTCCGAATGTGACCTGAAAAGTATGTTTGATAGAATATCTTTGCCGGCCTTCTGGATCTATGTCAAGGCCACAAATTGTAAAATAATATTGACCATCTTGTGATAATTCAATGTTCTGCTAGGAAACTTTTGGACCTGGCATTTATGTAGATGTTACTTAGTCATGTAGCACCCACTTAGACCAGACCAGACACCCCCACCCCATAGTAATGACACTCCTTGATGGCAGCAGCCATCCCCAGCAGGATGCAGCCTGACACAGACACACACACACAAAAACGCTTTAGGTTCAACTAAAAAAACATGAAGAACAGCACAAGGTGTTGACCTGGCCTCCAAATTCACTAGATCCCAGACTGATCAAGTATCTGTGGGATGATCCACAGAGGCCCCTCCCCTCAAATGCCCCCACCAACAACATTCTGTTGCCAGACAACACAGGACACCCTCAGAAGGCCCAGGTCCATTCTGTGATGAGTCAGAGGCACAAGAGAGACCTACATAATATTAGGCAGGTGGCCATAATGTTATGCCTGATTGGTGTAAATGTTAACAGGATAAACATGGACCAAGTATGAATGACTAATAAGTGGAATTTGCTCAGGAATCAGAAAGCAAAATTTAAATGAATAGTTTCAAAACAATCCTTTGGAGTCAGAATATTGGAATCAGCCCCAGGTTGGAACTGATCCTCCCTACCTTAGAAACACAGTGCTTGTCAAAATAGCTGGCAATAGATCAGTACAATTTCAGAAACCAGCAAAAATAAGTGGAAACTATTCTGAAAGCATAAAACAATAGAATCATTATCATGATGCAGCCGGTGGTCTGTGTGAACATGCAGTTGAAAGGCGAGCAAAAACTATAGATTTAGGCTGCTAGACTAATTTCAGTATTTAAGTTCTGTTTATACTCCATGAAGAATATGAAAAAAAAAAACAAAAAAAAAACGACTGATCTTGATTATGCCAACTTCATTTGGCAGCCTTGGTGTTTTTCTTCCCCCAGGGTCACTTGTTATATTGCAATGAGGAAATTATTTTGGAACCGAAGAATTTTGCTCAGACTACTGTTCTAGATGGATGACTTGAGCCCTGTTGGTTTAGGGTTTGGTTGAATTCGATATAGATATGTTTACTATGAACATTTTCTGTAAAGGTGAAAGTAATCCCAGTAGCCATGTGTTTGTAGCAGGAAATCTTCTAATTGGTTACACTGCTCTCAGAGACTTCTTTCTCATGTCGGCTTTCAAGTTGTATGAATTACTTGCTGTACAGAATTCTATGTCAGAAAATCTAAGAGACGAAAATGTCCCATATGTTGTTTGAGTGATGGCTGATGTCTTAGATTTGCTTTGCCAAGATACCAGCAGTTTTACTGAGAAGAAGACAGGTGAAAGTTCAGTAAATCAATAAGTGCACTTAAATACACATGAGTATTTGGGTTATGTTCGGGTTTTTGTGGTATTTCATTTTTGTGTTGTCTCATAATACGTGCACCTTTAGACACCCGCACAAGTCTAGTTTGGGAGCCATTTCACTTCAAATAAATAAATAAGAAAACCTGTTTATGATATTATTATGGAGCCAAAATGTGTTTTCTTTTTGGCTGTTTGACTGAGATGTGTTTATGTGAGCAGACTTCCACGCGCTGTTCGAGCAGGTTTCCTGTAATAGCGCAGAACCGTGCCTGTTTGTGTGTTTTCCTTGAGGTTAAACGCTTTGTTTCCCCTCTAATGGCTCCCTCGTTTGGTCCAGCGGAAGGAGAAGAAGAAGGCGGAGGAGGGGGTCATAGCGTGAGCGATTTGTCACTGCCTGTCTGAGTTGTGAGTTGTGAGTTTCGCGCTGACACCATAAATACTTGATAATAGTTCATCTGGAGCAAAGCTGTTCCTCATACCCCTGCTCTGACCTCATGTGGGGGCTTTTTGGTCTCATGTGAGTGGAAGTGTCTCTGTGGGACCAGCTAATGTGTGTTTATGCTACAGGTGCTGACCGTCCTGCATTGTTAATGGATGGATTCTCAAGAACTGTTTATGGAAAGCCTTTGTACACGTGCCTTTCTTTATAGATAATAATCTTCTTATATAACATTGAATAACTGCATTATAGCATTTGTGTGTGGCTGTTTAACTAGTAAGATGAACTATATTATACGTTGTACTATAGCACTTACAGTACAGGTACTGCCTTTGTACGAAGAATAACTTCTTTGAGTGCATAACAAAGGGAAAAGTAGCTAAAGGACACAATAGTCTTCCATTTAAATAACTTGTATCTGTCTGTACATTTCAGCAACTTTATGTAGAATCGATCTGAGACAGTCACACAATTACAGAAGAGTTGGTGGATGGAAATATGCTCATTGTGTTGATGAAAAGAAACAGTTAAAGCAAGAAAAATTAAATCCACATATTGTGGCATGACATTCTGCGTGGTTTTTGGACCAAATTTACTTACAAAGCTAATTTAGCTTGACCTTATTCTCAGGATGTCTCCTCTGTAGCTCTCTAGAGGTCACTGCGTTAAGGTCTGGGCTCTGGTTTGAAGTCATTCTGTAGTAGATTCCTTTAGATATTTTCTGAAGCTTAAAGTCCTGAGATGGGCACGAGAAAGGAAAGATCTGATCCCAGAGATTCTTCTTTCTCAAAATACAACAAAAACTCTAAGTGTGAAAATGTTACCTGAGACCCATCCTTCTGTCCTGATGACAGACCTTGAATAGACCAGACTGCTGCGGCTGAGGCTTCAAGGATTTGATGAACTTCATGTAAAACCCCTTAGATCCCCAGCGGTGTTTGTGTGTCTGCAAACAAGTGCGTTTTGCATCTGCAAACACATGCACAAAAGAGCGCACATACATAATGCAGTAAGTACACATTACTTACACACGGCATATAGTCTCCTCTGTCAACAGAGCTGCAGACACATTTGGGTGTACAGCTTTCCAATTAGAGCTGACCTTTCTGCTTCGCCTGTCTCTCAAAGAAACTTCACATTATCTCTATCTTGTATACCAAGCATCCAAACAACAACACACATTGTAATGAGCATCACAGTCTGCTTGCAAAGACAGTGGCAAAGGTTTTTATGTCTGTTAGCTGTTCTGGATGGAAAGCTTCCACCTTTTTCACCATGAAAACAGGAGGGGAAAAAAAAATTGTGAATTATGTCATGAGCAATTTTTTGAATTACGGCAGTTCCACAAACCTCCGAACTCGAGCTCTTGCAGTTAAAAATATTCTGCAGCCAAATTTGTTGCCTCATTTAATTACATGTGCATTAAGTGAAGGGCAAACTCTGGAGAAGCTCTCAGCAGCTCAACTCTGACATCTACCATTATCACATTTCTGCGGAGACGTAGTGGCTTTGGAGCAAGAAACCACCCCAGTCTTCTCACTGCCCTCTGGCTTCTCTAATAATCACAGCTAAAGCATCAAGAAACATGTTTTTATGGTCTGACAAAGCCATAATGTATATCCCTGTTGTGCTCTGCGCTGACAGAGTTTTAACCCGGGGGCACTAAACTACGAGGAAATATTTATATTCTCTTCAGCAGAGGGGCTGTAACTTACAGCAGGGAAGCTAATTTCACATACTGAAAGTCAATTCTCAGCCTAGCCTGATCTCCCCTCTGCCCGCCTGCCAGATTTTACATTCCTTCTCTAGTATGCTCCAATGAGATCAGCGCTCATAATCGTGGAGCTGGGGTTATATACGCATACTTTAATCACGTTTTTCAGCTGATTTCCATGTCCTATTCCCACAGCCACTCTATTATTCTACTTGCATGTACAGATGAGTGTCGGTGCATGATTTTACATGGATTTGTCTGTTTTTATGTTTTGGGTGGGGAACAGCTCGGACCTCTGCATTTTCTTTTTTTTCATGCCATTTAAAAAGGACTGGTGTTGTGCTCACTGCCAGCGGTTCCTCTGGTTGCAAAAATAACTTCGACAACACAAGATCATCTTGCTGCTGAATTTCCATTTTGCTTCATTTAATTTGTTTACTCTTATATAGTGTCCTCTTCTGTTTGTTGCAGTACTATTCAGTTCTTGTCATCATCGTTGGAATCAATTAAAAAACAATTCTTCCATAAGGCATTATGTTTTTGCTGTTCCAGAAGGACCCTGGTCATTAAAGCTTACAGTGAAACATAAAAAAACAGGCCTTGATGAGAGCCATTGACTGACTAAAACAAGCAGATAAGAGTGTGATCAGGCATAACATAACCACCTTTCTAATACTGGGTAGGTCTCCTTTGGGTCCTATGGGTTGAGGGGAGGGGCCTCTGTGGATCATCCCACAGATACTTGATCAGTTTGGGATCTAGTGAATTTGGAGGCCAGCTCAACACCTTGTGCTGTTCTTCATGTTTTTTTGAGTTCATGTTTTTGTGTGTGTGTCTGTGTCAGGCTGCATCCTGCTGGGGATGGCTGCTGCCATCAAGGAGTGTCATTGCTATGGGGTGGGGGTGCCTGGTCTGGTCTAGGTGGGTGCTACATGTCTAAGTAACATCCACATGAATGCCAGGTCCGAAAGTTTCCCAGCAGAACATTGAATTGTCACGAGATGATCAATGTTATTTACTTCACCTTTCAGTGGTTTTAATGTTGTGGCTGGTTGGAGTATACAGACTATGTCATTTTTCTGCATATTTAATTCTTGTTGAGCATTTAGCCCAACTTCAGAAATGAATCTATTGCTCATGTAACAAGCTCAAAAATCAGAGTCTTAATACAAAACAGTAGCACCTGCTCTTGATTGTTTTTTTCATCAGCTTCTTTTTTGTTCTTCAAAGATCTTTCGCTCTTGTTTGTCATGGTGGCTGGCGAACTATGAAGTGACTCACTTCAGCGAAAGACTCACTGCTGCACCCACTTAGGAGTGCATTATTCATGTTTGCTATTATATCAAAACCTTTGTTGATACGTTGTTGACGCCATTTCTCAAAGTTAGCAGAAACTGCAGGGGTTTTGCTGCAAAACACAGTGACCGATACGTCGACTGAGGTCTATTTACCCATAGCAAATTTTTTTTTTATTTATGAATGCTCCATTATGTCTTTTGTTTTGTTTTTTTAAGAACAAAATGAACCTGGTGCATTTGTGTTATGTTATTTTTCTCTCATATTTAACAAAATATATGAAATTCATTTAACATCGCTGACAACCAAATCTTACAACCAATCAGAGACATTTTGTTGTTAACAAATTCAGATCCATGGCATTCAGATGTGTATGAATATGCTATTCTTCTGTGCATCACCACACAAAGTCCGCCCAAGCAATTTGATTGGCTCGGCAGATCTTTGGTGGTGCATGCTCAATTCCCAACAAAGTGACTCCAGACTAACTTTCTCATTCATTCATTCATTCATTCATTCATTCATTCGTTCAGTTTCCATCGCTTATCGGAGGTCGGGTTGCGGTGGCAGACTTAGTAAGGAACTCCAGACGTTGCTCTCCCAGCAACACATTCCAGGTCTTCCTGCTGGGATTCTGGGGTTTTCCCAGGCCAGATCTGATATACAGTATAATTCCTCCAGCGAGTTCTGGGTCTACCCTGGGGTATCATCCCGGCTGGCCGTGCCCAGTAAACCTTTGGAGGCATCTTGTTAGGGCATCTTGTTTGGCAAGGCATCTTGTTCTTGTTAAACCACAATTGCAAGTTATTTTGTTCAAAACTATACAGGTATGTCAAAAGAGTTAATGCAGTGAATAGATCTTTCAGTATTCACAGCCTCTTAACAGCTTTGTACCTTCTTCTTTAGGATGATGTACAATGCAGGGGATACAGTGTCACTAGATGTCAAGACAATGCCTTCTGGGAAACCACAAAGCTGACATGATGAGTAAAGGGAGCCCACAGCACCAGATGGGTGGGATTCATCTCATCTTATGAAACTGATTTTATTCAGTGTAACAGTGTAAAAATCCGCTCTTACATACCTCAAATGGCCCGATATTTGCACAGTGCAACCACTTGTCTCTTGGAAGATGTGAAAAAAGTAAAGACCAGCATGCACATAGCATTTGACCTCGGCACTGATAGATAGATTTCTGTGGCTTTTTCTGATGGAAAAATGCTGATCTTTATAAACTCCCCCGCTGTGCTGTGGCATTTACTCTGAATCGACACTTGATCTTCATATTGTGTCTGTGATGAGGTCACAGCAACCTTTGGCAGACATGTGTCTGCTGCACGGCAGACTGGAAGCGGTTGCGCTGCTTGTCAAAGCACATTTGAGTCTCCCACTAAACACGCGCCTCCGTGTAGGTCCGCATTAACACTAAGAAACAAATAACAGCTCTGACGCATCCCCGCACTCTACATGGCAATGCATTTGCTCATGTGTGCATATCCCCAGTGGATTAAACTGAAACGACCTCTTTGAGCTTTTGTGCTGCGCTTTCACATACAGTAAATCAGGAGATGTAATCGCTACGATGACTGTTTTCCTAACCTTTATTCTATCAGGCAGCTCCACAGAGAATCAGAGTCTGTCATCCAAGGAACAAAGTTAAATAGAGTTCACAATGTTAGAGAAAAAAACGTTTAAATGTTGCACAGATTATATGTAACACATCAGCACATTACCATAGTCTTCTGGTAACTTATTTTGATACTTAATGACTGTTATACATGTTTATTAGCTTAATCAAATAACTAATCTTGCAACTAAAGCCACATAAAAGGTGCAAGTAAGTCAAATATCCATTGTGCCACGTTTTAAGAAGTGACTGTCTAGTGTCTCACAGCAGTACTATAAGCTAGGTATGATCAGTGTGATCCCAACTTAATAAATTGGTCCACAGAGGCCTCACCCTTCAACTCTGGCAGAAACCGCAGCATGTGCTCAGATGTCCCTCGTCTATGCCAAGAGGGGTCAGGATTGTTTTAATGGCTTGAGAGGAACCTACACAATGTTATGCAGGCAGTTCCGTCATAGTTTAAGTTGTGGAACTGACAGTTAAAATGACCATGTCAATAGGTAGTAGTTCTGTTTCTGTATGAGGGTGTACACCAGCAAGAACATGTGCAACACTGCGTCTCTGTGTGAAGCAGAACTAAAAGTAAAATTCACAGTGTGGCAAAGGCAGCCACCCAATAACCCAACTATCCAACTATGAAAAGTCACAGCAATAATGCTCAAAGAATATCATGGGCAGTAAAAGCTACATGTAGCTTTTACTGCCCATGATATTGACAAATGCTAAGTGGGTCTGTGTTGATAGTTTAAAACAGGTTATACAGCTAAGCTAATGTGAAACATGTTGTTATCTAATATCACACACAGTTGTTACAATGATTGTTCCAGTTAATTGTGGAAAGCAATTCCATATGATCCAAATAATGCAATGCATGCAGTAGTCCCTATTTTGTTTTCTATAGCTACTCTGTGAACTCAGAGCAAAGGTTAACGAGCAGCCAGTGGTGTGAAAATGCTATAGAGGCTTTGTTTTCCAAGGTTTTAGACAACTAGCCCATGTTGCTGTAGTTGTCACAGGTGTATGGAGCCTGTAGAGTATGAACATGGACATGACAAGATGTGATGAAGGTGTGAAAGTGTTGCAAGGTGGTTTGAATTGTGTGTCCTCCAAAGTATCTAAAGGCAGATGTGTTTGTAGGTATTTTGACCGCACTCAAAGTTTAAATCCCTGCCTCATTTGTCCACACCTGATCAGTGAACGTGAAGCAGGTTTGCAGTCCATAGAGTTATGACGTACGTAGGAAAGGTTTCAAATGGCAAAAGGTTTTCTACCTATTGGTGCTTTATAGCCACAGGGACTCATCTACTCATTGAAGCAACTCCAAGCACCGGGGGTAACTCAGGGTTCAGTGTCTTGCTCCAGGACACTTGTCCTCAGCATGTGGGAGTGAAACCTCTAACCTTCTGTTTAGTGGACAGCCCACTCTACCTACTGAGCCCAATGAAGCATCTAACAAGAGCCCCATTTAGAGTGTACTGAGGCCTAGACGTAATCTAGTCTACTTCTGTTCTGTCTGATTACCAGAAAACAAGATGATCCGAAACATCTCTAACAACACGGTAGCACAAGGCAGTTCCTCATTTGATGGCTGGTGCCTTTCAACACCTTTCAGCAAACCTCACACCGGTAATAAGGTGCTCTTACCGGTCTACAGTGTGACTGTGAATGGTGCAGTGGTGCATACTCGTACAACATCCTGAGAGCCAGGATAACACTCTGGATGCGTTTGATAATGACAGGAAGAAGGGAGACAGCCAGGTGCGTGAGAGAATTTGTTTTCAGCTCCTGTCTAGCACCTCCGCTAATCCCAAGGCTCGAAGGTTAGCAGGAGCCGCAGGGAAAGTGTGGCTATGAGTCAAATGCTATTGCTCGGTGAGGATTAAAAACAAATAAAAGAAAAGAAAGACATGACAGAAGTGTGGCTATCTTTCTGCGTGTCAGATGTGCCTGATCTCTGTGATGGTTGGAATAGGAATGTCTTAAAGAGAGTAACATTCAAATCAGGTTACACTCAAGGGATGATGCTTGAGTAGCTCTTTTCACGGAAGTTCATGTCATTTGAATGTGTCACGCAGACAAAACTGATTCATAAACTGATTCTAAACACGATGCGCAGCAGACCAATCAAGACAATTGTCGGAGAAAAAGGCTGTTCCAGTTCCCTTTTTTAAAAAATCCCATTCCTCTTTATGTTAACTCGTTGTTTACTCCCTCCACACACACGCAAGCACAAACACACACACATTCTGTTCAATTACTAATCACAAAGAGTGTGGGGGCGCTTTGTGTCTCGTTGGTTGCCAGGGGAACCTCACTGTCATTCCAAGCTGTTAGATTTCCTCTCCAAAGGTCAATGACTAGTCTGATTAAATACCACTTTTTATGCAAACAATCTTCTCTTTGTTGAGTTTCAGGAATGTTGTGAAGCAGAAGATAGATAAAACAGAGTGCCACGTGAATGTGACATCCATTGAGCATGTAAAAATGCGTGTGAATGGTAGCATTTCATACTGAGTACACTGTCTGCATGGACTTGTATACACTAACACCGAAGTGGTTATTATTCAGTATTTTCTGCTTCCACGAAATAACCACAGCCATCACTTATTCTCACTTTCTTCTCATTTATTTATTTATTTATTTATTCATTTATTTCAGTTTTAAATGATGAAATACTATATTCCATCACTTACTAGCAAACATCTGGAGCTGCCTGATGTCAGTTACTCACCACTGACATGTTCAAAATGTTCAGTTTGTTTTCCATGAGGGATAATTTTGGTACAACGTGAATGAGCAAAGCTTACTTAAAGTTTTTATACATTTTAACCATTAGTCTATTTTAACTATTTTAACTATTATTTTCAACATGACTTACATTTTCTCTTTTGTTCTATTGCTTAAGAGCTTGCAATGATCACCTTATATACACTCCCTTGTCAGTTCATTAGGTACAGAAGTGAACAAATGCATTGTAACGTCAGAATTATGCACTTAATCCCCCTTTGTGACTGTAATAATGTTCAGTTTATGTTGAAACAGCGCCAGAAAGGTAGTAATTCAAACAAGAGTGTGGGAGTGCTGTTAAACTGGATTGAATTTAAGTATTTCTATTATTTAGCCTAGCCTCCTGACTACAATAGGGTTGTCAAAATAACAGAAACATGTCTCGGTACAACACAATACAATTCAATAGTGCTACAAACCACAGTTTCCAAAATAAAAACATGGCGCTCTATGTGGTTTTATACAAATGCTGAATAATCATGAAGTGCAGGGCTATATTAAAATGCATTTGTTATTTGTTTTGACTAGTGTGCCTAATAAACTGGCATGTGAGTGCATGTGGCTTTTCATTCCCCAGAATTTCCAAAGTGGTCGAAAGTGAAGTTAGTATGGCCCATGGAGCCACATAAGATATATCTATCCCACAATGGTAAACCATGATTAAGAGACGCTGCACAAGTTCATTAACAATGTGAAGTACAATTAATTACAATTACAAGGATATCAGTAGAATGCACAACAGAAATTGCACATCTATTTCTACTTCCATCTATAAGTTTAATAAACGTGTGTGTGGGGGGCCAAGTATAAACTGAGACAATGTAACAAACGTCCTGGCCCTCCTGAGGAACACATATGTTGATTTTGCAAATCCAAATCTTTCTGAAGTAGTGAAACTGGGGATTGAGTTAAAGCCTATGGCCCTAAGCAATCAGTATTAACCAGCTAACACATGAATGTGTTTCCTACATGGTATATTAGCTCTAAAAACAATGTGGCGAAGACAGTATGTGCATGTTCACATAATTATGTTTGTTCAAGTGCGCATGGTTATGCCTGTGTTGCTCCGAGGCTCTAATAAAGTGTGTGATTGTTGTCTGTGACTGTCATGTGTGTTGCATACCTTTTCAGGCAGATGATTTGACACATCTGTGGGAGTGCAGGGCCTCTAGAGCGCCCCAGGAGGGACACACACACACAGACACACACACAAACACATATACATAGACATTCCTTCACTGCTCCACCAGAGGCACGCCCTTTGATCTGTGATGCCAGCACAAATTTACTAAAGCCAGGACACACTGCAGGGCAGTGGAGTGATATATCCCTACTCCACACAACACAAAGTATTTCACTGATTCCTCTTGGTAATTGAAATGTGTGCGTGTGTGTCAAGGGCTTTATTCCAAAATGAGAAAGCCTCCTTTGCAAGAAATGGTGCATATATCCAATTGTGATTGAGAAGTAAGTCATTTCTGTGCCAAAGTATAAATGACTACAATGAAAGTTTGAGTGGGATTTTGGATCTATATCAATAAGGGATAGATTTCTTTCCCAGGTAGTGAAAACAAAGGATGTTTTTATTCAGTCTTTGCAGTTACATGAAGTATGACCATTATGACGAGTAGAGAAACAGCCGTGATATAACAGACTTATTAAGTCATTAAAGCCAATGGCTCACGTCGCCCTGTGTTGACATTTAATGGTGCATTGAAAGTGTTATGGTTTTGCACCGGATTCGACAGGGAGGCAGTTCAGTGTATGGAAGCTAACTTAATGGTAAATGGAAATTTCAAATGACTTCCAAACCTATTTTCAAGTACTCATAATCTATCAGGATCTGTTGTTAATATTGGACAACATGACGTTTATAAAGACCTACATACAACGCAAGCAGATGCTGGACTGATATTTTCAGTGTCCTGCTTTCACTGACCGCCACATCGGTGGTACCGGTCTGAGTGCTGCTTCGCTGGAGGTGGATGGAGATTTGGGGTGAGATGGCAAAGTACGTCGAACAGGTGGCTGCACCGCTACCACTATTACTAGATGTAAAAGATGGACTTTCCACCGGATTTTACCGGCCTGCTCCCCGACTGTTTGGCTAGCTCTGAGTGAGTGTTTTTAGCACTCGAAGCTAACCTCACCTGCCCTGCTTACCGGACGCCTCGTCTCCTCGCCGGCTGCAGGTATGCTGGCGGTGTGCGAGTCCTGCCTCCCCACCCTCTCAAAACTGAGGGACAGCGTCTCTGGTCTGAGGGCTGACCTTAGGGAGAGGGAGAAAGTCCTAATGGAGTTCTCAATGGTTGCCACGACACAGGCGAAGCTGATTAGCCACCTGAAAACATCCGGGGCTGGCGACCGGAGCATGACGGCCACGGACAACACCACCCTGCCGTGGACCGGCTCTATCACCACCGGAACTCCGGCACCAGCACTGGCCGAGTCCCGCTGGCACCGCCAGGGAGCCAAGCCCAAGACATCGGCACCGTCCACCTCCTGCCTACATCCCGTGGAGTTGCAGGGCTTCACCCGGGAGGTTGGATTGTTGAGCTCGACTCCACTCAAGGCGAGGGAACCCTGGTCAGTGGTGCACAGAGGCGCTGGGGCTCGTCCATCCACTCCTCCTCCGCCTCCGGATCTGCCACTGGACAACAGGTTCAACATCCTGAGCCTGCAGGATTTCCCCCCCGTGGGGGTTTTGTCCAGCTTACACCCGGAACCTGACCATCCAGTTGGTCGTGGCTCTCACCAGTGCAAGACCCGGGGCCCGCTCGTCCAACCGGACCCCTCCCCTCCACCAAGGTCAGGAACAACCGCGACCAGGATCCGGGTCCCAACTGTCCAGCCAGACACCTCCCCCCAATCTCGGCCGGGAGCAACCGCGGCCCGGCGCCCCCGCCGCACCTCCAGGCAGCCAGCGGAGCGGCGCACCCCCTCTGTGCTGGTTATCGGGACCTCCATGGTCAGGCACGTGGCGGTGCACGGTGGCCGAACTTTCTGCCACCCTGGAGCCCGCGTCAACCAGGTTACATCCTCTGCCCTCCAGCTGAGTGCACAGCACAACTCGGCCTCCACGCTGGTCCTGGAGGCCGGCATCAACGACCTCAAAAACCGCCAGTCGGAGGTCCTCAAGCAGGACTTCGTCTCCCTGGCGGACCGCCTGCTGGACACGGGGAAGCGGCTAATTATTTCCGGCCCGCTTCCCCCACCTCGGTATGGTGACGTCACCAGCAGCCGCCTTCGTCAGCTGCACCTGTGGCTGAAGGGGTACTGCCTCAACAAAGGGATCCCGTTTGTTGACAATTTCGCAGCTTTTTTAAATAGGCCTCACCTTTTTAAACGGGACGGCCTCCACCCAAATCAGGAGGGCTCGAGGCTTTTATCAGTAAACATCAACCTGACTGTCCGGTCCTGCACCACGATAAGCGCACGTTCAGCACAGACATCAAAATGGCTGTGCTGAACGTGCACTCTCTTTTAAACAAATCTTTTATCATAAATGATTTTATTTTAGATAATAACCTTGATTGCATTTTTCTTACAGAGACATGGCTTGGCACCGATGCACCTGTTGTTCTCACTGAGGCTTCCCCACCAGATTTTAACTTTCTGTTTTCTATTAGGGGGGGCAAAAAAGGTGGAGGAACTGCATCTGTATCAAGAACCACGATGGCCTCGCATGAAGTTCCTTTTAACAGCTATTCTTCATTCGAACACAATGCCTTTGTTTTTAGCAGCCCTCCTATTCTTTGTATAACAGTCTACAGGCCACCCCAGTACTCCACCTCTTTTATCAGCGAATTCTTTGAATTTTTATCAATTATTCACACAACCTATAACAGGATTTTAATAACTGGTGATTTTAATCTACACGTAGACAACACCTCGGACCCTGTGTCCAGAGAATTTTTAAACCTCTTAAACTGTATGGATTTTAAACAGCATGTCACACAGCCGACCCACAGCAGGGGGCGCACCCTGGACCTGGTCATAACCTATGGCCTGTCCGTGGGTGTGTCCTCCGTTGTGGACCTGGCTGTGTCTGACCACTATTGTGTATTTTTTAACATCACCAGTTTTAACCAGCAGGAGGCCCCGGTGAGAACGGTGAGGAAACGCTACCTTACCTCTGAAGTGGCTGCAAATTTTATCCAGATTTTACAGAGCACTCCTGCAGAGATTTTACCAGCACCCTGTGATTTTATCGTGGACAGTTTTAATAAAAATCTGAAATCAGCGCTGGACTCAGTGGCTCCCATTTTAACCAAAACAATTAAATCAAAACCTACACCCCCATGGAGAACTGAGGAGATCAGGAAACTAAAAAGAGACTGCAGGAGTGCTGAAAGAAGATGGAGAAAATCAAAGCTAACGGTCCATTACGAAATTTTACGCCAACAACTCAAAATCTACAATAACGCAATCAAGCAGGCAAGAATCTCACATTTCAAAAAACTCATCTCTGACCACAAAAATAATCATAAAATCCTTTTCTCCACCATAGACCACTTAGCAAATAGAAATTCTAACAGGTCCCACAAAACAACAACAGATACCCTCTGTGAGGACTTTGCAGACCACTTCAGAGGTAAAATCGATGATATCAGATCCAGTCTTTTACCTCATCAGATTTTAACTATTGCCACATCTGGATCTTTGATTTTACCTGAGGAAACACTGGAGAGTTTTGCCCTGGTTGATGCAAGGACACTTGGTCGAGTTTTCTCCCAGGTAAACCCCACAACCTGCCTTTTAGATCCAATTCCCACACCATTTTTTAAAACATTTTACGGGCTCCTTGAGGAACAGCTTTTAAACATTGTAAACTGCTCTCTTCAGACGGGTGTCTTCCCCACCTCCTTTAAAACGGCGGTGGTGAAGCCCCTTCTGAAGAAGAGCAATTTAGACCACACCCTTCTTAAGAATTACAGGCCTGTATCCAACTTACCATTTTTAAGTAAAATTTTAGAAAAATTGGTTTTTAACCAATTAAATTATTTTTTAAAGACAAACAGCATTTTAGAGAGGCATCAGTCTGGTTTTAGGACGAACCACAGTACCGAGACAGCCCTTTTAAAGATTTTAAATGATATCAGGTTCAACTTGGATAAACATAAACTCACAGTCTTGGTTCTACTGGATCTAACCGCCGCCTTTGATACAGTAGACCATCACATTTTATTAAACAGACTGAAGAACCTGGTCGGCCTCTCTGGTACTGTTTTCAACTGGTTCGTCTCTTACCTCACAGATCGCCACTTTTTCGTGAGTATGGATACATGTTCCTCAGGAACCCATGAGATCAAGTGTGGGGTTCCCCAGGGGTCAATTTTAGGTCCAGTCCTTTTTAATCTTTACATGATTCCCCTTGGGGATGTCATCAGGAGGCACGGCATCAGCTTTCATAGTTACGCTGATGATACACAACTGTACATGGCCGTGTCTCCTGATGACACAGGGCCTATTGATGCCCTTTTTAACTGCATTTCAGACATCAAGTCATGGATGGCAGCCAATTTCCTGCAGCTCAACCAGGACAAAACAGAGGTTTTAGTCATTGGTCCTGAAGGCCAGAGAGAGAAACTTTTAACAAAATTACAAGATTTTAAACCATCACAAACTGTAACAAACCTGGGCGTGATTTTTGACTCTGAGCTTAGTTTTATCCCACATATCAAAAACATAACAAAGATTGGTTTTTACCATCTTAAGAATATAGCCAGAGTCCGCCCATTTCTCTCTCAGGCCAGCACGGAGGTACTGATGCATGCTTTTATCTCTTGTCGTTTAGATTATTGTAATGCCCTGCTCTCTGGTCTTCCCAAAAAAAGTATCTTTAATCTTCAGCTACTTCAGAACTCAGCCGCACGAGTGCTGACGAGGACCAGAGGGCGGGAGCACATTACACCGGTTTTAAAATCGCTGCATTGGCTTCCCGTGCGCTTCAGGATTGATTTTAAGGTTCTCTTACTTGTTTTTAAGTGTCTTAACAGTCTTGGGCCTCCTTATTTATCTGACTTACTTTTACCATATCAACCCTCGCGGACCCTGAGGTCGTCTGGTACTGGCCTTTTAACCATACCAAAAGTTAGATCGAAAACACATGGGGAGGCGGCTTTTAGTTATTATGGTCCCCGATTGTGGAACAGCCTGCCGGAGAACCTCAGGGCTGCAGAGACTGTTGATGTTTTTAAAAAGAGGCTCAAGACCCACCTTTTCAATCAGGCTTTTAACTGACTTCTTTTATTACCCTACCTTTTAATCAGATTCTTGATATGCTTTAACTACATGTCTTCATGTACAAGTTGAAAGCATTTTATCTATACTTTTCATTTTTACCCCATTTTAAAGTTTTAGTTTTCGGCCCTCAGATTTTAGCAGTTTTAGTTCTTAGCAGTTCTTCTCAGACTTTTTATATTTATTTTTTATTTTCTTTTACTTTAATAATATGTTTTAACTACATGTCCTAACTGTACAAGCTGAAGGCATTTTATCTATATTGGTCATTTTTATTCTGTCTTTAGTCCCTCAGTTTTTAGCTCCAGTGTCTCCTCATGGGGGCCTACCGCACTGGGAGCTGCTCTGGTCTATTGACGGGGGTGCTGTCCTGTGGGTGGCTCTGGCCCTGGTGGCTGGGGGGCTCTGCACCTTGGTGTAGGGCCTCCTGTCTACCCGGGTCGGGGCTGTCTCTCTACGGCGGCATTGCCTACAGTCGTGGGCTGGAGGCCCTCTCGATGCGGTCGGCCCCCAAAGGTGGCTTTTTCCTTGCTCCAGGTCTCAGTGCCAGCCATGTCTCTCTCTAACGTGTACAGTGAGTGTGAGCCTTTGTGTGTGTGCGTGTGCGTGTGTTTCTACGTGGGGGGGGGGTGTGTATGTGTGTGTGGGTGGGTGTGTGTCTCTGTGTATCTCTGTGTTTTTACGGGGTGGGAGGGTTGGGTTTTGTTCTTAGTGTTTTTAGCCTGTGTTTTGTCTTTGCTGATTTTAGCCTCTGTGAGGCACTTTGTATTGCTTTTAGTATGAAAAGTGCCATACAAATAAAATTTGATTTGATTTGATTTGATTTGACAGAAAGAGATCGGATTAGCAAGGGTTTGGAAAGAATAGTATAGTCTCGTCGTCAACAGGGAGCACCCAAATGCAGGACTCTCCCTGGGGGTTCAGGTGAGTAGCAGGAAGAAGGTCATGAAGTTGAGCAGCAAAGGTCAAGCTGGTGGAGGGCTCATAGTCACAGTTATGTTAGTTAGTTATGCACAGTTTATACCTCCGTGCCGCAGCTATGGCATCAGCTCAGACCCTATACAAACCCTAACATCATAGCCTGACGTGCACCTCCCCAGCTCAGACCGAGCTGTGATTGGTCCGCTTGGTAGTAGAGTAGGATATATACGTCGGACACCATCTATGTCCACAGTACTTTAAATGAGTCTTTAATGTACCACTCTTTAAACACAACAATGACTGAGTGTTGTTATTGTCATAGCTGTTTCCATCCACGCTGGTCAAAGAATTTTCCACTATAATTAAAAAATAAACTATTTTGGATATGAATATGAATAGAAAGGAAACCTACACATAGTAATAAAAACAAAACACATTTTTTTTGCTTATACTCACTTATCAGTAAGGCGTACTGTGGCATACACAGTGCATACTGTGTAGCTTCTGTGTGTTTCTGATATTGTGAGTCGCTCTGTAATGATGTTCAGAGGAATGCATTGATCTTTATATTCTTGTGGTAAAAGCCAAATGAACAGATGAGAAAGGATACAGCTCTCCGTTCTCTGGGAGACCGGTCTCTATACAGCAGGCCCCATTATGCGGAAGCGGCTGTTATTATTGCTATTATTCTCATACAATTCAGGATAACTAACCGTTGCAAAGAAGTCCCTTTTCTCAGCGCTGCAGCTCATGCACAGAGGACAATAGAGCCATGTCAGACGCACGGAGGAGGGGAAACATTGCTGATGTTTACCTTAGCCTGCCATGCCAGCTTCCTGCTTTTATGCCCACAGTCATGTTTGTCAAGTATTGTTCAGACACAATGTTGCTATTCACTGAATTCTCAACCGTCAGAGTACGTTGTTTGGGTCTCTGTCAGAGCCGGACACTTTAGTGTCGAGCATAATGTGGACAAGAAAAACCCAGCACACACAAACTCAAATTAGGTAAACAATATTCTAAAGAGGCATTATCCATTCTGCCCCGCACGGTTTAAACGTCAACTCTTGAAAGGAAAACAGTGTCAATTTCGTTCATTCGTAACCGCAATGTTTTGAGTCTGACCTTTCCATAATATGTCTTTTTCTAAACTGCAAAAGTCAAGAGTGCCTTTGTTGTATACTATAACACTTAGTAAAAGTAAGTATTGGATTGTACTGAATTAAATTAATAGATATTTTAACACAATACACACAGTACACACAATAATTTGAAAAATCACATTTACTCTAAATATATCCAGAGTACAAGGTAATAATTCTCACATACACCCGTCAGGCATAACATTATGACCACTGACAGGAGAAGTAAATAACATTGACCATCTTGTGACAATTCAATGTTCTGCTGGGAAACTTTTGGACCTGGCATTCATGTGGATGTTACTTAGACATGTAGCACCCACCTAGACCAGACGAGACACCCCCCTCCCCCCCAGCAATGACACTCCTTGATGGCAGCAGCCATCCCCAGCAGGATGCAGCCTGACACAAACACACACACACACACAAAAAAACGCTTTAGGAACAAAGGCCTCCAGATTCACTAGATCCCAAACTGATCAAGTATCTGTGGGATGATCCACAGAGGCCCCTCCCTTCAACCCATAGGACCCAAAGGCCCCCACTAACAACATTGTGTTTCCAGACACCACAGGACACCCTCAGAAGGCCCATGTCCATTCTCTGATGAGTCACAACTGTTTTGGAGGCACAAGGGAGACCTACACAATACTAGGAAGGTGGTCATAATGTTATGCCTGATCAGAGTATGAAAGCCTTTCATACATGTTTTTAAGAAATCTGTTATTTGCAAATACAAAATACAAACTCTCTGTGCATAAAAGTATCTCAGTAATATAATTCCCTGTTTCAGGTTTAAAGTGGATTTTCAGGCAAAAGTGGCGACTTCACCAGTCAGGTCACCATCATGGGAAAGGAATCAAAAGTTTATTTTAATTTCTGCATCTGTTATAACTGGCCTACAGGAATAATAATCTAAATTTCTAGAATAGTCAGCTGAAACAATGGTTTAGCAGAATCTATTTTTGTGTCTGAAACAATACCGATGCACGCTCTCCAATGTGGTGGGACAAAACATAACATTTAGTCTCCAAACACTGTGACTGCCCTGCTGTGGATTCTGGTATAACTGCAAGGCCTTTGTGCACTCCAATCTGATGGTGCAGAGGGCGTGTCAAAAACAAGAATACCGAGAGGCCAGAGGAGATGACAAATCAAGCAAGTGATTCAGTTGAGGGGCAAGCAGGATCTCTCCCTTGTCACGCCAACATATGAGTCACCCACTGCTTGACCGGCCCTTATCGTCTCAGCACTCAGTAGACACCTTGGTAACACCCGCATTATTGGGGAAGGAGAGGACTGAAATTTCACTGAGCAATGGGACATAAAAACTGATAGAAGCACCAGTCACATCTGGGGCCATCCTGGCTGGATTAGGCTTCTGCCATTCCCTTTCATTTTCATCCCTGCCAACAAATGGTCCAGAACGCAGCTGCGAGACTGTCGACCTGGTCCAGTAAGACCAGAACTACTCTCTTTACAGGGGCTTCCCACCAAGTTTCAAATTGAGACTCCTGTGTAGATGTCTGACTTGCTCCATCCTCATATCACCCAAAAGATCACTGACAGCGGTTTCTGGTTGTCTACAAACAGAAGGTGATCTTGCCTTTAGAGCTGTGTTGTGACAGTTAGCACTGATGCCTCACAGCTCACAAGTTACATAACCAAACCAAAAAATAAAAAAATACATTACACAACACACGTTATGTTAAAACAATTCAGACTCAACTGGGTTGAAGAGATTCATATCAGATTTGCTTTCGATGTAATCGAAACACCACTACTACAGATGAATGTGTTTACTTGGTGTTTTAGACGTTTAATTTATTTTACACAGATTTACCTCAGCATTAAGGCGAGGTGAAATAAGCAGACCAGTGATTTTCTTAATATCTAAACATCCATCATTCTAATCAGTATGTCTGACAATAGTGTATGTTATCAAACTCTGGTGCCACTGACCTATAGCGGAATCTTTATTAAATACATTGAGGTATGGAAGGAGACAGGGATGCAAGAAGGAAGCATAAAACAATGAAATAAATAATAATAATAATAATAATTGAGGTGTGATTACAGTCCTTCTATGGGCTTCAGTTTATTATTGTGTCACTTCCAATAAATCGCACGCTATTCGGAGTTTGGTCGTCATGGCGATCCCAGTCACTCCCGAGATGGAGGCAAAGGTTAGAGTAGCGATGTGTGATTCCTGCCGCACAGAGACAGATTGTAACTGCATTCCTGCCACTCAGTCAGAGGGTTTTTTTTATTTTTTTTATTTCTTTTTTCCACCGGAGGGAAAGAAAGTCCCAGCGCCAGTGTAATGACAGGAATCAATTTTTCTGACTGAAGATATTTTTTATTAAATCTGTCGCTTATCAGAGGGAAATCTGACAGCATCTCCTAGGGAAATCTATCCACACTTTAGAATGTACACCTCCCAGTTACATATTTTGGAAAGTGACAACTTTTTGCTGCAAATCTGTTTTGCCATTTCATATTTACTTTGTCAAAATACAGAAAAGAAACAGCGGGGCAACCTCGGAGTAACTTGTAACCCTCTTACCTTCACATTTTTAACTGAAGCAAACTAATTAAAGCATGCAGTGTGTTAAAGTAGAGAATCATGGCTTATTTTTTTTTTCTTAACATGTAGTAACATGTAATACTGTACAGTTATCCCACACAGCTTGAATTTTCTCATCTTATATTGTGGTACCAGCTGGGCAAATTGCAGTTGTGTGGGGTAACTTTTTGCAGATGGTTTTGTCAAAATATGCCATTGTTTCACTGAATTAATACAGATACTCTGACTGCCATAGAGACAGAAAGTCATATAACAGCCAGGGTTTATCAGTGAGTGTGCAAGGGAATTGTTTCCTATAGATCACAACACAAGAGGTTTAGTTTTTAATGAGATCACTCGTGCTCATGGCCAAACCTCAACCTTATGTTCAGCAATGTATCAAAAGCCATATAATAATTTACTGAAGAGCCTCATTCACATGAGACCAGTTGAACCTTCAAACCCTTAAAGCCGCCATGTACGTACAAAGGCTCAGAGAAGCCTTCTTCCTTTATTTTTTATTTTGTCTTACATTTTGATATTTATTTGCCGTAGCTCATCTGCTCAAGGTGCAAAACTATTGAGCACAGTGGTGACCTGAGCTAGATGATGATGTGAGATGACTTGCTGATGTTTAGCAGGGTAATGTTTAACATGTTAACTGCCATCTGGTGCGTATAAGGGTCCCTCCATATGAGCTGGGTTCTGCTCGAGGTTTCTTCCTGTTATAGGGAGTTTTTCCTTGCCACCATTGCCTTCAGGCTTGCTCTGGGGGTTTCAGACCGGATGTTGTAAAGTGTCTTGAGACAATTTGTATTGTTATTGACGCTATATAAATAAAATTGAATTGAACTGAATTGAATTGACAGAACAAAAATGTAAAATGTGTTGTTGCCCGACACTAACTGTACCAGGTGAGATGAATTCCAGTATGTCAACCCTGGTGATGATGTCACAAAGTGCTTGGGTGTCACTCCAACAGTGACTTGGCGACAGTGGCTCTTCAAACCTAAAATGCAATACCTTCATACTGTAGTCGAAATTGAGTTACAACCTGACTTTTGATATTTTACCATACCATATACAGTAATCAGACATAACATTATGACCACTGACAGGTAAAGTTGATCATCTTGTGACAATCTAATGTTCTGCTGATAAACTTTTGGACCTGGCATTCATGTGGATGTTACTTGTAGCACCCACCTAGACCAGACCAAGCACCCCCACCCCATAGCAATGACACTCCTTGATGGTAGCAGCCATCCCCAACAGGATGCAGCCTGACACAGACACACACACAAAAACGCTTTAGGAACAACCCAAAAAACATGAAGAACAGCACAAGGTGTTGACCTGGCCTCCAAATTCAAGAGATCAAAACTGATCAGATATCTGTGGGATGATCCACAGAGGGCCCTCCCCTCAACCCATAGGACCCAAAGGCCCCCACTAACAACATTCTGTTGCCAGACACCACAGGACACCCTCAGAAGGCCCATGTCCATTCTCTGATGAGCCACAACTGTTTTGGAGGCACAAGGGAGACCTACACAATATTAGGAAGGTGGTCATAACGTTATGCCTGATCGGTGTAAATACTATGCTGCTCTAGAGCAGTTTATTAAAATAAATAAATAACTAAAAAGAAAAAGAAAAGTCTTACAGACAGTAGAATTAAAGACATTCTATTTGATTAAGCTGCATTTAATATTAATTTAAATTGTATACATGCATTTAACTATCTTGTGAGTTACTGGTTTCCAAGAAAATATTTTTTTACATATGACTAATGTGTATTCACTGTAGCCTTTAAACTACAACACAAAGAATTTTAATCATTGTTATGATTTTGTTCAAGGTTAGTAACAATGATTAATAAAAGGTCATGTCAGGAGAGAATAAAGGACCGTATAACCTTACTCATATCAAAGAGAAAACTTTAGAAACAGTTCTTAGCTACACAAAACAGCCTCAGAAGGATCTCTCTGCATCAACTATGAGGTTACGTTTGGAATCATGTATGTTACTTATGCTTAGATCAGTGACCAATGGGATGAATTTATTGCTGGTGTTGTTATAGTTGCGTCAATAGAAATATTCAAATTTGAGTGGACATTTCCCTAAAAAGAAGCCAAACAAACAATCTGGTAGGCAAATGGTGCTATTCCCATTTCTGTAACATTGTTTCATCAAAATTCCCCCTTTATCCTCAAAAGCATCTGATCAAAACCCCCCTCCCTGGTTGCCTAAAACAGAAATTACAACATGTTCTATTCTTAGTGCATGAGCAGGGATTATCCAGGGTTGGTGTACAATAAACTGGCATCCATGTGAGTGGAAGTATTGTATGTTATCAGGCCTTCTTTAAGGGGTGAAGTCACTTCCTGATTCTACTTCCAGCATCACCAGATAACAGCACCCACTCTCAGCCTCATGGGAGTTTGTCCTAACCAGGAAGTGGCACAATGGGCAAACCCATTAGCGTTTACATTTGGACCACACCAGCCTGTCAAAGGGTCCAAAATAAGCATTCATTACACTTCCCACTCTTATACTTTGTGGCAGTTCTCTCCCACAATCGGCAGTACCTGTTGATGTGGAGCAAGCTGGAAATGTCATTAGCTTCTTTTTTTTTCTTCTCAGTAACTTATTTGTGTGACTGTTGGGGTCGTCTGGGCTGATATTCAGTGTGGTATTCAGCGAGTGTAGGGAGGAAATGTAATTGCTTTGTGTGAAACATTTGGCGCTGAAGTGAGAAACAGGAATGCCTTAAGAGGGTAGAGGTTTAAATCAGAGGATGGTCAACCGCATCGTCACCTAAACAGACAGCAGAACTATAAAAAATGTTGGACTCCTGCAGTTTTAAAACCGCTGACAGTGTTCTGGACATTATAAACCGAAGGCATCAATCATTTTAACTCTCAGGGTCGGGCTTTCCATATCACTATACTTCCCTACTTCCTAAGCTTGATTTGGAAAAAATCGAAATGTCTCGCCAAAGTTGCAGGGAAAACTCAACTGGGCTACCTCTGTTGTAGCCATAGACTGTATAAAGATGGAAGGCGGAACAGCTCCTCAAAAGTGAAGCCAAAGCAAGTAGAGCTCCCCCTGGTGACTGGCTGCAGTATAGGTCATAAGCTCCACCCCCTCCATGTTAATGGATGGGGCTTGGGCCGATCTACAACACTAAAGCACACATCAAAGACCTTCTTTTTGAACAATGGTTTGAGTCAGGTTAGGTAGTTAATATAATGCTGATGCATACTCAAGTGTTGCTCATTTTTTTCTGAAAAGTTTAATTTTAATTAGTTATTTCACGCTATAGAAACAGGATGTGACATCATGATCACTACAAGTTGCCATGCCAACCACTCCATGAAGCGGTCTGTAGGAAAAAAGTTGGAATAAAATAAATAAATAAATATGTACCATGTAAAGTCCAACATCTTCTTGTAACTGGTAAAGGAAGAGCAGAGCACAGTATTAATTAAATGAAAACACGATTAAGTCTGGCGGAAGTGTGGCTGGGGCATCGGTAACGCGTGGCTCCTCTCTCAGATTGTACTGCGCAGAAAATAGCAGTATCAGTTTGGCCAATGCAAGGAAGTGGGCACGCATTGTCCATATTTATATACAGTCTATGGTTGCAGTCACCAGTAAAAAGGCAACCCCTCCTCCCATTGTTGCCAGATACAGCTGATGGTTTCCAGCCCAAAGGTTGTTCAAAAGCTGACAAAACGGAGCAAAATATTAGATTGATATTTTTAAGTACTTTGTTCACCCAGATTGCTCACACTAGTGTAGTGTGCACAGAGTGTATCATAAAAAACAATACAGTGGAAGCATAGAAATCATACATATCATCACAACTACTCACATCTGTCTACTAGGCAGCCATTTGATACATCATATATCCCACTGATGGGTAGATGGAGCGTTTCTTTACCTTTAGTAAGCAAGAGTAATTAGAAAAAACATGCCACAAGGATCCTAAGACAACCCAAATTTAATTCAAATTCAAGAAGAATGAAGGTTAGCCAAAGCAAGACTGAATACATATGTGTGAACGAGAGGGAGCCGAGCGGAACGGTGAGGTTACGGGGAGCAGAGGTACGGAAGGCGCAGGACTTTAAGTACTTATAGGGTCAACGGTCCAGAGCATGGGGAGTGTGGAAAAGAGGTTAACAGGCGTGTACAGGCAGGGTGGAACTGATAGAGAATAGAGTGGGGTGTGTTGTTTGATAAAAGAGTAGCAGCAAGAATGAAAGGAAAGGTTTACAGGACAGTGGTGAGACCAGCGATGTTGTATGGTTTAGAGACGGAAACCGGACAACAACTGTTCGTACCACTTGAGACCAAAAGTCAACTTAGCTGGTAACACAGACGCCAAAGGGAGGTTTTGGTTTGCTGCTTTTGGTGCGAATATAAGAAAACCTGGGGGCAGGATACATGCCTTCTACATTTACCCACTGAAACCCAAAAGACCAAGAAGAAATTCCATATGCAACTCACATGAAAGAACAGATATAAGAAGTCTCACATTAATCCAACACTACAACTGAGGATGAGATGCAAGTATTTTATGCGTTACACTAATCCCTTGTGTTTAGCAATGTAAATGGGGTTCCAGCATAATGTATAGCACACCCATTTATAGCTTCTTACAATGACTGGAGGGGAGATCTTTACAAATTCTGTGTCTCCAAGTTTATTGATGATCAAGCCTTGATTTTAGGAGCAGTGACAGGCACATCACTCATCCTACACACAGTGTCTCATGAATATGTATACTCAGCTTAGCTTGTTAACATTCCCATCTAATCCTGGCCAGACAGGTGAAGTGCACATGTGGAGCCTTTTACAATCGGGCTGCCTACCCCACTGGAATAATCAAGCAGGGTAGAGGAAGTGTCACCAGAGACAGGGGGATAGGAGATTGACACTGCTGGTTACCAGTCCCTCAATTGCTCTGCTGAGGAGAACAGCTCCACAAGGGTTACTTTAATAATCCCCGGTCTACTCCATGCAAATCAGATCTCAGCAGGCAACAAGCTGTTTATGACTGCCTTGTTTTCCAAGATATTTATTCTGCATCAATTTATATCGAAGCGTTTATCACAGCATCTGTCGTGGGCAGCGTGAAATTGGAGGCTTGTTATGATGTCAGTGCTTTAACAGCCTTACTAGTGTGTGAAAGTTGCGATTGTAAATCCCATATAAAGCAGAGTTAAATTTAGATGCATCGGCGTCATTGTGTGCTGCATGTTTTTCTTTCAGGGTCTCAGCTGGTAGGTGATACGCAGGAATAAAATGGGCTCTTTTATCTAGCATGGAAATTAAATAAATGTTTTTTTTTAGCATGTTGCCATATGAAGCCGTGTGACTAATCTAGTTTGTACAGAGCATGCGTGCTTCTAACTATGAATTAAGCTGCGCTAAATGTAGAACAGTCTGAGACAAGTCATAAGTCGTCAGTATTACACATTCTATCTAGGGCTCAGTTATAAAATAACTATATGAGATCTTTTCCTTCCTGCTAACTTCTCGTGGGAGAGTTAGACATCAATAAGCGCTTGTCAATCACATATATGTAGTTCCTCCTCATCGCTGCGCCTGTGGGACAGCGGAGACATCTTAAGAAGAAACATTATTGTCCTATGCTTTCTACACTCAGGAAAACTTGCTTTCTGCATTTATCCAGTCCATGCTGTACATACATACATGAGGTAATGAGCGCACTTGGAACAGTGGGCAGTCGCATTGTTGCCGGTAGGTATGCATTTATAAGTTAGTGGACGTGGTTCGAGTATAGCAGTAAGAAATGTCCAGTTTGTGGGGATGTATTGTCTGTCATGAATGAATAATGGAGGAGTGAAACTAAATTTCCAGCACCCTGAAATGTCCTGTCACAGATCCTCCTTTGTTTCATTTCTTCTTACCCTAAAGGGTACAATTTGCCATGGTATTGCAGTGTGAGGCTGTGGCAGAAACACATGATCGTGGTTTGGCATGCCACAACGTGCCTACTACCTGGTGTACTGACCTCAGTTTGAGAAAACAGCTTCTTTATGTAAGTAATTTATGTAAGAATTTATGTAAGTTTAAGAATCTTCGGAATTCCTTGACCTTTGGCCACATCACGTTCTTAATGGTTCTATCCACTAACATTTTACCTGCTGTCTGATCGCTTTGTTTTTGTGTACAACACACTTCAGTTCTCATGTTCAGAGGTGCGTGTGTGTGGCGAGAGAGAGAAAGAAAGACAGAAACACTGGAAACACCAGAAGTGAAGAAGAGTATATCCCACTCATCCTCATGCATGTGTGACCTCTCTGTGGCCGTTCCACACAGTGAGCTGTAGCACATTGCAGAGGGATCATCATCAATCATGGATGAAAAATTGTCTTTCTTCCCTACCCCTCCCAGGCACTTGACCTTTCCCAGACTTTTTCTTTGGGATTTCTTCCTACTGTGATATCTTAATAAAAGATAAAGAGATCTTCTTAGTGCTGGGGAAGAAATACCCTCCAGAGAGTGCTGATATTATATATACCAACACGCTGAGTCCAGGGACACAACGGCACGCCAAGGGATGCCTAATGTTGAGAATGACTCTCCCAGGAGGATCACATGACAGATCTCAGCAGCACCACCATGTGTTCTCTGTTCACAAGAACACCAACCTGCATGGGCCAAGGAGTAACAAATCCTATTCGCCACAAAGAATCCAACTACACTGGATGGCTATGCAAAGTATTACATACTTTGCATTCTTTCAAGTCCAACAAAACGAAGTGAATTAGAAGTAAAAGCAATCAAAGAGAATTCAAAATAATTGGCCAGGAGCTGGTTGCATCAGGTGTTTTTAGGTTAAAACTTCATTCATTCATTCATCTTCTGTAACCGCTTGTCCTGTGAAGGGTCACAGGGGGGCTGTAGCCTATCCCAGCTGTCATCGGGCGAGAGGCGGGGTACGCCCTGGACAGGCCTCCACTCTATCACAGGGCTAACACAGAGAGACGGCCAAATTAGAATCACCAATGAACCTAACCAGCATGTCATTGGACGGTGGGAGGAAGCTGGAGTAGAACCCACGCAGACACAGGGAGAACATGGACTAAACATGGCTAAATTAAAACAGACAGAGGTCATTTTTACTAATAATAGTGGCACTCTATAACTGCCAGGTATACTTTGTATAGGTAACTGTACAAACTGACAAACTTAACATCACCGTTCCAACATGTAAATCCAGAAAATTAAAAATTCACTCAAATACCTCAAATTATGTAACATTATGCTAAGAACATTTAAATAAACCAGTGAATAACATCAGTTAGCCTCACTGTATACTGCATAAATACTACAAACACATATCTCAGCATATTGCTGCATGTGTAGTATTATTAATTAAAGTAATATAGTTTAAATGTTTACATTCAAACTATTTTCTAACTTCCTGTTTGATACTTGAACTTGACTGGAGAGGCCAGTTAAAGCTTCCTAGCGGCCAGTTTACCAGATACTCTTTACATCATGCTTTCTGGACGCCTGTTACAGTACACACTTTTTTTTTTTTTAAACCATTGTTTCCCATAATTTCTGCAAAGTTATCATGACCCACAGAGACACAGTAGGTACATTATTTTGGAAATAAGCAGATTGAAATAAACCACACCTTTCTCTAGAGACTCTCTAGCACCTGTCACCAATAGTCACATTGCATTGGCAAAATGTTATTTATTTCTTTTTAAACATAATCAAGGCATAATTAATTTTTTAACAAAATGTGCTAATGTGAATGATTTTCATTTACGTGTAAGGTTGTGGAGAAAGGGCCTGTACATTTACAGTGAAGTATCTTCATTAGGCCTGGTGGGTTCAATGTTTTCTCTGAGATGACGTGCACATAACATTAAGTTGCCACTCTGGCCTCCTCCTTCTCCAGTAGCCTTCCCCCGTGGAGTCACTGCTACCCGTTTGTCCCTTCCCACTGCGAACCGTCCTGCTGTGGCCTTTTTCCTGTGGAGGAGTGGCTGCGGAGAAGCTGGCGGGGTTTCTCATCTCGAGGCTAGACAGTAGCAGCTTTTCCCCTGAGAAAGCTCTCAGTGTGCACAGTGAGAGCCTGCTGGGCCATACCTCTCCTCCCTCTCTCGCTCGTTGCTCCGTTCCTTTTCTGGGAGTAATCCCGGGTCGGCAGCATGCTAAAGCGGTGGACAGGGAGTAGGACTTGTTTCTGAATGCTTATAGGACAGGGATTAATCTGCGCATGGCCGGCTCCTGTCGACCTGTCGCAGGGGAGTATTGAACACGGAAGATGCAATAGACAATAGGAAAAAGGGAGAAGTCAGTGTGATGGACAGTAAGCACAAATTAAAGCTGAATGAAAGCCACAAATCTGTAATAAGGTGGGCTTCTGCCGTAATGAGAATATTTGGCTCCTACATCAGCTGAAGGTCAGTGTTCTCAGCGAGCTGCTGTTACAAAGGAAGTTAAATCTCTCTGAGTCTAATATAAAAAGCCCAGTATATTACCAAAAATTCACACAGAGAGCTCAAAGACCCACAAAAGACATTAAAGGACAGCAACAGAGAACACAAAGGCCTTCAGACCTTTATGTAACCATTGCTTGCATGTGGTCAGTCTTAAATCTCCACGGTTATTTCATCAGGATAAGACGGACACAAGAGACGAAGCTTCTTTATTATGATGATTGATACAATGCAGTGTTCATTTTCGGCCGTTCTTTCTTTTTTCTTATTTTGTCTCGGTCACATTAATAATCGTACTTCCAAATCATGTCGACATGCAAACCTCCAGAGACAGAAGAAATTCACATGAAACAGAAGGAGAGGCACAGGATCAGCGTGACAGCCCACCCATAAATCCATGTAATGAAATAGGCCAGTGCAGTGGCGTCGCCGTGATTGGTCAAGCAGCCAAAAAGAGGCCGTGCCACTGATTCTAATCCCTTTCTAACCTGGCATTCTCAATCCGCGACTATTAGATCAGCTACTAAATCCTATCAAACGTATTGCTATCTCTAAGGCACAGCGGCCAGGAACAGAACCTGCCACCTGCAGACAGTCGACATTAAATCGCTCAGTGAAAAACCCCCTTTTATGTAATTATTACCGGGGGCAAAAGTCAGTGCTGTGCTGAGCCAGGATTAGGGCTGCTGTGGGATGGTGGGAAACATCATCAGGAATGCTTCTGCTGAGATTTCCCATGATTGTAAAAGTTGCCAATTGTGTGTGCAGTGTGTTTACATACTGTATACCCAGTAACTTGGAGAGGGAAGGCAAGACTTTTCAATCTGATGTGCTGAATAAAATGTGCAAAGTTCAGCAACGTGCCCCCCTCCCTGCAGGGTACACTATGATTGTGCAACTGGGAGAAATCTAATGTGTTCATTTCTGCTCTGCACTGCATCTAATTCCATTATGTTTCTGTCTCAAGAGTACAAAGAGTTCACAAGAAAACTGCAAATTCTGTGGATATTCTCTTGTACTGAAAGAATGTACATGAATGGGGATGTGATGGGTCGCTGTTATGTCTTGTAATTAGGATGAATAAAATATCTCATCTCTTATTTAATATCAACATAGCATGTTGCATAAGCTTATCAATGGAGACCATACCGCCACTAGAGGTGTTGATTAAACAGTATCGTCACTTAGAGGCTACACTGTGTGGTGATGCTGAATTCTGAATTGCTTGGTGTGGGGGGTTTCAGGCTGGGTTCTGTAAAGCGTGTTTATACGATTTGTTTTGTTATTGACCCTATTAAAAAAAAAAAAAATAATGCTAGGTGTTTCTATTGTTCAGTCCATCCCATCACTGGACAAATGTCTTTCTGTACTGTATAAAGATGGACAGAAGCTCCTCTAAAGCGAAGCCAAAGCAAGTAGAGCTCCCCCTGGTGACTACCTGCAGTATAGGTCATAAGCTCCACCTCCTCCATGTTAGTGGATGGGATGGCACGTACTTTTTTTTCTTTTTTAAGGAAGGTTTCTGTCATTTTAGATAGTTAATACAATGCTGATGCATATTCAAGTGAAGTATTGTTTTAGTTCGTTATATGAAACGATAGAAACAGGATGTGACATCATGATCACTACAAGTTGCCATGCCATCCCCTCAGTGAAGTGGTCCCATAGGACCGTGAGAGTTGAGGGGAAAAAAAATAAGTACAGTGTATAATTCAACATTTCTTTTTAACTGGCGGAGGTAGAGCAGAGCGCACTATTAATTAAATGAAAACGGGAATGAGTATAGTGAGAGTGTGAGCTCCACGTGGCTCCACTCTCGGACCATACTGCACAGACTCTGGCTACAAATTTACAAGATGCCGCCGCCCGTATACTTGGGAAACTAGCATTAGTTTGACCAATGCAAGGAAGTGGGGACACATTGTCCATATTTATATACAGTCTATGGTCTATACTCTCTAATGCAGTTTAATTTATATCTGAACCATATCATTTTAATGAGGGCAGCACGCATTGTAGTTCTGTTGTATTAGGCTGCATTAACGTTAGCTACATATAAACTGACAATTGAATATATGTGGTTATTTGGCAATAGATATTACCTTTTGGCTCTGTTTTTTTTTATTATTATTCTCTAAAAACACCTAAAAACAACAACACTACAACAGTGGTGAGACTGAATTAAAACAGTAAGATTGTAAGTCAGTCCACTGAGTGTTGGAGCTCACAGTTAATTTCCATGAAGCTGAGGGGAGTTGCAAATTCTGCAGATAATTCTGCTGTGCATAACTTCAAATAACTCCTATATATGTGGCCATGTTGAAGGCACCTTAGCCAAATGTGTTTCATTAACAAAGACCTTTTTAAAGTTTATTTTAAAGTATGTATTGCGTGGTGGCAGTCTTCTTCTCCTCTACCTTTGTCGGTACACTACTACTTTTAACATTGGGCTGTAATGGAAGGGTTTCTGCCCTCTCTGAATATTTAAACATGCTCCTTCCCCATACCACAGCCAGAATCATTAGAGGTGTGTTTTGCTGATCCTTTAATTAATCACACCCACCAGGGATGTCACAGTGTCCTAGAGTATACTTGTACATTACTGCAGTGAGGCGAGAAGCTGAACCAATGGAGATCGGCAAAAAGCAAGGTTTTAAGAGTGTTGATGTAGCATGCAAAATAGATGAAACTATTGCACAGTTATCAAACGTTGATAAAACGTCAAATAAATTTGTGAATTTATTTAGGGTAGACTTTTAACTTTAGCTTTAACAGTGACATTAGTTGACAGCGCTTGTTTGAGCACGTATGTTGTGTCAGAGTAAAGGATGTCTTTCATAAATCATATTAAAGATGTTTTGTTTCGGAGCTTCTGGTTATGGTCGTGAGAAACAAGATTTCAGTCTTTAATATGGTTTCCAGTTGAAGCGAACACTTGAACCTAGAATGGTAAAGAAATTAAATCCTGACAACATTATGATCCAACCATTTGTCACAGAACTGTCAATTTAGCTGACCCTAAAGCTAAACTGGGCCAGACAAAGATAAGCAGGCTACTCGAGTGTATTATGTTCTTCTTGATTGGATATAATAATGGCGGGCTGTTTAAGTTTTCTCTCGCTCGCATTTTGTAAGCACCATGTAAGCCCCATGTAATTGTGCTCTGAAAACTGTTCCAACCTCCGGGCTTACTCTGCGAGTCCTGTTGTTGTAACTCCATCCTCTGCACGTCGTCTTAGTCTGAACCTGCAGCATGTTAATCATTCCGGCACCTGTGCCAAGTTATTACACTGGGAAGATTCACAAATACAATTATGTTAATGGGGAAGAGATAGAGGAGAGGATAATTGCGCAGTTTTTGGACGAACATGACTTGACATCGGGTATGGAGTCCCAGTTCACATCTGCTGCTCATCGCTCATTTCCCGTGTGGTTATTTTTAGCTGGAACACGAGAAATTTGACAAAGCAGACGACAAAATAACGGAAACGCTACAATGACGTGAAAGGGGTGAACTTGTAAATAGAAACAAGAACTCTGATTTAATGCTTGTGTGCGCAAAAGCCCAGGGGAGTAAACCTGACAGTGACAATTTCCACAGTGAACGCTATAGGATTTCTATTATACCACACTCAATCCAGCTTTACGACAACTCACATTTCTGCAAAAGATTAATCTGTCCATATCATTATGCCTTACCATTATCCTTCCTATGTATAAAGTGTATATTTGCTCCAATGCCTATCTTTTGTCAATTTGTACAAATGCAAATCTTGTAATTATTATTTTTTTGCTTATACTATTACATTTTATTTTATTTTTTGTGTTTATTTCATTATTATTATTATTAATTTATTTAATTTAATTATTTATATTTATTGTATATTTTATTTTAATTCAAATTTCATTTCATATTATTTTTACATTATTTTTTCTTTTAATAATGGTCTTCAAGAGGTTTTTTTTTATGTGCAATTGAACTACTGTGACCAAGCTATTTCCCTTGTGGATGAATAAAGTCTATCTAAGTCTATTACAGGTGTAATGTATCATAAGCATTTTGTAGAATGATGCATTCAGGTAGGAATGGATAACCATAAGCCATGAAAACTTGGCAGGCTGATGAGGCCAGGGCCACAGATGAGTAGTATGCAGCTCCGCAGATCAGAAACACCCATATCTGCATCTTCAAGTCAACAACTACGGAAAAAATATAGCACAATAATAACAAATCAACATGAGATTCGAATGGGAGTCTGTACAAGATGAGAAGAAAAGAATGTCTCTGCTCTGTCTGGCCATTTGCCAGCACGAGTTCTTTTGTGCCTACCAGTTTGTTTCCTTTGATTCAGCATTCAAGAAATAAAAACAACAAAAACCACCAGTCAGTCAGTCCCAGAGAGGCAACACGCCACTGGAGTGAGTTATGCCCTGCATAATTTTCCACAGAAGAAGGACAGATTAGCTTACTACACAACTCATTCTCTATGTAGCAGACTGACATGTTTAAATATGGAGCCAGTCTCCTCGTTTGAGTCAGCAAAATGAAGAGCCTGTCTGCAGCGGGTGGGGATGAATTAGTTGTCATTTGCTAATCACGTTATAGCTGGGTTTATGGCACGTTGATGGCTCAGGAGAGGAGTGTAATTTAATCGTTGCCAATATATATTGTATATTAAAAAAAATAAAAAGTATGATCTACGTTTCTGAGCATGATGTAGTAACAGGCCATTAGTTATGATTCGATTCAGTTCGATTCGGTTCCGTTCAATACACATTGTCTCAAGACGCTTTACACCACCTGGCCTGAAACCCCCGTGGCAAGGAAAAACTCCCTTTTACCAGAAAGAAACCTTGAGCAGAACCCAGCTCATAAAGAGGATCTGCTTGAGGCCAGCCGAGTAGAGACAGATAGACAATACACAATATAGGGGATGTTGTGTGAAAGATAATTAATATAAACCAGAGTATACGGGTATAAAACTGTTAGTGACAATAGTAGTTTTATGACAGAGGTATCATAGGCAGCTTGGAGAATGATGCATTCAGGTAGGAGTAAATAACTATAAACCATGGAGACTGGGCAGGCTGATGAGACTGGGACCACAGATGAGTAGTATACAGCTCTGCAGATCAGAAACACACAACTCCAGGCTCAGAGACACTCACAAGAAGATGGAGGAGGAGGGGAAATGGATAGAGGGACACACACCTATTAACATGCTATATTAAAGCAGCAGTGCCTGTGGTCATACATTATATGTGTTCTCCCGTAATGTGGCCACCCACTGTGGCCGCCCCAGATCTCGCAATGCAACCATGTTGTCTGGGTGCAAGTGAAAACAGCATTAGATGATTATTGTGATCATCTCTGGGTAGCAGCACTCAGTCAGTGCACAGTGCACAGCCAGATGACACTCTGCCTCATATATACACTCACTTGCCGGTTTATTTGGCACTAGTGAAAACAAATGTGTTCTAATATAGCAGTCCTCCGCTAAATCTTCGCTCATTGACTGCACTAATGTTTAGTTGATGTTGAAGCAGTGTCAGGGAGGTGGTAATTCAACCGGATGGTCATTTTGGGGGATGTGGTGCTGTTAAAGTGGATTGAAATAAACACTAAAGCCTATGTGTTATTTAGCCTATCCCACTGACTACAGTGGGGTTTTCAAAATAATAGAAACATGTGTCAGTACAACACAATGTAATTCAATAGCGACAAACCACAGCCTCACAGTTAATATAAGTTGAGCACTGACCTTCACAAAGCCGAGTTGTAGTGCAGCACTGTTATATTGGAAAGCATTTGTTTTCATTAGTTTACATAATAATACTTACCAATGTGTGAGTGTACATTTGCATGCCACGTCATTACAGAGGCATGCCTATCTAGCAGAGCCAAGCTCCAAAGCAGAGATGACGAGGAGTGCTTGTGTAAATGGCACCAAGGCCCCAAAAGAAAATGTTTGTGCATCTAGTAATTTCTCATCATTCATTTATTAATCTTATCAGCAGGAGCCAAATGCCTTCCAGTGTGCTCAGTGAATCTTTGGTTCGACTGGAAAACAAATGACTCGTATAAGAATTAAGATTTTCAGGTTTGTTTCCTCAACACTGCAGGGAGCTTGAACTTGTTACCCCACATGTGCTATTTTTGTCTAATGCTTAATTTATTTATTTTTTCAGAGAGCGAGATGCAACCTTGTGTGTCTCATAGAGAAATGCAAAAATTATAGGTAGTATTTTTACACCGGATTGATTCACAATTGACCAGCATGGGAACTTTTATATTCTGATATTTATATGTAACAGAAGGACAACCATAGAAGCAAATAAACAACTACGGCAGGACGGTAAATGCCATAGCAACAGCAAATACTAGTTGATTGCTTTCTTCTAGGAAACAAGGCTTGGATCAGTTCTCTGCTGTACTCAGAACCGTGTTCTCTTCTTTGTTGTGTTTTTGCAGAGAATCTCAGCCTCCCCTGGTGATTTTATTGCCACTGAATCACTTTTCTATTAGGGGGTGGCAGTGGGGGAGGGAGGGGGGCACCTTTTCATTCTGATAGCTGCCGCGGCGTTGTGGTGCAGGTGAAGAATATGGGCGCAGACTTTCTCAGACAATTCCGACCAGCGTCTGAATAGAAGGCCTGGCCTCATCTCTGCTGGGTCCTGCAGGAGCCCTTTCATTTAGAGTTGAAATATCGAGATGCTCTTTGCCAGGATGTAAAAAGAAAAACACTCAGGATGGATTAAAAAAAAAAAAGAGGGGCACGGTCGTGACTACACAGCTGAATCACTTCACGCTGTGTTCGTCTCTTACAAATGCTTAAAGAAATGTTGACACGAGTGGGGAACATAATGGGAAGACACAACAAAAGGAGCTACACCTGCATGTGTGATTATAAATTAACACACTTGAGTTACGAAGAGCCGAGCCAATGCACTCCCGACGGCCCACTGGATGAATGCGAGGCATCACAAATCAACATGTGCTGTGTATTACTCTATTGCTGGAAGCCAAATCTGTGATTAACTCTATATGTCTGAGGACTTGGCTGAGATCAGGAAAACAACAAAAAGAAATAATATAGACAAATTGCCATCAAAGAAAAAAGAAAAACACAATGTAAGTTGGGTTGGTGAAATAGCAGCAATTCAAAGCATTGAAAACAGATCATCTGAATGCAGAGCTTCCCTCTGCAAAGCTGTAAATCTATAAACGCAACTTTTTATTCAGTTTAAAGTCAGGTGTTTGACTCATTCTTCCACCACAACCTCCTGCATATGTGGCTTTGTCATTCTTAATACTACCTCACCCAACCACTGATAGACTTTCCACTAGAAGGAGCGGCTCTGAAGCAGTGGATGTAAAGTAAATAGCCCCACATCTGCCTTTCCACTATTTCCGGTAGACGCGTTATCCAAGCAAGGAATGGCAGCTAGCAGACAAACAAAGTTTGTTTTGCAGGTGGTGTAAAGGGGCCCCAAGCTATTAAGATGCAGAAGCTTCCCTCACACAAGTAATACTCCTGTCATCAGCATTCTGCATAGAGCCCAGATGCCCTGGATTAGCAACATCGGCACATATGAAAATGTTATTACCATCAAAACATACCAAAGAAAAATGAAGATCCCTTTATTGTACAAAGTGCTGTATCAACACTGAATCTCCTTTATTTCCTAATGTCACCTGCAGAAGATTGTGAAGACACACATAAAACAATGTGAATAATCGTTCAGCTGAAAATAATTTGGAAGTTTTAACTAAAGACCGTATGCTGTTTGTAATTTTCTGTTATATATCTGCTTCATCTGGCTGAAATTGAGCAAACAGTATATCACAATATACACCAATCAGGCATAACATTATGAGCACCCTCCTGATATTGTGTAGGTCTCCCTTGTGCCTCTGTGCATCATCCCACAGTTACTTGATCATATTTTTTTCAGCTGTTCCTAAAGCGTTTTTGTGTGTGTCTGTGTCAGGCTGCATCCTGCTGGGGATGGCTGCTGTCATCAAGGAGTGTCATTGCTATGGGGTGGGGGTGCCTGGTCTGGTCTAGGTGGGTGCTACATGTCTAAGTAACATCCACATGAATGCCAGGTCCAAAAGTTTCCCAGCAGAACATTGAATTGTCACAAGACGATCAATGTTATTTACTTCTCCTGTCAGTGGTTTTAATGTTAGGGCTGATCGGTGTACATCAGAATTCATCTGGATGCCTCTGCCTTCTGCCAAATCATCAATAAACCAATCCAAATTGATGCCCTGCATGCACATGCCTTCACACTGCCTCTGCTGTGTTTGGCAGATGGCGCTGTGTGCTTCAAATTATGAGGTGTTCCAAGTCTCCTCAAAACCTCTTACTTCCTGACACTCTGGTGCAGGTTAATGAGTTTCATCTGTTCAGGACTTTTGGAGAACTGCTGTCACAAAACCTGTTTTTGGATGGATTTTTTTTAGATGTTTTTTTTTACAAAGTCTAATTTGGTCTACCACAGTGGTATGGTGGTTAGCACTGATGCCTCACAGCAAGAAGGTTCCGGGTTCGTTTCCATCTAGGGTCTTTCTGTGTGGAGTTTGCACGTTCTCCCTGTGTCAGCATGGGTTCTCTCCAAGTACTCTGGCTTCCTTGTGATAGACTGGTGACCTGTCTAGGGTGTACCCCACCTCTCCCGGCAGTCTGCTGTGCTATCAGGGCAGAAGTGAAGGTATAAGAGAAATTTTTTTATTTTATTTTTTATTTTTTTTTTATATTTTCCACTCACCCACACAACACGCACACAACTAGCACAGTTTATCTTGTTCAATGTTCTGCACTGTTTTGTTCTTGTCCTGTAAGTATTTTGGTTGTTTTTCTTTATCAATTAAAAAAAAAAAAAAGAGAGAGAGACGATGAGGCGTGGAACATTCTAATCTAGATAACTCTTGATGGCCATGGAAAGCTAACATTTAGTAAAACTCACCCGCAGGCACTTTGCCTTAGAAATGCACAAGTGAGCATTTTTTCCAATACATTATAACTATGGCCTCACCAAGAAACAGCTGGAAACTACAAAGATGGTAAAACTGTCATGCCTGCCTTACATCGCTGCAGGTGAAGACTGAAAACCAGCATGCTTGCGTTCCAGTGGGAAGAACAATGATTAATTTTTGCACACTGCATTCTGTCTCACAGTCTACCAGTGTTACTGCCACCGCCTTTGTCATTCTTCCCCAGCCAAGCAGACACTTGTCACGGCCATGACTTCCCCGTCCTGTCTGAGACAAACGCTCAGGGCCTCTTTGTCACACTGTCCTTCAACAGGCCCAACAGAGAGAGAGGTGAGAGAAATCTCCGCTGTGCTTCCGTGCACCCTTTCTATTTGACTGGTCTTTGGTGTGAAACTGCTCAATATTCTGAGTTTGAAGCCGCTGCTTTCCCAGATCAGCGGAAGACTGAATACATTAAATCGAGGTCCGTGTGTAGGCAGGGTTGAAATGCAAATATTTCATGCCCCCAAAATCAAATCATTTCAGTACCCTCTGAACCCAAAAGAGAATATATTGTTAACTTTTTTTCTCACCAGTACACAGGTACTTGCCTACAGCAACGAGTACATGTGCATGTAAGAGTCTCTACAGCAGGTGCTCAGACTTCTACAACTTTGCCATTTGCAGATTCACCCAATTAACCCTGAAGTATTTCTGAAATGTGGAACATGAGAATAAAGGAAAGAAAATGTTAAATTATGTAATATTATTATTCAACTGTGGGACAAATTAAAGGACTATCTTATCTTAATGTCTGCAGAACAGTGCAGTAAGGTTTATTCACTGTGTCAACTAACAAGGCGTCAGTCACTTATCTTGGTGGTACGGTGATAACTGTTGTTTGTGTCATTTGTCAGCAGAAACATAAATTAAAGTGAAGTTTTTCATGGTCTGGTTTCTGTGTTTTTTTTTCTGTAGCTAAATGTTACATGGCTGTCAAACTGTGAGAAATGCATTGAAAAACAATTGACAGTTAAGGTCAGTACAACTAATCTTCATTAAAAAACAAAGATGACATATAACATTTAGGATTATGTTGATCGAACTTCAAGCTGGCAGTGAAAGTCTTTAAAGGGTCTTTAAAGAGGAATTACCATTTTTTACAACCTGGACCTTATTTCTGGCATAAAATACGATCGTTTACTCACCAATATAACTTTGGTGTCATTTGGAGTCGTTCGGAAGATATTTAGATCCAGCGGGCCGCCACGTATATTCATATAGGAGTGACTGGGGCACCGAAACGCAGCCTCTAAATAACGCATTATCTGCCGTGAAACTAGCCAAAGTCATATGGGTGACTAAACGATCGTATTTTATGCCAGAGATAAGGTCCAGGTTGTAAAAAAACATTAATTCCCCTTTAAGTTGACACGATATATTTTTTGTGTTGCTGCCTTGGGTTGGATATAAAGCTGGGAAACGTGCGTGGTGGTGTCAGCGCAAAGTACGTATGTTGCATAGAGAGTGCAGCACTCGATATGAAGCAGATGTTCATCCACTGAGTGTCTTTGCTGTGACGCCACCAGAGTACTTATCGACGTGGGAAATGACCTAAATCTGAAGAGGAAGGCGGATAAAATGCTGGAAGAAAGAAAAAGAAGCATCCTCCAGCTGTTACAAATAAAGGATGGAGAGGATCCATCACAAAAGCCCTCAGACATGAGCAGGTCAAGTGCCTCGGATGAATACATCAGCATATGTAGCCTACACACACAAAAAATCACAGTGAAGCAGAACTACTGGAAGAGAATGACCTTCATCTTTAAACTTTTATTCTGTTTAGTCTCAGGAGTAGAATGGTTGTATCAGTTATCTGGTGCCTAGAGAGAAGTGTAAGAGTAAAGAGTAAAATGTGAGTTTGCTGAGGCAAACCTTGCTATATTTTTGCAGAGTTGCATATATCCTAGCTGTCTACAACTAATGTTTTTTTTTTATTTTTTACGTTGTTGTACACTTTGTCTTCGACTGTCATCTTTGAAACATTCCCACCTATTTAAGGCTACTATGAAGGTTGACCAAACTCATGCAAAATATTTTAAACCGATTTCTTTTGGACACAGACCAGCAGCTCATCTGTACGTGTGTGAAACGACTGACCACACCAGCCTCGTTTCTCTTCACTTGTAAAACGACATCATGACGGCAAGAGGCAGCAGTTCAGAATAGCTAGTACAAATAGAGAAAGTTCTTGCGTTCTGGACTAAGAGCTCCATGGAGCACCTGTTGCCACAGTGCAGGTTTGCCTTTGACAGTTGGTGAACACAGGTTTGGTTTTGGCTGCACTTACACTGGCACCGTCAGTTGGAGTTGTGACGTACATGAACGAACCGAATCTATTTAGCCAAAGAAAATGCAGCAGCATCTGGATGCACCTTTGTAATGTCAAAACCAATAAAGCAAAGCATAATAATTGCCAGAATCTATGTTTCAGAATAATTCAAACTCTGCTATCCCACCAGTAGAATATATATTGGTGGAAGTTTGACTGATTCTGATCCAGATCTTACCATATCATTCCTCCCAGTGATATTTTCCTGGATAAAATGAGTTACCCCAAGGCTGGCTTCTTAAAATAACTACATATATGACTGTGGCAATATTTCGACTGGCTCTTTAAAAAGAATGGATCCACAAGATCCAGCTCTCTTTAAAGAGATGAAAATCCCATGAAATATTGTGTGAATTCACAAATTCGTGAACGTCCTCTTTCCAGAAAGCCTTTAGAAGAATTTTGTAGCTATAACTTAAGAAAGCGCTGAGTTTGACTTTTCAGAAACAGACAGACAAAAAAAACATTCATTTTGCGATTACAAACAGAATCGAAAATGAATGCAGCCCATGAACACACACATATTTGTGCGGTCTTACCATCTTGCGGTATTGCCATTACTATTCCTGAGCTCCTGCATTCCCTGTGAATATTTGTTAGGCATGGTAAAATGAAGCAATCCCCGGAGGTGAAGAAAGCTTGACACGGTGTGATTGCCAAATGACAAACTTTTGATGGCTCAGAGAAAAATGAAATTACCTCACTGACATCTTGAGAGATTACTCCTACCCTCCTCCACACGCGTACACACACACATACACACACTCCCAGAACCTGGTTGCTCTCCTGCCCTCTATGTCTATCGCAGCACACGTAGACACGGAGAGGAGCCGCAAGAAAATAAATAGAAGATATTAAACTAAAATCTGAGGAATCAGAGTGCAGGCGTGCCCTGATTCTATCTCTGAGCCCTGCTCCGTGCCAAAGAAATGGGTGCCAAGACATTCATTTTCATGATGTGACAAACCTTGCAGGGGGTGGGGGATAGAAGTCATTCAGTGGCAGCTGATTATGGCTGTTTGTGTGTTTCCACCTCACTTTCTCCGCTGCGTCAAGAGATCATTATGTCAGGCTGTCTGAGAATTTAAACTTTCCTGCATTTCATTTAGTACTGGAAGAAAGGCACTGAGCTGTTAGAATATCATAGGGTCTATCAAATCCGTAGACATTTACTTAGTTGTACAAAAAGCTGTATATATTGTGGAATGTTAATGTTAAAATGTCAGTGATGTCCAGTGGGTATCGGCCACAGATTTGTATTAGCCCGGTCACGGAACAACCTGTAATTGCAGGTAGGGTTGCTAACTCCCTGAAAAATAAATAGGGACACCTCATTGGCAGGGCCGGCTGACCCGATTGCCTTCACCCTTCCCGGCATGGTGAATTTTTTAACACTTATTTATGTGTGAGAAGCGATTTTTTCTATTTCACTCGAACCTCAACTGAAAACATGGAAAGCAAATTATTACTCAACAATTTATTTTTAAAATGAAATAAAATAAGTATCTTTATTAAACAGAAACCTGTCCTGCTTAACTTAAACCTGTATAAATTAATACAAAACAATAGAAAACAGAACATTCCTCTTGTAGTAGTGAAATAAAACAGAAAGTGTGAGGAAACGTTGTTGCTTTGCTGTCTTCCGGTATCTTCTTCGCAAGCAACAGTACCTCGACCAGTGAGATGAGCGGAATTCCGCTGTAAACACTCATAGTTCGTAGATGTTCGTAGTGCTTTAAATAAAATGTTTATAATCTGGTCAGGGGTTTTATATACGTCTGAACACAACAAGTGTGAATAATTATTCACATTACAGTCAGTTATCTTGTCATTTGGGTAATTTATAGTATGACATTCTAGTCTGGAAGCTAGACCAACTTATTGGACATTTGGTCTGCAGTCTCACCATTGGGAAGTGATTATGCTCGGGCAAATATCTGCTGAGCCAATCAAATTGTTTGTTTATGTGGCGATAGACAGTGTAAGAGCAACTCATCTGTGTGCCATGGAGTAGTATTTGTTTACAACAAAATGGCTCTGATTGGTTGAACGACTAATCAGAGCCATGACCTCAGCAGAATGTGACATCATGAGGTCATGACCTCAGCAGAATGTGACATCATGAGGTTTCCCTCAACAGGTCCCAGTCTATCACAGGACTAACATTAAGAGACCAAAATCCATTCACACATGCACACCTACCGTCAATGTAAGAATCGTCAGTGAACCTGATGTACATGTTTTTGGACAGTGGGAGGGTGCTGGAACACCCAGAGAGAACCCAGGCAGGCACAAGAACCTGCCTATTGTTATAGTATAACAATACTATAGGGGGCACTAATGGCCTTCCACTGGATTGGCTGAGGGCTACACCATTAGCATTAGCTTGGTGGCTTGAGGAGGCTGAGACCTCCACCTGCAGCTGCAGTGGGCTGATCATCTGGCTGTTGGGTTTGACAGGCCAGAGTCAGTGGAGGAGGTTGGACCTTCCAGCCCAACCTCCAAACTATTAGTGAGTGTTAGAAATGACTCCTATTTAAAAACTCCTACTGATGTCATGTCATGATGTCATCATGACATTATCATGACATCATCAAGAACAAGTGGCCAATGGCCCCTTATGGGCGTGGCCAGATGTCACAACTATGTTTGCATTAGTCAGTGGATAAACTCAGATATATGTGATCTGTGACAACACTACATTTTTGATTTTAGAGGTTAATTTTAAAGCAGCCAAAGTTATCTGAACTGGACACAGCATTATGAGGTCATGATTTTGACTGACATTCCTAATATATATGTATATATGTATTTAATTTATCAAATCTGTGATGTGAAACAACAACTCACTCAAAAATATCGAAAACTTAATTTCAAGGGTGGGATGAGTCTGGCCTCACATTATATAGCCCAGAGTTCTAATTTGATATGGGCTGAATACTACACTCAACAAGTGGCCCACATCTTGTCTGCCAGAGTCAAGACAGTGCCACCTTTGCCACATCTGGGCCATGTTCGGTTCATATGCCTTATGCCAGTGCCGACTGAATGCCACCTGTCCCAGCTTCATGCCAAATCTGGGCCAAACGTCACTGCTGTGTGGGAATGTACCGTAAATGTTCATATAAAGGGCCCTGTTATTCATTAATTCCATTGACATTCTACACACTATTTTTGATTCTCATGGTAATACAGGACAAAGTCTGTCCCGTTTCAGGTCAATACGGGAGGTGTATTTTTGTTTCTTAATACGGGACGATTCCATTTTTCAAGGGACGGTTGGCAACCCTAATTCTGTATGTGTATGTTCTTGATGCATTCTTTGTTTCTATTGCACCCTCAGTTGCACAAATATAGCTGGTCTTTTTCTGGGACCCACTGTGAATTATTCATCTTTCCAAGTTTGTTTTCTCACTTCAAAACTAGGCTGATCGACCATACTTTTCAGACTTTCATTGTAGAATCCTGCCTTTGGAAGGTTATGACTTATATCTTCTCATCATCTTGTCAGCAACATCTCTCTGTCTCTTCATCGTGAGGAAGCATGCATGCATACATCATTTGCCAACTGTGGCCACTGATTGGGGCCGAAGAAGTCCTGTGATGCTGGCGCTACACCATGATGGTGCAGACTTGTGTAGGACGTGGCATGGCATATTCAAGGACATGGGAAAGCAGCCTTTCACAGGAAGGTGCCAACAACAGCAAATGGGAAGATGATGTAACATGGACTCAGGGAGATGTGTCAAATGAGGCATATGCATTGACACCAAGCAGAAATGATACAACAGAGAGATAAGGCAGGATCTGATTGGTATCCTGATCCACTGCAATATTGATTAGTTGCAATATAATGTGGAGGAATACCAGATGGGTAAAAGGTAAGTACATAACTGTCAACATTTTTCTACAAACATATTTCTATCCTGGATACAGCTATGTAATTTACGTGTCCAACTTGTGAACTTCAAGGCTTGTGGGACACACTCACATACCTACTTAGGGTTGACAGTGTTGGTCTGAGCGTCCTTATACAACCTATATGTCATTCAAGAAGCTCAATAGCTACTCTGGAGTTACAGGTATATCTCTCTTGCCACGAATAAGTCCAGAAATAGTTTTGCCAAATCTACTGTAGCTGGGTATGGTTTTGCTCCTCAGCTGCAGGGGAAGAGACAAGGGACAGAAGAAGAAGACTGGTTCAATGAGCAGTGTCAGGGTAGGTTGACTGGCACAGTTGTTGAGCTCTCTTTCTTATGCGGTGCCGTGAGTTTCCAGACTCACACCACACTCGGAGAGCCTGTGTGGCTTAATTGTGCGAAAAAGAGAGTTGAGTGCACTGCTCATTTTTCACTTTGAAGAAACATGACTGACTGATTCCCTTGTCATTAAAGTCGAAGGAAAAGACTGTATAGATTCTACCAATTTGTGACCTTTCAGAACCTCAGACACCCGTCTATTGTAGCCTGCCCGTGGCCCGAGACCAAAAAGAGGAGAGAAGTTACTTGGGGCTGTCTGATTATTACCTGTGGGTAATTTCAAACTTTGAGGCTCTGTTGAGCTCTCTGACTTGCCATGGAAAGGTGCCTCAGTTTTGGTCCAGTGCACAGAGCCATGTCAGGCAGAGCTTGAGATGGTTAAACAGGCCCTTCGTGGGAGACCGCTGCTTCACACTGCTCACTTCTCTCTCCCTTTGATCCTGCAGACTGATGCTTAGAGCAGTGGGCAAGGAGGCGTTCTGTCGCAGCAGGTGTGGTGGGTTGACCGTCCAGTTCTGCACATAAACAAAAAAAATATTACTAACTCATGAGAACAGCAAGGAAATCCAGCAAGGATTTTGCATGCAAGATGTGTGGCTACAGACATATATACATATACCGTAAATCCTCTAATATTGGCCTGTATTCCATTACCGGCCGGGTCTCCAACATTGGCCGGTCTCGCTGTCAGCGGAGGTAAATACAGGCCGGTCTCTAATAGTGGCCGGGGCTATTATTAGAACCATCTCGGCAGGTCAGGGTTTCGGCAGCACGGTGTGCGGGACCTCTCCCCGGCGGGGGCCGGCCCCCGGCGTCGGCCGGCCCCCGCCGGGCGCATTTCCTCCGTGGCGGTGCGCCGCGACCGGCTCTGGGTCAGCCTGGAAGTGCTCGGGGCGAAGGTGGCTCGCCGGCTCCGGCCGCGAGCTTTACAGCGACCCCCCGCATCTCACCTCGCCGCTTCCCTGGGGTCGTGGAATCAGTGCTCACTACGCCCTCTCTCCCTGCGGGAAGGGACGGGGCCCCCTCGCTCCCGGCGCAACTGCCGACCGACTGCGGACTGTCCTCAGTGCGCCCCGACCGCGCCGCGCCGCTCATTTGTTGTTAATGTTCTGTATGCATACCATGTTATGGTAACTGTACGTTTTCAATAAATGAACCTAGTATTTTATAGGTTCAAACAGACACAAAATCTTGTTTTTATTCATTCTACTGGTAGTTCGTTTTGCTCAAATAGAAATTGAGGCCTGCCTCTAATTCTGGCCTCCTTCCAATAAAGGCCTGGACCGTGATGCGCTTGAGTAAGATAAAGGACCGGGCCTGTATTAGAGGATTTACGGTATATTTAATAATGATGCAGAACACTAAGGAAACACACATTCCATACAAAAGATGTGTGGATGCCAGGCGGCGTACAGAGTTCTTTCTTCACTCCCAGGAGTGAAACACGTTCCATTCATGCACAGTTGCTGAATAAGGGTCCACAGGTAATTGCATGAAACAGCGTGCAATTGAGATATTTTGACTGCATTACTGGGGAGCAGTCCATCTTCATATCTTATCTTAATACCATAGATCCATGACTACCCACTGACTCTCAATTTTAAACGAGCACAGGAAAGTTGAGCTCATTGTAAAAATGCATAATCTTCAATTCTACAGAGCCTCTCTTCTTTGCATTTTGAGGACAATATATCACCAGCCAGTCCGTTAACACCTGTCTCTCTCGGATGCCGACGCACTGTGAGATATCGTGACAGCTTGTGTCTGCAGTGCTGGGTGTTGACACCGCTCATCTGCTCTAACATATCACTTTCAGTCCTTTTGACCTCCTTTATATGATATTGAGATGACGAGCACAACTCGAGGCACGCACACTCGCACACACATCCCTCAGAGTGCTGAGAGCCGTGGTATCCACTATAAAGCCCCACATTCACACCCTCCCGCTTGCAGTCTGTAACACAGACTCTGCTGGGATTGCTGCATCCTGCTAATTGGCAAAAGAGCTCAGGAGTTCAAATGTACATCAAACATATAGAGACTTGCTCTGCAGCACTGTTTTATCTCCCTCCACCTGCTATAATCCAAGGAAAAAAGCTGTGAAAAAAACATTGGAACAAGCAGAGTTACAATTTAACACTGAAAGAAAAATAAAGGGTGGCGGATGGAATATAAATCAAAAATCATTTAGTGTGCCTCAGCACCAGAATATAACAAGAATACAGGGGGGATCCAAACTGGATGAAAGACTCTGGCTTGGTAACCAAGGGAGCGCCATCTCAATCTGGCAGAACTGGAAAAACTCATATGAGGTGAACCATATTGAATTGTGTAAAGTAAAGGTCAGGATATGTTCGTGCAGGCAGGAGAAAGCCCATCTTCAACCTGCTTTCCAGCTTGTTATGCATCAATTTTTATTCAGCAAACATTCCTCCGTGACAGTTGACCTTATCTCGGCACCCTGAAATATGGGCGTCAAAGCGCTTCACCGAAAGCAAGTTCGTTTTATGAGCTGTAGTGTAATATGTTGAGTTAATTCCCAGATAAATGTCAAGTGAAATGCTGGTTGAAGGTTTTCCCTTGCATTTTGCTTATGTTCCAAATAATGTGTTCCACCTGACAAAGCTGGGTTCATACCAATGATCTCCACGCCGCAGATTGTTTCAGACCAGTGTTAGGCTGACGTGTTACTTCTTAAATGTCATTAATTTCTTCAGCTCATTTGTAGAGCTGCAGTAAGACATGAAATACAAGCCTAATTCAAATGTTACACAAACACAAACACCTGCCAATAATGCCATGTTACTTTGCTGGAAATGCAAATATTGAGCTTTCTTCATAGAAACTTGTATTTGCTTGAGGACCCAATGTATCAACCTTTATGATATGATTATTTGTGATACCATACCAACAGTGGAGTCTTTTCTTGATTTTACACACACACACACACACACACACACACACAATTGACAGTTAAATGTCAAATAATTTACGTAATTATGAAAAATCACATGATTACCATACTTACCAAATTAATCTCACTTTTTTATGTGTTCTAAAAGTGCTGGAGTCCAGTCAGCACCTGGTGTGGTAGTCCCCGACCTCTATTGATCTTGTAGTCAGGGCTTGTATCTGTGCTGCAATGATTAGTGTCCCTCTGCTGTCTTTTAGTCCAGTCTTTCACAGCAACTGTTTTTTTCCATATGAATCTCACTCTACTATTCCTTCTCTTCCTCCTCTGCTTTCTGCTTTCGGAGTTATTCACTGAGCATTTCATCAGAGAGGGGCATCTACTTGATGTACTCATGGATTTTTGTTGTTTCATTTTGGATAATGACTGACACTCACTAGTCCTCTGCCCCTTTCTGCCATGTATAACCTCAGGGTTCAGGATTTTGGGGGAGAACCCTCCATGCATGCCTTGTGATGAGCTTCCTTATCTTGATAGGATTCCTCTATCTCCTCTTTTGGCCAGCTTGTTAAGACAATGGGTTATGTAATTACTTTCAGGGCATAGGTGTTGACAGCTGGGATATTGTTCTTCCCATTCAGCTGACTTCTCATGAGTGCCTTATTCTCTGTTTAGTTGTGGCTTCTTCATGGTTTCCATGGTTTTTGCTTGCAGGATTCCAAGGTACTTGTAGCTGTCAACATCTGCTACGCTGCCTTCTGGTAGTGCACTCCCCTCTGTTCTGACAACCTTCCCTCTCCTTGCTACCATTCAACCACACATATCCAGTCCAAATAGCATTCCAATGTTGGTGTTGGTATGGATCAGTCAATGTCCTGCTCACTCCTGGCATGCAGCTTTATGTCACCCATGCAGAGAATGATGTTTCAGGTTTCAGCTTCAAGTATTCCAGGATCCATGTGTGAAGCATTGAGTTGTAGGCTTTCTTGAAGTCAGTCCAGGTTGTTCACAAGTTGGTCTGTGTGGCCCTACAGTCTCAAGTGACTATGCTATCTACGAGTGGTGCTGGTGCTTTGGTGCCCTGGTGTTCTCACCAATTTATTTCTAGGCCTGGAGCCTCCATGTTGTGCAGAGGCAGGTTAACTGACAGTAGCTGGATGGGGCTGCTCCCTTCTGGAGATCATGCATGATCGAGACTGTCTGTCCTTTAGTCAACCGTTCACAGCAGCTCCCATCTATTATCAGCTGGTTCGTTTGTGGTGCCGGGTGCTCACGAAGTGTAGTTATCTTCAAAAAGCCAGTAGCTCGTCACACATGACACTTCGTCTCGGATTGGACAATTGCTCAATTCTGTTTAGTGTTGTATACTGACCAGTACTTATGTTATTACCCTGCCACCGAGAGTAAAGTCTGAATGGATGGATGGAGGACATGTTGTTTGTTACCCCTGCCTCTACCACTGGTATACCGGAGGTTTAGGAACACAAGCAAGGTTTTGAGTCCTGGCAGTCTCCAAGTACGACCAGCTTGTTTTACACCTTAGGTAACAGTTTCCTCATCACAGCATTCTGCGGCAGCATAGCTGACTATATTCTCTCTATGCTGCCCTGCTCTTGGCCTCCAACCTCTTTCCCCATGGGGGATACTGCTCCTTATGACCGGTGTTCATCTTATATATAAGTGAAAAGACCTAGGACCTGGGAAACCCTAGAGGGAAAATGCAGAAAAAGTGGGTCACAAGACAAAGGACAGGAGGAGGGACAGGATTACATATATACAAAGGGCACATTGTTGGTAAAGTGGAAAATATTGCTATTCTATTTTGTATGTATATTTCAAATGAATAATTATCTGTGTGGAAAGTATTTTTATAGATCGATAGGATACCTCATCACGTGCCTAGCCAATCACCAAAGGCAGGGAGAGTGTGCTGCTAATGCTGTGTAAATTGTTGCCAGTAAAGTATGGGCCGGATGGACAAGCCAGAAACTGTATTAGTAGCCTGGTTGTTCTCACTAGAACAAAAAGTGATTCTGCTCCTGTTCCCTACACAAAGCTGATTGATTACCCCTAATACATGTATAATAATTGTGTGTTCAACTGTAAATCACATATATGTCCACTTCTGTAGCGCCCCATAGTGATCATGGAGAAAAAAAAAATCGAGGGAACTGAAAACCACAGAAGAACAGCAGGCAGGGGAAGGGAAATCAAAAGGGTTGTGAGGCATGGATTGATCATTTATCATCAGGAAAATTTTCTTGAAATTTGGTAAAAATTTGGTAAAATTTGGTAAAAATCTCCTTTGCATTAGAATGGAAACACAATTTTTCTTCTAGAGAGCAGATGGGACACCGACATACTGGAATTATGGTGTGACACCTGGAAGAATTTTGAAATACAGAAAGTCTCACTGTCCTTATCACCAGGCCAGAGTTATATTCAAAAAATACATCAAAAAACTGTAAAAGATTAAATATTAATTGTATAACAATGAGTCAGTAAAAACTAATGCCTGTTCCATTTACAACCTGCTCCAAAAATTTTCATCTGCAACAGAAATCTGATGTAATCAGAAATGAAGAACCAAAATGTTACATAAAGTGTAGTAACTGAATATGCCACACTGCACACTCTTACTGCACTGTTTTAATAACAGATACTACATGCTCCTGGTACAGTGACCACTGGGGTAGAAATGGTGTATATTAACGCAGCTATGTGAAGTGGAACCAATTGTTATGTCAGCTTCAGAACTCCAGTATCCACCAGTAATCATCTGCAACCAGAGACAAATACAAGAAGAGGACAGTGAGGACATCCAAGTCAGAAGTTAAATGCATGCAAAAGTAGAAAGACCACACACATTGCACATTGAATCTCTGCAAGCTTTATCATTTGACTCGTAACTCGGATGCTAGGCTCCAAACAGAAAAGAGAATATTTTGGCATTTGTAAATTTTACACAGAGCAAGCATGTGTAACTGATGCTTGGCAAACAATGCATGGAAGCAGGGGCCCAGGACAGCACCGCGATGGTTTCCAGATGAGAGATGTTTGCTTTTATCATCGTCTCTTGTCAGCAAATTTGCAGCATCTTTGATGGTTCAAGAAGGGGCTGCCTTTCTGTCCAATATCTCAAGTAAGTTAACAAGCCCTGCTTGACTTGAGATCTAAGCTGAGACAGATGCGTCCAGATGTGTTCGGTACGGATAACTCTTCATCTGCAGGCAGCTGTCTCTGTGAAGATTTGACATGTGTGATTTATTTGTCAAAACCTTACACCAATTATTTGCGCAAACAAAATTAATGCATCCCACATCTCGATTTGTTGCTTGAACAGTTCAACCCATTAAATACCCAGGCACATTTAAACTAGGTACCAAACAAAAGGGTAACACTATGATGATTAATATGCTCACTGGCATCCAACAAATACTTATTTTATCATGTTTATTAAAGGAGATAAGTGAATAATGACTTTTCTGTCAAGCTCTAAACCAGCTGACCTCCATCACCATCGACCACCACTGGCAGAGAACCTCACCCCACTCCTATCCTCTTTGAATTCCTTGATCTGGGATCTATTTGCGAACTCAGTCTTAATTAGAGCTGAAGTGAGAGGAAAGGAGAAGAAGTGTCTCTCTGTGTGAGAAATCTTTATTCATAGGGGCTTAGCTATGACTGGCATTGCCGCAAGACATCCCAACTTCTCTGCTCAGGAAGCAGTGCCAGATGTTATTGATATTCACAAATGGCTAGAATTTGCATCTTGGTGGAAGAAAGGGAACCAGATGACATCAGAAGGGAGGAGAGTAGGTCGGCGGTTGACTTGTATTTGATAAACACAATTAGTCTGTGGGTTGAGGTCGTATGCTGCTTGTGTATCTTTTGAAAAGACAGTTCTTTCTGTTTGATTTACTTTCCGAGTATTTGCAGTGAAATGGTGCATTGTAAATGGCTTAATATCCACTTTCTTCTGTGGGTCTTGATTAGGATGCAGGGAGCAGTGCTCAATGGAAAACAGGAACAAAGAGGTTTGTGTTGGGGCTAAATCATACATTACAAATATCTGCCACATCTCGCGCCTTGCCTCGATACTCACATTTGCTTTCTCTTAGCCCCGTTTGCTTTGGCTGTCTCTATTGGTCGGGCAGAGAATCCACAGTTTATGCAGCTGTGGTTGTATGGATGACAAATAATGATCCACCAAACTGTACAAAGAGGCTTTTCTGCAGGGCAGTCGTCTAGAAGGAAATGATGAAAGGGGAAAAAATGGAACATACACGATGGCTAATAAGCTAAAATGCTGGCCGGTTGGGGTGCAATCATCCAAATTAATGAGCAATGAATTGACAAGCAGCTCTGTCTGTGTACTCATCCTAATCAGTGGTTTGGAAAAAAAAAACTTAAAAGATCTTCAAAGAGGAGGAGTTTGCGATGCGTTTTATAGTCACATGACAGAGGTTTAGTTAGAAAATCACCCAGGTCCACGTCTTTTCAAGATATTTATTCACATAAGGGGCTCATCCTGAGGCCAGGCTATCATAAAGGGTCACTGTGTGGTGTGTGTGTGTGTGTGTGTGTGTATGTATGTTACATTATTACGTTAGAAGCCAGGCCCATGCTGGATATCAGGTGGCCTTTTAATTACTCCTCTGGTAGGGGAGGTAGGCAGCAGACAATAAAAGGCAGATGGATACTTTGATTTCACTTATGAAGGTCTAGTGATCCAGAGCACCACGAGAGCCCTTCTGGCAATAGAAACCCCTCCTGGTACAATGGCAAGTGGTAGTGAGGGGGTAAAAGGAGTGTGAATATGAAAATATAACCTCGAGTCTACACCTTCACGCAGAGATGCCCGATTGACCTGCGTACCGGCTCCTCTAAACATTCCCCCCATCCTCCCTCCCTCCTTGGTGACGCCCACCTCCCTGGGCTCAAAAATCCGAAGCAGCTGGCTGTCCATCTGGGGTTCATCAGTTGCCCTGGAGAGCAAACACAGTCCCCATTGCAGCAGACTGGGCATCCGTTATGCATTATCACCAGCACCTTCTTTTTCCATTGCTGCCCTGCCATACTAACACCCGATATCCCTCTGCCCGCTGTTCCAAAGCCACAGCAAAGACCCCTGTTATGCCCCATTATTTAAAATACTGTCGCTGTAACTATTCTTATTTAAGTGTCCCAGACACTAAAGCAGCCGAGAATGCGAGCAATAATGAATGCAGCTGTCGCCATAAGGAAAGAATCAAACGCAAAACATGGGTACTAGAGTCTGTATGAGTTATTGATGGCAGCAATCACATGTAACTTCCTTTGCTCAAGACCCACACGGTGAGAACAAGACATGAGAGAGAAACATCAAGTTTCCATTAGAAATTAGCACAAATTTCCAGAATATCAGCTAATCAAATGCACATGTCCATCCACCACCATCAAAATAAACACATAGTCCTCCAGTGGACTGCCATCAAGATACTGTTCTGGAGATTGCTGCACCAGGAAAAGGTCATATCTGTTAGAAACCTTTCGTCATTTTTGGAAATCTGCCACACATGGCACATCTAATGAAAAGGCTGTCTGTAATATCTGTGACCTAAGACTGTAGAAAAGAAAAAAAAGAAAAATGGACGACTGACTCGTGTTTGTGTTTGATTTTTTTGGTTAATACTGCACTCTGCTCTACCTCTGCCAGTTACAAAGAAATGTTAGATTATACAATAGTCTTATTTTTTCCTTCTCTCATGGTTCTATTGGATCGCTTGACGGAGAGATTGTCATGGCAACTGTCAATCATTATCATGTCACATCCTGTTTTCATAGCATCAGACAACTAAAACAAAACTTGACTGTGTTGACAATGACTGTGTTGTTAACTACCTAAAATGACAAAAAAAATTGCTTTTGACATGCACTTTAGTGTTTTAGTTTGGCCCAAGTCCCATCCACTAACATGGAGGAGGTGGAGCTTATGACCTATACTGCAATTTTTCACCAAGATCTTGTATTGATGATGGGAGAGTCTGACCACTGTGCAAAGCCTTCTCCAGCACATCCGAAGGATTCTCAATGGGGTTCAGGTCTGGACTCTGTGGTGGCCAATCCATGTGTGAAAATGATGTCTCATGCTCCCTGAACCACTCTTTTACAGTTTAAACCCCATGAATCCTGGCATTGTCATCTTGGAATATCCCCGTGCCATCAGGGAAGAACAAATCCATTGATGGAATAACCTGGTCATTCAGTATATTCAGGTAGTCAGCTGACCTCATTCTTTGGGCACATAATGTTGCTGAACCTAGACCTGAGCAACTGCAGCAACCCCAGATCATAGCACTGCCTCCACAGGCTTTTACAGTAGGCACTAGGCATGATGGGTGCATCACTTCATCTGCCTCTCTTCTTACCCTGATGCCCCCATCACTCTGGAACAGGGTAAATCTGGACTCATCAGACCACATGACCTTCTTCCATTGCTCCAGAGTCCAATCTTTATGCTCCCTAGCAAACTGAAGCCTCACTGATTAGTGGTTTTCTTAAGGCTACACAGCTGTTCAGTCCCAATCCCTTGAGTTCCCTTCACATTGTACGTGTGGAAATGCTCTTACTTTCACTATTAAACATAGCCCTCAGTTATACTGTTGTTTTCCTTCCATTTGGTTTCACCAAATGGTTAAGTGATCGCCAATCACGATCAATCAGGATTTTTTCCCGACCACATTTCTTCCTCAAAGACGATGGTTCTCCACTATCCTTCCAGTTTTTAATAATGTGTTGGACAGTTCTTAACACAATTTTAGTAGTTTCTACGATCTCCTTAGATGTTTTCTCTGCTTGACACACGGCAATAATTTTCCCCTTTTCAAACAGACTAACATCTTTTCCACGACCATGGGATGTGTCTTTCAACATGGTTGTTTAAGAAATGAGAAGCTACTCATTGAATCAGTTGGGGTTAAATAGGCTGTTGCCAGCTGAAGGATAATTGCCCATGCAGTAATTATCCAATAGGAGGCTCCTACCTATTTGCTTAGTTAAATCCAGGTGGTAACTTTTGGCCAGGCAGTGCATTTTGCAGACACTTTAGTAGCTGCAGCACATTCAATAACAGTGGTCAGAGGTTAGTTACTCATCACTGTATTTACTCCTTTATTTACAGCTTTGATTGGACTGAATCAGTCATATGATTGTTTACTGGAGGTTTCCAAAAGTCATACTGGCCTGGAAGTGGGGACAATATTTCAATACTCCCAGCTGTCTCTTAGCCATAGAGTCCAAGATTGTTCATCTCACCCCAGCTGTTACTCCCCAGTTAAAAGAGATAATCATTCAATAGAGGGAAACAAAGCAAAACACGATAGAAACTGTGGTGGGCCATAACCCTTTTCAACTGTCCAGAGAGGAAAAGTTTGTGAAGTTTGTGTTCTAAAGTAATTGTGAAATAACAGTCCTCTCATATTAAAAACAGTCAAATTCCATTTAGTTGATTTCTGTGTGAACATGTATACTCTCTGTGTGAGGGGCATCAGTCAAACTGGTGTGCGTAGACAATCCTGTTTACCACAAAGACGGCAACACTGCAACAACTTTAAACAAACCAGTATTAACGCTTTGCCAAAGTGTTCCTGTGTGGTTGGTTGCACAAACAATACATCCAAAGCCCGAGCCTTTGTCTTTGTCTGCAGCATGGTAAGGAATTACTGACAAGAAGGCGGAGACGATCAAACTAATGAGAGGTCTTCTCACCCCTAACAAGCTGGTGTGTGAAATTAGTTACTTTCACCACGCATGCTTAACTTAGCTTAAGGAAAAACCCTACTTCAGTGAATGTAATATTAACCGTTGCTTGCTGCAACAAAAAGCCTGATTAGGGTAGTTTGAAATTGTCATAGAAACAGATAAGAAGAATATTTGTGTTTATTTCAAGTCAAGAGTAGTGGATTGTCATGCTTATTGCAACGATATCTGCTAGTTTACCTCCAAACTACTCTCCTCACTCATCAGGGCTGCTCCAGTCTGCAAATGCACTCTTTTTTGCCTGTGTATGGAAGAGCAGCCATCATTGCTGATAGGCCTTTAGTAATGGCAACTACAACAGGGGTGCCAGACTTTTTTGGCTTGAAAACTACTTTTACAATGACCAAGTCAAAATGATCTACCTGCTCGAGACCACAGAGTGATGACAAAGAAAAGCAGCTGCATCGGAACCAAAGTAGCAAACTTTTAATCTTGGACTGGATAATGGCCCATTCTTCCGAGCTGAATAAGCACTTCTACTTTCACGATACCGCTGCTACCAACCCTGTTTCCAGTGTTTCATTTGTGTAACACTGAGCGTGACAACAAGGATGTGAATACTGTATTTATACATGTGGGTGGTGTGTTCAGACCATCGTCTTTCCCTGTTCTTGGCGTACTGCACTTCAAGGTCTGTCAATCCCTCCAGTCGAGCCCGCAAACTAATCAACAAGAGAAAATAAACCGCTAGTGAGGACGACAGATTCGGTCTTTTCCCAGTGGAAAGAACTAAAAAAAAATAAGAGAACACGGGAAACAAAACCCATCTGAATTTGAGCAAATGTCTATAATTTGTAAAGAACAAAAAAAGACTTCTGCTTTCAATTTGCATCTTTAAGCTCCAACCATACTGAATTTAGGAAGGCATACTGTTATTTGCTGCCCTTTAGGACTCTCTGAGCATGGCCTTTCATTGAGTAAACAACCTTAATCAAAACACAGGGGCTTGAAAACTCCACGGAGTATTTTTTTTTTTTTAACTCCAGCTTGTTGAAGTATACCTCATTGCAGAACAGGAATGCATTTTCCCTCCTTATTTTCTTGGTTCCACATGATTTCCTTTGATATACACTCCATCTGGCTGTAAAAGGGAAATACTCAAAGACAAGCTCCACTGCTATACATACCCACAGTTAGAAGCCATATGTGCTAACACTTCTTTACTTCTTTAGGGAAAAAAAGAAGCTCAGCTAATTGTCTTTGATTGAGAGGTTAAAGACTGAAGAAACTGGCCATTTCTACAGGCTTTTACCTTGATTCCTGGATGGCATCAAGCACAAAGTGTTTGAAAAATGTTTTCTGTGATGAAGACTAGTGAGAAAAAACTCCAAGAGGAAGTTTAATTTTCATGCTCATAAATCATCCAGGCTCTGTAGGATATGAATAACACTGTAAGTGTTCCGTTTGTGATCAGTTTTGGTTTGAGCCACATGGGGGCTTTGTGGACCTGATCAGGGCCCTGATGCGTGCACGGTCGCAGATGTGGATACAACAGGGATCACAGTGGGTCTAATAGACTCCCATCCAGCCTCCTCTTCCCCAACACACACACGCACATACACTCACTAGCTCTGATTACAGACGTCTCCAAGGAAACTGGAAAATGCAAAAGCGTAATCTGAAAGAAAAAAGAAAACATGAACAAAAAAGATCTGTGTTTGCTTTGATGAGTGATGCGTGTGCGGACAGTATGTACTCTAGAATTACTACGCACTTAGTTTGCGCGCTTCTCTCACCAATGTTTTCTAAGAACAACAGCCACAGCAGGGAGGGCCTAAATGGTTGGTCTGTTGTTAGAGATAAGGTCCTGGTCCTCACACGCTGGTGACGAGACAAGCCAAGAACTGAGGTAGACCCGGGACTGCAATTTATTTTCACGTCTGTCCTGAGCACATAAGATCACACTAACACAAATACGCAATTGTGGTTTTGTGAATCTGGCTCCTGACCTGCAGCAATCACCTCAGACCCAGCTTTTATGTCTGGCAGCCATTAGAAAGGATATGGCCCGGAGGATCAAAAGTATCAGGTAATAAACAAGGGATTTATGTTTTTACCTTCCAAAAAGAGTGGTGTGTTAGAGTGAGGGAGCCAGTGCTTTAGTGGCTGGAGAAACCATTGTGTTACTGCAAGGTCATGAGTTAATATCCCAGATCTGCCAAGTGATGATGACCAATACTCTTCGATGTACCTGCCAGACAACTAAGACAAAATATCTCTAAAATAAACTACATGCTGAAAGTACATGTCCCTTATCCAAATATTTTTGTGTATGACTGTGCTGACCTCTTTTTACAAGGTAGCTGTGGAAGAACGCAGACAGAGCCCTGACCTGAACTCCATCAAACACCTTGGAATAAGCTCCAACGCAGAGTGTGAGCCGGCCTTATCCTTGTCGCCCATGAAAGGACCCAAACCCCTTCAGCCAGACCTCAACATCTGGCACAAAGCTTTTATGAGAGGCTGTTACGACAGTCGACAAATAACACATACAGCCGTCACACATGGGTTCAACGATATACAATATACGTTTGTGATCTGTCGGTTGTAAAACAATAAATCTTCCAACCTACTACATAACCAGGAAGGTTGTTTTCCCTACCCTAGAATACAATCAGTCAATCCTTGAATACAGACATCTGCATAGCATCAGATACTAAACTGTATGTAACAAATAAACTTGAAAAGGTGAAAAATAAATAAGAAACCCTTTCGCAATGTGACAGCATCATGGTAAATACATTTAAACACAAAAAAACACCTTCTTCAAGAAAAAGACCATCATTTGAGTTAAAAAAGGTTATAGGTGATTGGTTGTCGTGGTTACCATAACAAAGACATGGTTATCAATTTACCATGTTTAAAAGAAACAACAAAGAAACAACCTATAGCACTTTTGTGGCTTGAATGAAAATCCCTATGTCTACCAGAGGGCGCTGCCACTCAGTTGAAACAATTGTTGCTGTCTCCCGTGACAGACAGAGGTTGCTTAGCAAGGCTACAAAGAGGCATTTACATGTTTTAACATTCACCATTTGCCCACCCCAAAGCAATCTTTTAAACCCACACTGTTATCGACATGGCTATGCCAGCAGTCCAATTTTTGACCATTATTTGGCCATGCAGAGTCTAACAGACATCCACATATTTATTATATCATCCTCACTAAACCAACCAAATAAGTAGACTGTCAGTGAAGCCTTACAGTCTAACAGCTAGAATACAGTGTTATTTCACTGCATTTGGTTCTGTCTTACATTGTAGGTATGCTTCCTCCAGTGATTCACCCTGGACAGGTCTCCAGTCTATCTGTTTTTACTACTGGCTGCAGGTACAAAAATACATTTCACTGCGCATTGTACTATGTATAACTGTGCATGTGCATGCAACATCTTATCTTATCACAGGGCTAACACAGAGAGACAGACAACCATTCACACTCTCACTTACACCTACGGCCAATTTAGAATCACCAATGAACCTAATGAGCATGTCTTTGGATGGTGGGAGGAAAACTCCACTCAGAAAGGCCCAGTCAGCCTGGATTCTAACCCGGAACCTTCTTGCTGTGAGTCATCAGTGCCAACCACCACTCCAAATGAAAATTAAATATTTTGAAAAATGTCACTAAAGTAAAGAAAGTCTTCTTATGCCCTACAATAACACTCTACAGTTGAAATTTTGAATTTCTAAGTATTTCAACAAATGCCCTATAAAGGGTTAAACAATGCTCCTCCTGTAGAGGTTTTTCCTACATGTTGCTTTTAAAACTTGTCCTTGAATGTCATTCAAACCTGTCTGAGTTGGGGTATTGCGATAGGTGCTATATGTCTGAAAAGAATCAAAAAGAAAGTCTTCAAGCATCTAACGGAAAAAAAAAAAAAACACTACAAATGTCTTGAAGGTTGGTCAACAGCAACAACCGCTATTCTGTTTCTTTGAGCAATGTCACCTCCAAGAAATCACAAAAAGAAGAAGCTGTGATATTGAAGGGAACTCGTCCAGCTTCGCTCTCTCCCCTCCTTCATTTGCCACCGATGCAAAGTGTGTCCCTTGTTATAGCTGAACAACACAAATAAACTTGCTGGCTCCCAGGCCTGATTCATCTTTCCGACCAGAGTACTTGTTTTGTGGTTTCTCCAGCTCTGGCCACGCACAATTTGCGCTCTGCACCGCTGTGAGTGAAAAAAAAAACTCAGACGAGGAGGTGTAATAACAGTTTCTTCTTTCAGCCTGTGCTGTCTCCTTTTTCTCCAAGTTGCAGTACATGATTGAAGTGATTGCAGAGGCTGTTTGGCTGTGTTTGTTCTCACTGAAATGGTCTGCATGGATTTGGAAGAAGATAAACAGGATTGGTGTAAATATGAATTATATATGTATGGACAACTACACTTAGGACAGCAAATCGTTATTAGAATTTGCTGAATTACTGTCCACGTGTGCAGATTAATTCTCCAGAAATCCTTGACATGAAGTCAATTCATACTTGCACGGACAACATGCTCACAGAGGCAGACAGCCTACACGGGATGAGGAACAACCAAAGACGCCCCACTTACATGAGGTATTGCGTGAGTTGTGTATGTGGGATGCGTACGCAATGGAGAAATGATTTCAGAGACCAGCACAGCCTATTTCCAATCAATTAATCATCCATTGTGTGATGAGTTAAGAGTTCACAGAGGAGGAATATTTTCAGAGTAAACAGATTTTGACAACAGTATAGAGGGAGAGAAAGAAATAGGTTTTGGCAAGAGACAAATGCGGTTTGGAGAGCCTGGCTTTCTGAATCTCTCCTTGAAACATCTCTTTGCTCCCTCCTCCTCTCACCTCAGATCCGTTCTTTCTTTCGCTCTCACTCTCTCTCTCCATTCACCTGCCTCTGGTTCGGGCATTGATTAATGACTGGATGCGGCGTGCTTCCTTCGCAGAAATTGCCGGGATATGTATGCCATGCTGTGTAATTATAAGAACATGACCTCAACTGTCCGTGACACGGACATCCTTAAACAAAGCGTCCACTTGTGTTCTATTGGATCTATTTTCAAATGAACATCAGGGTGGATGCTCAGACTGCTGCCAGCAGTGAGATTGCTTGCTAGGATGGACAGACATATTAAGCAGTCAGATTTCAGTCATTTCTTCATTTCTTCATATAAGGTTGTTCTAGCTTCTCCTGAAGTGATTTTTACTCGAGGTACAGGAGCACATATTTAAGACGACTGTTGTCCTACTTGAAATAGCTAATGCTAGTAGTAGTTAATACAGCTGTCGGCTAAATGTACTGAAATGAAAAAGTACATCCACTGAAAAATTCACAGATCAAGCATAACATTATGACCACCTTCCTAATATTGTGTAGGTCTCCCTTGTGCCTCCAAAACAGTTGTGACTCATCAGAGAATAGACATGGTCCTTCTGAGGGTGTCCTGTGGTGTCTGGCAACAGAATGTTGTTAGTGGGGGCCTTTGGGTCCTATGGGTTGAGGGGAGGGGTCTCTGTGGATCATCCCACAGATACTTGATCAGTTTGGGAACTGGGGAATTTGTGGCAGATCGGTGTAGTTCAGTTGAAGGAAAAAGGTACCATAACATTAATGTGCTTTAGACATGGCATTAACTACAGTACTTGACTTACTTTACTCAACTGTTAACAAAACGTGAATAAATACCAAACAGAAAAAACAGCAACAACTTGTTGCATTACAAATTACTTTGATTACTTAATAGAATAGAATGGAAAGCCTTTATTGTCATTATACACAGTACAATGAAATTTAAAGCAGCTCCTTAAAAGTGCACACAGCACAATGTATAAATAATGTACTATAAAATAAAAACTATAACTATAAAACACCTATGCGAAACCCACTACAGTACACGGACAGACAAATAAAATAAATAAAGACATACTTGACAAGCTAACAAGCTGCCACAATAATTCACATAGTGGCAATACTAAGAATTGAAAAACCAAAAAGAAAATGGTTTATAGTTCAAACACGAACTCCTGTTAAACAGTTAAACACTGTTTTCTCCTGCAACAACTGTTGATGATTTTAGTCTATTAAGAGCAACCATCATTAACTTGTGCTAACTGACTCATACAAGGGATGGTTTTAAAATGGTGGTACTAGTCGGAGAGCTAGCCAATCTCTTCCCTAGCAAAAATAAATAAATAAATAAATAAAAATAAATAAATTGTGGCATAAACTGGGCCTGGGGTCCCTTGGAAGATATTGTGCTCCAGCAAAGATCTGCTGGATCAATCAGCAGAGATCGATCATGCAGTGATGGACAGAAGAGTAACAGAGACGTAGTCACACACATCATGTGAGCACCAGGTCTAGCCAATTCCACTCAGAGGGATTTCTCGCTCTGTATCGGTCAACTACATGATATTGGGAATGGATTCAAATAAGCCATCCCACCCATGTTTGAACACATGTTCAAATGTTGATCAAAAAACATTGCCACATAGAAATGGTAAAGATTGGGTCCGCTTTTCTTTTATCTGATTGATATTATTACTTCTACACAACACCCAACAAGTAAAATACTGGAACTGACCCAATAAAAAGGGAGAGAAAAACAGCAAACAGGAAATGCAGCAATCTCATAAGAAATTTCACTCTGGTGAGGCCTTCAGTGGTCTCTTTTACCCCTCAGCCCTACGCAGGGGACTAATGTTTCCATGAACATTGATCACAGCATTCTCAGTGGGATTCAGTCAAATGAATTGCAGCCTCTCAAATAACACACAGAGACAGATAAACATTCAAGTGACAGTAGCGCATTAGGCCAGTCGTCTTCCATTAACATTTTCCCAGCGTGAGCGTCTCAGGGAGGGGCGCAGGTTGCTACCGTGGTGGCAACCGTCCTAGATGGCATGCAGAGGCCATAGTGAGATCACCCACACCTCCTCACAGTCACTGTGGATCAGTCTCCATGAGTTGATCAAAGGCATTTGACTCCTGCCACGCAGGGTGCTGATTGCTTCCATGCACTCGCTGACACCACTCGGCTTGGCTGAAGACACTGTAATTAAAATGGAGAGAAAGGAGGAAGAGAGAAATAAAGCTGCTCTCTTTTTAATGCTAACCCTGTATATTCTTTCTTCTATTATATACTTTATATGCACAGGCATACGCACAATGTATACATCCAATTTAACAACTATATTTCAATATATTGTATCAGGTATGTAGGGTCTTCTAGGAACGATTAGGCTAATATTAACACATCCAACTATTTTACATGCAAGTGCCAGGCCATTCACACTTTTCTGTGATTACACCACTGGACCGATGCCTGATACTTATCGGTGATGATGATCGGTATCATCCTTAGTTTTGGGCTTAATAACATTCTTGACTAACCTTCCTTGAAGAATTCGTGGAGTTGCAAGAGGTCTGAAGTCTTTTTGGATGTACTTCCCATTTCAAATCTCCCAACACAAGACCGAGCATTTCACTGTTCCGCTATCATTGTTCAGTTGAAAGGATTTGAAAGGTACTCATTGAATCAGTTGTTCATCTCCAATTTTGGATTGCGAGTTTCTCAAAAATCTTCATTTTTGACATTCATAGTTGAATCAGCAACTGCAACCTGCCCAGTCCCAAATATTTCCATCCCCTCGCTTCAAAGTTGGAAATGGCGTTCTACTCCTGAAAAGCTGTCTTTGGTCTGAGCCAACCTTGTTAAGTGTTACTGTGGCCAAACAAGTCTATCTTTAATTTGTCTGTCCAGAGTACATTAGTCCAAAAGGCTGGTCTTTGCATATACTGCATGTTTACTGCCAAATTGTGGTTTTGCTCTAATGTTCTTTTTGGATAGAAAACACTTTTTCCTGGCACGCCTCCTGCCGGGTCAGATTTGTGAAAATCGTCCACTGACACCAACTGTGGCAAGAGTTCCCTGCATCTCTTTGGATGAAATTTGGGGATACTTCAATACTGTAGTATTTTCAACTAAAACTATTGGGGAAGCGAGTTGTCTGAAATGTGTGCCATTCGTACGTGATTTTCATTACAGTGGAATGCTTTATTTGAGTCTTTTTTTAAAGCTTTTCAAATCCCCTGCCAGGCTCATCAGCATCAACAACTTTTTTTTCTAAAGGCCTAAAGAGAGCTCTTTAGATCTTGGCATGATGGCACCACACGCTTTGATTGCAAAGTGAATACCAGACCCTAAATGTCAGAAGTTTGAATAATTTCATGGCTTTGAAGGTATGATAAATGGGTGCACTTATAAACAGTGCTTTAAGTGGGGCGGAACTCTACTGCCACTTCTCAGTTTTACTCTCTGATCTACTGGGAGTTTTCCCGTTGAAGCCGGTCGTACAGGGAGTTCTAACAAGAAGTCTGAAACCTCTCCTGTCAGTTCTAGATGGCACTTAAACTACATTAAAAAGGGGGCAATGAGTGTCACTCCCCTCTTCCTCACTTTTGTTCTAGTGAAGGTATAATGTCGGGCAGTAACTCGTGACTGATAAAAAATTTGCATAAAAGGGGGAATAGGCAGAAGAATATGAACACTTTAGTAATGTTGCCCTGTCTTCAAAACGATGGAGAACACAGAGCAAAAGACCAGAGTTGGATGATGCCATAGCTCTCCACACACCAAGAGGTGAATAGGAAAGAATACCCTTCCAGGTTTATATAGTCACTGTTCCTTATGTGGTTACTTATTGGAATAGCTCTGTAAAAGACCCCCACTGGAAACACATGTGGTCTTTATCATAGAAACATATGTTGACCAATAAAGTGAGAGAAACTTCATTTAAACTCTTGCATAGCTCTTTGTGCCACAAAGTTCTAGAAACCCCTCTTCTCTTGTTCTGTCACTGTGACACGAATGAACTTTAGAGGAGATTATGACTGTGAAGGTTGTCAGTCATCCAGGTCAGTGTCATGGTTCTGCGTTTTCTGTCAGGTAGGGTTGCAACGTAATGGGGGTAGGACCCAAATGCTGGACAGAAAGGGCTTAGGCAGGAGTTGGCGAAAAGGTATTCGATTAACAAAAAACAAGACAAAACTTAAAGCGCTGCAGACATGGCAGGAAATTCCAAACGTGACGAAACAAAAACTTCAATGAAACATAATCTATGAAAAAGTGAGCTGCACGCGAAGAGACAAAAACTATGACAAGACATGAAGGACAAGAAACAAGAATCACTGCATGAATACGAGGCATGAAACAAGTACAACCTAACAGAACAAAGGGGAAGACAGGGCTATATATACACACAGGACAGGAGGTTGACGAGACACAGGTGAAACTAATCAAGACGATGAAGACAATCACAAAGGCGGGAAGATACAGGAAGTGACACAAGACAGGAAACCAAGAACTTAACAAAATAAAACAGGAAATTGAAAATCATGAAACATGAATGAAACTCAAAACATGAACACAGGAAATCAAAACTCAGAACCATGACAGTCATGGCATGCCCAGAAAACACTGAATCAAGAGAAATTGTAGAGTTTCTTGAAGACGTCAAACTAATCCAAGTAGCTTCTTCAGTTCTGAAAGACTAGCGAGGAGTTGGGGTTTAAAAAGGGACATTTGTGGGTGTTACCCATCAGAAATTGTGTGCCTATTAACAGCTAGACACCTGTTGCTGGAGGTAGTGATGTGCGGATCGATACTGACTAATCGATACCTCCGATACCAGATCTTTATGCTCAAAAATCGATTCTCAAACCAAAATATCAATACTTTTGATACTTCAGTCATTTGAAGTAATCTATATCATTAACAGGAACGCAGTGGAAAGTAACTAAACTATTGAGATCTTGTCTAAATGATACGCAGTTGGTGGGAAGTTCTTTTTCTTCAGCCTGGGTAAGTATGTAATGCATAAGCGCAGTGGCACGCTGCTCAATCAGTCAGTCAATCACTCAGTCTAGACACAATGGAAGAGCGTAAACAGAGTCATGTATGGAGCTATTTCAGCTCTTAGACTTAGATAAACTTTATTAATCCACAAGGGAAGTTGCTTGGTCACAGTAGCTGAGTTGCACATAAAAAAACACTCTTAACCACAAGTAAAAGAAAGATTAAATAAAATAAATGAAAATTAGTAAAATAAAAGCTAGTAAAATAAAAATAAAAATAGTACAAAAATGTACAAATTAGTATATATGAACAAATGTACAAGAAATAGAAACATAAGAATATATATTATATACATAGGAATGATAGTAAGGCGCAATAGTGGCCATTAACATAGATATCATGGCGCTATCTGTTACAGTAATTGTATTCTTTATGAAGCTATAATTTGAAATACACTGCGACTACTAGATTTACCACATACATTAGGTGTATTTGCAGAAAGTATCGGTATCGGATGGGTATCGCCGATACCAGCCTGAATTTTACTCAGTATCGGATCGGAAAGGAAATCGGTGGTGTCGAACATCACTGGCTGGAGGAGACCGTTTGTCCCTGTTCTCTTTCTCCAATGAACGGTACTCTAATCCATTATCAGCCAGGGGCTCCAGCCTCAAGGTGTGAATGGGGCTGAAACTTCTTTAGGACACAAGTTAAGACTGTATTGTGGATTAGTGGTGGATTATATCGCAGTCCACCATTGTTCACAGAAGGATATTCCAATTATTATTTCAACAATCTCTGGCTGAAATGTGGAAGATTAAAACAGTCTCCTCCAATGATAGATACGTATCTGGTTGTTAACATACACTAGTCGAGGAGTTTCTGATGGGCTGCACACACAGATGTTCCCAAACTCAAATTCAATAACAATAAACCTTTATGCAAAAATGACAATATATTAAATTAAAACTCTCCTCTTCCAATTTGTGCATATCCTATAATATTACAGTATAAATTCCTACTCTAAATTGTATTTATTTGACAACATTATATGTGCATGCATGTAACAGTGGTGCATAGTCTATTTTGTAATGCGTATGCATTAGACTGTGTCTGTTGAGAGCAGTCCCACACTGACTGTCTTTTCCACTATTTTTACTTAAGGAGGAGGAGGAGAGATTATGGCTGCAAATGTACCTTTTAACCTGTGTTCACTGGGAGAGCCATAAACACAATGTCAATGGTAGCACTGCAGGTCTTAGCATTGGGCTTTCTGGGTAATGGAGAAGTAGATTCACGTCACTAAGCATGTCTAATGGTCTGAGTGAGAGTAAAACTGTCTCGAGGCCATGCAGCAGTACTCACATTCCCGAGAGAGATAGAGTTTATCAAATTTCTATTTAAAATTCCAGTAAGCATTCGGGGCGTGTGGAGGGCTGTTTCAGGTAACCAGACTCTTTGTTGGTCGCTAAGCAGGAGGAATCAATATCATATCAGGGCCCGGTGGAACACCTGACAGTTCAATTTCACAGCAAGCCTCGAAATCAATACCTTTGGAATAGTTTTGGACTTTCCCAAAGGCTACCCACGAGAGTTAATCTATGGTGTCATTAGTGCGGGTCACAGTGTGCACGGTCATTACACTGTGTAACAATAAATGTTCATAAAAGACGACACGCTCCGTCCTCTTGTGCTTGACTGCAGCCTCTAATTGAAGTAAATTCATTCACAAGGGAGAACAGGCGCCTGATCGACTGGTTGTGCCGCTCCTCTTTGTAATTTACGTTCAGGAGAATATAGGAAAGCTGGCATGTCAGGCCTATATAAGGGGTACAAAGCACAGGAAATTGAACAAGGTTTTATCAAGCAGAAAATGTGTTAAAGTGTTTAGTTTGTGCCAGAGTGCCCAAGGGAAGGATTGTTTATCCTTCAAACACAGTGGTAGTTAAGCTGTTTTTTACAAGTCTTTTAGGCAAATAACCACTTGAAATAAGTGTTTTTAGACTTGCAGGAGGGGGAGTTACAAGCATTTATCATGATCACAACTTATTTGCTCATCATTCCATACCCAGTGGTAAAATAAAGCCACCCTGAGCCAAGCATTGACTATCAATTACTAATGTAGCGAGAGGTAAATTGCAGCAATAATAGGGCGCAATGCAATCATTCAAGAGGGAGAAATAATTAAAGCCATTTTGAGGAAAATCAGTTATACAGGACATTAGCCAGCCACATAAATCTGCATGGGTTCCGCTTTAATGTTACACATTCTAAATGGAAACGAAAGAAAGGGAAGAGGGGAAAAAAAAAAAGAGCCTCCCCCTATTTATCGAAGCTTAGCTGGAATGGCCTGTCAAAATATACCACGGAAACCCAGTGGAAAAATGACACAAGCTGCCCTGGCTTTTGAGTGGCATGGTGGTTTTGGCCAGAGCCCACTCCAAACTGGAATCTATTTTCCCCTCTTTGGATGTGACGAGTCGGGGCTGGACAGGAAATTGCCAAGCACGAGAGTAATGGCTAATATTTTGAGTAATGGCTAGGGTTTTGCAGCTAGATTCACAAGGTCATAGCTTGTTATTTTGGCTGGAATAAATGTTTAGTCGAGGGATCTTTCGTAATTGGATTGGGATACAACTGCCTCCTTGGATCATCCCCATATTCTGTTTAGGCCCTACTTATACATTGTAAATGTACAAACGTGACATCATTTAGAAGGACAAAAATAAAAGCATAATCATTTTCCCTTCAGCACAGTGCACTTGCCACTGACAGGAATTACTTTGCAGCAGACAGGACATATTTTGAAGTCATGGTTTTTTTTAGGGAAATCGGAAACTGGCTATTTTTGAGACAAAAATGTAGCGGTTCAGCTGACAAGGGGATATCATTGCTGGTATTTTGGCCCCAACATAGACATTCACACTCCTTACATATACTCTTCTTGTATCCCAGCTGTATAATTTACTGTAAGGTTTAAAGCAGATGTCCAAAATTGCGAACTTTCCTCCAACACTAAACGTGTACATTTAGAGGTTTCAAAAGGAGAGTAAAACAGTTCCAGGAAGAAAAAGGTTATAAGCTGGGGCTGGAGCAGGAAGAAAGCTTTAGTCTTGTATTTTCCCTTGTGCCTCCAAAACAGTGTGACAGAATGGACATGGGCCTTCTGAGGGTGTCCTATGGGTTGAGGGGAGAGGCCTCTGTGGATCATCCCCAGGGTTGGGTAGTAATGGATTACATGTAATCTGGATTACGTAATCAGATTACAAAAATCAAGTAACTATAATCAACCCAGATTACAATACAAAAATTGTGTAATCAGATTACAGTTACATTGTTGGGGATTACCTGATTACATTTTATCAATAAACCTTTGATTAATGAGCTTTGAAACATTAGATGTGAAAAAATCCTAATATGTTGTAAAAAGAACATGTTCACTTTTGTTCTATGATATGTTTACAGACTTATTTACAGACTTATTTTGAGATTTTGAAAGACATGTTGTGGATATGTTATGAGAAATGTTCAGAAAGAGAAATATGAGAAAAGATAGAAAAATGTTTTAGGAATGTTTTTAGTTGTAAACATTCAATATGATGTGAGAAAAGAGTTAAACAGGTTGATGTGAGGATATGGTCTGAAAAACGGATATGTTCAGAGTAAAGAAAGTACTTAGTAATAAATAGAAAGTTTTTAGTTAATACAGTTTTTAGTTCATTCACAAAGGAATGCTTTACTGAGAGCAAAAAGTTTTCTTAGATGTAATGAAATAATAAAGAGAAAAATAAAAAGAGAATTCATTGATCAATTCTGTGACGGTGTCTTTTACTTAAGGTGCATATTTATTGAAGTAATCTAAAAGTAATCAGATTACGTTACATGTTTTTGGTAATCCAACTGATTACGTTACTGATTACAAAAATTGCCATGTAATTTGTAGTCAGTAATGGATTACATTTCAAAGTAATCTGACCCAACCCTGATCATCCCACAGATACTTGATCAGTTTGGGATCTAGTGAATTTGGAGGCCATGTCAACACCTTGTGCTGTTCTTCATGTTTTTTTAGTTGTTCCTAAAGCGTTTTTGTGTGTGTCTGTGTCAGGCAGCATCCTGCTGGGGATGGCTGCTGCCATCAAGGAGTGTCATTGCTATGGGGTGGGGGTGTCTGGTCTGGTCTAGGTGGGTGCTACATGTCTCAGTAACATCCACATGAATGCCAGGTCCAAAAGTTTTCCAGCAGAACTTTGAATTGTCACAAGGCGGTCAGTGTTATTTACTTCTGTCAGTGGTCGTAATCAGTAATCCTTACTGTCAAAGTGAAAAATGAAAATCATAACCAAATATCCCTTTGTGCCAGCACTGCAAAGTTGTGTTTTAGATGTGTCTAGAACCTGATTGGAGTCCACCTCTGGCAAACTCAACTACTTCTCAAACACACTCACACCTGTGAGGGTAAGATCCCACAATTTCCACTGCACTTCAGGAGAAAAATAAAGCCCTAAAGTCTAAGGAACTCATTGTAGAGCTTTGAGATAAAACCAATGTGAGGCATAGATCAGTGGCAAGCACCACAAATCCATTAATAAATCCATTCCAAACAGTGTTCTGAGGAATGGTACAAAAAGCAGTACAAACATCCCTCACACAGTAAACTTTTGTACTGTTTCTTGTATGGAAGAAAGGGAACCTGTACTCTACAACCACTACTACTACCACTACAACTGCACACGTCCTTATTATTATAGCATAGTAACACATGTGCTTTTTGTGGTAATAGAGTAACTGCTACAGTCTGGAGACTATTAAAACCCACATGCTTTCCTATCATTTAGATATTAATAAGAGTCATCTGTCTGTCTTGTGATATTTTAGACATGTCTTGTAATTAAATGTATACAACAGAGTAGAGGATTGTACTGTGTGCATCAATAATTCACATCACAATAAATAATCACATAATCTTGCTCTTTCATTGGTTCAGAAGTTTCCTCCTCTTGCCAGCCCTGAATAGGCGCACTCATCAGGAAGAACACACACATCGATACAGCAGCTCAGCCTCGCCACCAGCTTTATAGGAAGGCTCCTCCATAAAAACTCCTGAAGAGACATGAGCCAGAAAGAAACTGACGCTCTATAAACAAAACTCCAGAACTAACCCTTTGAAATAATAAGCAGCTTAAGACAGTAAAAAGTGAGAAATTGGCACGACTAAAACCTTTGAATCCTAACTCAGTTTATATGACGAGTTAATGGCTTCAAATCAGGACCATGTTTAGTCTGAGTAAGGTATTTTTAGCTGTACGTTTTACTTATGCACACATTAACCTCACACAATTCAAAAAAGTTTGACTTGTGAGAATGATAGTAATAATAATAATGCAATGATGGAAAATATAAAAATACATTTGAAAGCGTAATAAAATAATAAAACATTTAACGATGTGTGAAATGAGAAACGTAAGTATTAAAGTCAAGTTATATTACATATGATTTATATTTGTTTGTTGGTGACATGGTGTATAATGAATTTAGGATTGCAGCTGTTTGATAAATCAGTCAATACTAGGGGTGTAACGGTATTTGTATTTGTCCCACGCTGTCACAGTACGGGTGTCACGGTCCGATGCACACAGTCATACGGCGAATACGTTTGAGTGAGTAGCTTTTTTAAAAAAGAAAAAGTAGAGTCCTCACTTCAATCCAGGTGGTGGTAATGAGCCTAAAAGCTGCCAGCTAACGTCATTAGCCTGCAGAAGAAGAAGAAAGGTAGTGGGGAAAACTTTGGTTTCCGGTGCAACCGAGTGGTGGACCGGACAAAGACTGTCTGCCGACGATGTTTCACGTTGGTGCGGTACGTCGCTGGAAACATGTCAAACATGCTAATGCACATAAGACACACTCATTACTGATTTTGTAATATTTTCAAGAGATTTTCAGTTTTGGTATTATTTGAAATATTTGTTTGACTTGTTTGACAATATTGCTAATGTGAGTATGTTCACTGTTTACATTTTACCGTAATACAACATTGAAAATGTTAGTTTCTTATAATGAAGTTACCAAAGTTGCCAGTTGCTACCTGACTACCTCCGTTTATTCCTACAAGAAATTGTGCTTTTTCTTTTCCTCTGTATGAACAAAATGAATTAATTTTATGGTGTCATTTAGTATTGGAAGCATATAGTACAGACTGGGTGCAGTACATCATGGGAGTAGTAGGAGCTGTGTATATATTTGGTTCTGCAGTTCATTTTGAAATAGCTGGCAACATGACGAGTGCTTGGGCAACACCGAATCTGCAGTGATGTAATGGACTAGTTTTATCATTTTGTCGAGCTTACTGTAAACACTCATAGTTCGTAGATGTTCGTAGCGCTTTAAATAAAATGTTATCTTGTTTTTTGGGAAATTTATAGTATGACATTCTAGTCTGGAAGCTAGACCAACTTGGCCAAATGGCTCTGATTGGTTGAACAACTAATCATAGCCATGACCTCAGCAGAGTGTAACATCTTGAGGTCATAACCTCATGAGGTTTCCCTCAACAGGTCGCCATTCTATCACATGACTAACATTAAAAGACCAAAATCCATTCACACATGCACACCTACCGTCAATGTTAGAATCGCCAGTGAACCTGATGTGCATGTTTTTGAACAGTGGGAGGGTGCCGGAGCACCCAGAGAGAACCCAGGCAGGCACAAGAACCTGCCTATTGTTATAGTATAACAGTACTATAAGGGCCACTAATGGCCTTCCACTGGATTGGCTGAGGGCTACACCAGTAGCATTAGCTTGGTGGCCTGAGGAGGCTGAGACCTCCACCTGCAGCTGCAGTGGGCTGATCATCTGGCTGTTGGGTTTGACAGGCCAGAGTCAGTGGAGGAGGTTGGACCTTCCAGCCCAACCTCCAAACTATTAGTGAGTGTTAGAAATGACTCCTATTTAAAAACTCCTTCTGGTAATGTGATGATGTCATTGTGACATCTTCAAGAACAAGTGGCCGATGACCACCCCCATAAAGGGGCGTGGTCAGACATCACAAGTATGTTTGCATTAGTCAGTGGATAAACTCAGATATATGTGATCTGTGACAACACTAAATGTTTGATTTTAGAGATTAATTTTAAACCAGCCAAAGTTATCCCTAATATATATACACACACACATATTATATATATATATATATATATATATATTATACATTTTATTTATTTAATTTATCAAATCTGTGATGTGAAACAACAACTCACTCAAAAGTATCAAAAATTTAATTTTAAGGGTGGGATGAGTCTGGCCTCACATTGTGTGGCCCAGATTTCTAATTTGATATGGGCTGAATACTACACTCAACAAGTGGCCCATATCTTGTCTGCTTGAGTCAAGACAGTGCCACCTTTGCCACATCGGGGCCATGTTCGGTTCATATACCTTATGCCAGTGCCGTCTGAATGCCACCTGTGACAGCTTCACACCAAATCTGGGCCAAACGTCACTGCTGTGTGAAAATGCTATGGAAACCCTTCTAATGCATTTGTTTTATGTTTTATTCTATTTTTTACTTTTGTTGTTTACTTTTATAACACGAGATGCTTTTTAGTTTTTTCAGTCTGTTCAAAATAAATGAAAAAAAGCTAGCCTTATACATGTGTGAGTTTTTGTTGCTTTTTTCCCGTTGTACCGAACCATGACCCCCACACCCAGGTACGTACCGAACCGTGACTGATGTGTACCGTTACACCCCCTAGTCAATACCTCAACAGAATGAACAATGAAAAGGCAGAACAGAAAAAAAGAAAACCAAAAAAAAACACCAGTAAGGAAACAAGTCAACCAAACACACTAACTGATACACACCCATAATATTTGCAGTTATGGAACCAATGTTTCATTCTTTCCACACAGTGTAGTGTAGATATAGTGCTGTTTGCTTTATGGGCACTATGGTGAGTAAAAATTGTAGCCTAATCTAAAACTAATTTCAGTGAATGTTTGTGTATATTCATTTGTATTTCATTCTTTAAAATGACAAATAAGTTAGCCTGCAAGAGTAGCACCCTCATGGTTTGTGTGAAGATGCCCTGCCGTAAATTATCGTTTCAGTCCACCCAAGTTTAAATCGATAATTTATTGTTTTTACAATGCATCCATCTGATCGCTTATGGATTATGTGAAATTGTTCTCTTTATTCATGCCAAAGACTAGTTTGTTTTTCTTCCTTTCTTGTTGTTGCTAGGTACCTATTGCTAGCTAACAGTGCTCTGTAGGCATCAGACTCTCTTTTTTTTCTGAAAATCACAAGGTGTAGATGTGTTGTCCACTTACTTGAAACAAATGGATGTGTGGGATAAAAATAACAAAATTCCACTGAGCTATAACCTAAATTTTAAATGGATACGTATATACACTGATGAGCCACAACATTAAAACCAGTAAATAACATTGACCATCTTGTGACAATACAGTGTGGAAACTTTTGGACCTGGCATTCATGTGAATGTTACTTAGACATGTACCACCAGACCAGGCCTCCAAATTCACGAGATCCCAAACTGATCAAGTATCTGTGGGATGATCCACAGAGGCCCCTCCCCTCAACCCATAGGACCCAAAGGCCCCCCACTAACAACATTCTGTTGTCAGACACCACAGGACACCCTCAGAAGGCCCATGTCCATTCTCTGATGAGTCACAACTCTACTGGAGGCGCAAGAGAGACATACAAAATATTAGGAAGGTGGTGATGAATGGTCAAGAATGTTATGCCTGATCAGTGTATACTTAGCAATGCATAATTACAAATGTGAGTGTTTCCAGTAAACCTGAGATTTTGAGGCAGATTTCTCAGTGGCAAGAGCATGAACATAACTGAAGGAAGAATATAGAAAAGGCAAATATACAAAAAAAAAAAGAAGAATACATTACAGTGCACACAGCCTGAGACTGAGGTGATGGTTCTACCTTGAACCGAAACATATCACCAAGACAATGCTGGACTGGCTTCGGGACTAGTATCTGACTGTCCTTGAGTCCCCCAGCCAGAGCCTAGACTTAAACCCTTAGAAATCTGTGGAGAGTCCTGAAGATGAAAGTTCACAGAAGCTCCCTGCTTAGTCTGAAGCAGCCTGAGAGAATCTGCCAGGAAGACTGGAATAAACAGACCCAAATCCAAGCATCCAAAGCCTGCAGAGACTTATCGAAGTAGATGCAAAGTTGTAAATACTGCCACAGGGGCTACTATAAGGTACTGAACTGAATGTCTGAATACTTTTGTGAATTACATTTTGTGCATTTAAAAAAACAATAAAATAAATAGTAAAAATCTTAAATTTAACTTTGTCATTATAGGTTGTTGAGTGTAGGTTGATAGCAGGAATTGCAATTCATATCAATTTAAAGTTAAATCTACAATACAAGAAATATGACTGAATGCTTTCCCTAGTGACTATATTTTGCACATCAAGTCCTAAAAAGTACGTTTGCCATTCATATTCCATATAGTCCTATAATCTTTGCCCACATTTGACACCTTGCAACCCCAAATCTGCTTGAGTTCAGTGCACACTTCCATTACATCAACAATGGGAAACACTTTATGCCAGATAATCAGTCTAAGCTCCGTTTGGTCCAACTCTGCTTTCACTGCTTTCCAGAAATGTTCAAGTTGGCAATTACTTTGCAGTTCAGCAGCAAAAACAGCCATGCTGTCAGAATGTACAATTTAAGCTGTTGCAAAAATCCCTTAACATGCACTTACCCTGCATCTTTACTCCATTAACACTTTTGAAATTTCATAATTACACACTATATCGTAGGATCAAATTCACACTGTAAGACAACTAGCTTCTGCACCAACTGCATGTCACAGCTGGTTTAGCTCAGCGGCTGTTTCAAGCTTAGCTCAGCTCCCCAGCAAGCCGTGGGGGTCAGACTGGGACGTTCTTCTTTAATGAACCAGCAGATAATGGCCTATAGGAGCCCTCAAGAGAAATGACATAAATTGCCATGTCCACTGACTGGGATTAGTGGTAATTACTGTTAGCCTGAGCAGATCTATGGGGTAGCAGCACAACACATGGAGGCCACCCTGTCACACGCTAGCTTGATACCAACACTCGTAAGGACACAATAGAAGGGTTTACGGGCCGGGTCTCACACCAGTAATTTCTCAGCACATCATGATTGTTCCGGGAGAGTAAAGGTAGTTCTAAGCTAACTATTTGAACCATTTTTACATTACCTACAGATTCCATTATCTGGCAGCTGGCTAAAACCCATTACTACAGCTAATTACTTTTGCCCACAATTTATATGACTACTTTTGGCTCACCTATTACCTTTAGCTAGCGAGCTTATTGATTAAGTTCAACCAGCCATAAGCCGGGTATTTCAGCTCCATTTTAGAAGTCAGAACCCAACACACAATCACAGTTCCCTATGCTAGTAAAATGGTAAAATGATCCCTTTCGGTTTGCATGCTCAAGGCATAGGAAAAACAAGACTGTACAGATGTCATCCTGTATAGGCAGCTGGTTTGTATACAATAGAGGTCTTTTCATAAAATATTTCAAATACTGAGGAGCGTAAACAGTGGTTTCACAACAATTCACAACGCAGTGTAGCGCATGGCCCTCAGCATGGTGGGGTTATTTACCAAAAAACTTCCATATACTTTAAAAACATGTCTTCTTGCAGGGACATGACCTGGGTTTTTTTGTTGGTGCAATTATCCTATCATAAAAAACAAGAAAAGCTCAGTATTGTACATGTGGACCTCTAGGTTCAATGTTTAAGCAGACAAATAAACAAAAATAGGGTCCAAGCAATGAATGATAAAGTAGACGTATCCTTTAAGATGTGCATCTGCTATCTCTCTGTGATTAAACTACATGCAGGTATGAAATCATGTAATCTCTAATGGTTTTTTGCCTGCAGCCTCCGGCAATTTCACATCCCTGAAGATAATGTGAATTTCATGCCTTGCAGCTTCAATGAGTGCTGTCATACAAGCAACACGAATACCGTGCCCCGCAGTCTTCATGTCCTCCTTATTCTCCATCGCCGTTTTTGTTTTGACCTTGCTCACCTCACCAGCCTGCCAGTTCTGCAGAAAGAAATTCTCTGCTGATGTCGCTCTGTGTTCTGCTGTCAGGGAGCCAAGCATAGCTCCCCTCACCTAAGCAGCAGGGGGACGGACACCTGATTAATTGCCACGGCTTTGTTCTCATGGGTTTTTAATTAAAGCACCCAGGTAGACACATAGACACGATGCATACACATGAATGTACACACTACACACCGACTCAGCCTATGGCGTCGTACAAGGTCGAGAATAAAGGAATGTGATTGAGAGGGAGCATAATTTAAGGGTGAAATACAAATGGAGTGACTCTATATTGTGTGACAACGTTGGCCTTTGACCTGATTCTTGTCTCAGTCATCACCACTGTGTGAGAATGCAGTAGGTTAGTTCATTACAGCGTCATTACAAGTCAAGATGAAGGCAGGGATCTGCGAGTTTGAGCAAGTGTCTGAAGTAGAACAGAGCCCTCTCATATGCACACTGTTATGCAGACACCAGGGGAGGCAGAACAGGAAACAAAATAACTTTCATGGAACTTACAAAATCAGGAATGGAGAGCCCTGCAGGGCAGTCAGAGTATCCAAAAACTGAAATCCAAAAACCAAGAGCTAGACAAGAACTCAGGAATGCAGGGAAGCACAAGGAACTCAACTGAAACACTTGGAAACATAAATGGGGGTAACTCCACAGGAGTAACTTCTCTGGGACAATGTGACAGGGGACAAAAAAAAAAAAGACAGGACTATGCATACACACATATGCAGAGTGGTTGATGAGACACAGGTGAAGCTAATGAGAGAAACCAATCAAATCAAAGAGGGAAAACACAGGAAGTAAAGCAAGAAACAAAACACCAAGGAGGAAACTTTCGGAACAAAAACAGGAAACAGGAAGCACAAAGAAAACCAAACAGGATTGCAAGTGAGGTAATGCAACACAATATCACGACACACACGCAACACACTGCTGCTCTGAGTTAGCCTTTTCAACAGACATGAAGATTTCATCCAATACTTCCTGCTTACTTTCAAACTAAAAGCATGAGTCACTGCCATGAGGATGCACAAGTTTAAGAAGCTGCCACAGAGAGCAGGTGTAATCTTTCCTCCAACTTGAGCAGTAACCAGCAGACACACATATTAACGTGTACCTGAGGACAAAAGAGGGTTCATACAGTGAGGTACAGAGCCACACTCCGCTAATTCAGATGGAAGGCTTCATTGTTACAGCTCGGTGAAGGTTTCATTGTGTTTGGTTGAACTGACATTAAGTGAGTCCCCCCTGAGATGCTTTATTATTTTAACAGCGTAATGAGGTTTGGGTAATACCAAAGGACGAGAGGCTAAGACAGGTTTTGCATCCATCATTAGTACAACAAGTTTTCTGGGTATGATTTATGTGCAGCAAGTCCCCTTTGTCTCCCTAAAAACGCGGCCAGTGTTTTTAGGGAGACAGTGTATTTAGGGATTCCAAGAACGGAATCTATTCATTTCAAACATATGGCCACAGAAAGGACGTGTTTAGTGTAGCTTAGCATTACAACTTGACACAGGGGAAACAGCCAGAGTGGTATTCTGCAGTGTTAAATAACACCTACCAACCACTGTTAAGTTCACAGTTTAGAAGAACGTCAATTTTCTGAGAATTGTTTGGACTATTTCTAAAAGTAGAAGAACATCAAATTACCATAAAATGCAGGAAAGCGATTTATCCAGCTGCAGCGCATTTTTCGGAACCGAGAAGTTTTGTCAAACAGATGGAAAGACTCAGAGAAAACACTCCTCAAGGGATTTACTTTTGGATCTGTAGACAGGGAATGTAATGCCAAAGAGTTAAATGAAGAGTCAAAAGATTTTTTTTTTTTTTTAGACACAACGGAGGCAGTTTGTTTATTTGTGGCTTACCTAAAGAGAGTTAAAAAATACAAATGACAAGGAATCAATTCAATGTACAGAGGCGTATTAACAAATATATAAAATGTAGTATTTTTTGTAGTATACCCTTAGATAGCTGACATACGTCTTAACACCATGTAACAAATTGTCAAAACCTACTATAGCATGATGCTAAAAATAATAACAGGCACATATGTACTAACATCCTACAACAGATGCAAGAAAATGCATGCAGTAAGGATCATAAGACAACAGCAGGTGCCATACACATGCAATAGATTCCACTCTTACCTAAATGTTCACTGTCAGAGCGTATTTGTTGAGGCTGTTACATTTCCTGTTTGCATATTAACTCTTTACAAGAAAGAAATAAACACCTTAACTTTTTTTGTGCTACATTAAAAAAAAACAAAAAACAACCAAGGCAGGTCAGTAAAATAAGAGGGGCGATTGGATTGTTTGGCGACACAGCTTGTACCAATTTCCAGAGTTAATGGGAAATCTCTCCTTCCTTCCGTGTCATGTTTCCTAGGGCCCTGGCAGACCCAGACCATCGCCATGGACAGCACCGGGGTCTTTGAAAGGCCACTTCAGAGGGAGGTATACAACAAGCCCAATCTGGACCTCACGTCACCTCGCTGGTGTCCCAAAATATCTCATCGAATGTGTGTTTTTAACCCTTTCACTTGCATCGTAATCGCACGGTTGACCTTTTTTCACCGCCGCACTCCTGTAGTAAATTCTGAAAACCTATCTATTATCTATTTTTCCTCATTCACCTCATTGACTAGAGTATGCAACACTGATTATATTGGCTATATATATACATATAGCGGCTACTGTTCAGAAATATAATTGAAAGTTGTCTAAAAAAACGAAAGTGACTCCTCAAAAATGACCAGTAGCACACGTGAAAGTTGAGGTAAGAAAAAAAAATCTTTGCAGATATCATTTCTAGACACCCTAAGAATCATATTTTAGTTGAAAGGCATAAGTCAGACAATAATATGCTTATCTATGATTCTTCAGAAAATGTGGTTGACCGCTCGGTTGAGTTGCCAGTTTAAGGAGTGTAAACAGCCTAGCATAAGTCGCTAATTTCTTATTTTGTACCCATTTTCTAGCCATTGCTAGTCATTCAATTTGTAAGAAACACAGACATAATTGAATCCAAATGTTGCCTACATGTGAACACATTTCATATATGAATATATATATATATATATATATATATATATGTATATATCTTTATACAAACTACTCAAAGCTAGATAGCTAAATTCAGCTTCCTGATCTAAATAAAACCTGAAATGTTACTCGATGAAGAGGCAGAAAACACAGTTTTATGAATAAATATTTTTTTATGCAAATGTATTTCTTAGTGTGGAAGTCAAAGGGTTAACAGGTATGGTGTCAGTGGAGGAAGAATTATATAAAAAATCTACTGGCATGAACACTTTTTGGGAGAGCTACAATGCAAGGGCCACTGGCCAGACAGAGGGTTTGCAAGCGTGACTGGACAAACATGGCTGTCCTCCTCCTGAGGCGGAGCCAGCACCACCAGCTATCACCACATCCATTATGACATCCAAAATCAACAAGGCGCACAGAGATGAACATGGCCGAGCCTAGTCGAGTATGAATTATGGTGCAAGCCCAGAGAGGTTTTTTAAACGTTCATCCACTCTCTGTGTCTGCCTTTCTTTTGACATCTGTTGGGAGGCCTCTTTTCTCTCCAAGGAATGTTGCAGTGCAGCATGTGCTGAAACACAGTGACATGATCAAACAAACTGTGTGGTTCTTAATGAATGCAGACAAAGCCACAGATGAGACAGATGGGGTTTGGTGATACAGCGCAGTGATGTCTATTTTGAACAAATGGATTATCCTGCTAATTATGTTTCATTCCTTATTTTTTTTATTGCTGACAACAAACAAAGCCATTTTGTTTGTGTGTAACTTTCTGAAAAGAACTATTTTGTAGCGGTTGTTTTTTAATTTTTGCACCTTACAGCATCTCCCGCTGTGACCTTTCGAGGTCCTTTTTAAAGCAGAGGCAGGAGAAGGCTTGCTTGCAGCCCCACATTATTGACTGGGGCGGCTGACAAATGTGGCAGTGTTCACGTGTGGGCTTCGATTAATCTCCCAAACGATGCACGGCCTAATGGGAAGAGGACTTATGAGGGGACACCCTGCTTTCTGCAGGACACAGGCATAGAGTGATGTCCTATTACAATCAGATTACTCCTTTCTCCCTCTGACTATTTATGACACCACCCGCCACAGGACGACCCCCCCACCCATATCAATTTATTTCACCACTCTCTGTTAGTTCCCACATTTAGTCATCCATCTTTTTCCTCCTTTAGTTTAGCAGAATTTAATCTTTTCCATTTTTACAAATCATTTTTCTTTCCTTGACTCTACACTACAAGTGACAGATTAAAGTTCACCCACTGCACTGTTTAACAACAAGGTCGCCTAGCATAGCTGGTCAGATATATTGTCACTAGTGGTATGAGTGCTCACTTGACTACCACTAATCCTGCACTTTCAGAAGTACTAAAGCCCTACTGCGCACATTTTCTCCCAGGATTTATTCTTTCTGTTGGGAACTGAAGCATTTTCATCGATATTTCTGGATATTATCCCTTGACATCCAAATTCCAGCAAAGATATTATATCATGATTTTAATCTTCTTTTATGACTTTCACTGACAGGGATGTCACAGGAACAAATTAACAAATGAGTCACAGTCCCATTCCATTACAGTTCCACATAATGGTCAAAGTCTATTGATATCAAAGCCAGGTAAGGAAGCTCCAACCTCAACCTCTCTCAAACTCCCATGTAATGCTGGTAATGCTAATAAATATTCTCCTGTCCACTCCTGTTTGCGGACCAGTATTTGGGGTCTTCTGTGCGTGATGTTGTCTCCGTTCGAGGTGGTCAGTGCTCAGTTATCACTGCACCGATCACGACCTGTATCACTGTTGAGTAGATTTTCTAAACTAATCCTGTTAAAGTCTGTCATCCAGTCTTGTGTACAATGAACAAACCTGCTCCTGAGAGGGTTCGCCCTTGTCGATATGTTGCTATGACTACAAATCCAAGTGTTTCCAAGAACCAACAGAACCGGGATGACGCCAAATTCAGTTTGAGCCGGCTAAAATTTGCACAAGCTTATAAGATGTTCAGTTGGATTTGTACTTCTAAGTTATGGGCCATATGAGTCCTATGGCGGCTGCAGTTAACCCATTAGCTCTCCAGGGCCCGTCTGCAAGCTCTTTGTGTTTAGTGTGGACGTCTAGACTATGTATGCAACCCCATTGTGTAAGAGTGTACTCATGCCACATACTGTTGGACAGCTAAGATTCTTGTGATTCAAATTAACGTAATTTCAAAGTACTATCATGACAACAGTAAAATCAACAGTTCTGTCACATCAACAACAAACACAAAGACCTATGAAGACTCATAGCACTCCACCAATCGATAAGGCAGACAAAAATATCTTGGTATTTTTCCAGAAGTCCCAGCTACTGAGCCAATACACAGTGTGATAGTATGTAGTTTTATTCCATGAATAAATTCATACGGTACTGCTACATCATTTGAAATTTCCAAATTACAAGAGTTCTCTGACATACACAGATCAGCAACAACATTAAAACCACTGACAGGAGAAGTAAATAACACTGACCATCTTGTGACAATACAGTATTCTGCTAGGAATCTTTTGGACCTGGCATTCATGTGGATGTTACTTAGACATGTAGCACCCACCTAGACCAGACCAGACACCCCCACCCCATAGCAATGACACTCCTTGATGGCAGTAGCCATCCCCAGCAGGATGCAGCCTGACACAAGGTGCTGACCTGATCAAGTATCTGTGGGATGATCCACAGAGGGCCCTCCCCTCAACCCATAGGACCAAAAGGCCCGCACTAACAACATTCTGGCCCATGTCCATTCTCTGATGAGTCACAACTGTTTTGGAGGCACAAGAGAAACCTACACAATATTAGGAAGGTGGCATAAAGTTATGTGTTATTGGTGTAACTCGATGTAGCATGTAAATACTGGCCACGTCTTGCATTCAGAATAGTGCCTGCACTCTGTGTTTTGATTGACACCTTGCTTGACCACATAGTAGTTTCCATGTCCTGTCCACAGCCTAAAACAGCCAACAAGAATCTGCATTTAAAGGAAGTGCGCACCTCTCTTCTCTTATGAACAGATCATGACAACTGGAAGCATTTGTGCACATTTTAAGAAAAACATGTTTAGAATATAAATGCATGCTGTGGTCCTGTTGTGTTTTCCAGATAATAAGTCACAGTTGCAGTCATCTGTTTAAAATATTTATTTTGAACAGATGACTATAACTGAGACTTACTAGATGAAAAACACATAACACATACCATGTAGTCCAGTGATGAGCAGGGGAAGCTTCTCTGCTCTCTAGAAAGCAAGCATATTCAGTGTGCTCACATACACACACACAGACCTGTGTTGGGAAGGGTAATTTCACTTTTGTTGAGATTCAAATCAGGAATAAAAGAAATTAGAAAATAACACCAAAATGATCCCAGACCAGCTCAAATTGTGTTCACCTGCCCAACTCTATGTTTAGCCTGAAAATAAAATTCAAGACTGCCCAGTCGGCCATGAAGGCGCCTGATCTTTCAACACTGCTGTAGTTATGTTTTATAACTATTGAAATGTAAAGAAAAAAAGGAAGGAAGAAAAACCACAGTAGTTGTGCGAATGTCAGAAGGAAGAATAATGAACAGAAATTTCTGGCTTTTGTTGGCTCCATTAATATAACCAAATATCCCTGCCACTCATAATGATCTCTCCACAGCCCATGTTGCTACCTCAGCTACTGTGGGAGTATCTGTGGTCTCATGAACCAGAAGAAGAAGAAGAAAGAAAAGCTGACACCTCTGGAGTGGGCTGCCGATGGTGGGGAGGGGTTTCTGCCCATCCATATGGCTTACAGAACGAAATGCAATAATGGTGCTTCAGCAATACAGACCAACAGAAAGCCTCCACGTCAGCGACTCCTGTCTCCCAGGTCTGATGAGGACTTCAATATCAGTTCACCAGCCTGCCCCGCACCGTCTCATTAAAGCCGAGCTGATGCAACCACACAGAAACAAAACCCTCCCAATGGATCATCTCAGGCCAAAAACAGGAAGGTGCGGGAACATTTCTCACATGTGCACATGACTGGTACACAATGTAACCAGCCATGTGGGGCTATGTTTTTATTTGCTCCCGTGTCCGCGTACGTGGGCGTGAAGCGTCAGAGTGAATTCAGCTTTTGAAACGTTTGCTGCAGCGGTTTACCTTCGCTGAGGCCAATTTTGTAAATGTCAGGGTGGATGTAGAGCTGCAGCAAAGGCAGGGCGGCTGAAGGCTGAAGGCTGAGCGAGCGCGCCGTGACATTTGCTGACACACCGGGGCATAGTGAAACCTCTACAAGTCCACTGCCAGCGAGAATTTCTTAACCTCCCACCTTGGCCTCAATAACTGAAGTGATGGTTTTGTTGGAGGAGGGGATAGGAGTGTGTCTCTTTAATTGAAGGTTGAGTTAACTTTGACCTCAATACTCACAGGTTGTTCCTTTGATATAGATTTTTTTAAAATCATGTTCTTGTTGTAAAGAGCTTTTTTTTTTTTTTCACTAGTCCTCTGAGGATTAATCCAGGACCACATATACTGTATACACTTTACATATTTCCACATAATTCAGCTCAAATATGCTGTCAAAAGTGGACTTTTGTGTCTTTTTTAGTTGCATTTCTTTCAAGAACCAATGAATTCCTGTGAGGACATAGCGATTATCCTTTTTGTTGGGTTTTATTATAATTTACTTAAGTGATTAGAGAGGAGCAGTAAGTGCGCTCTAGCCCCAGTCTATACCCCAGAGCTGACCAGTATTGTTGCTTTATATATAAACCTAATTTGTTTAAAAAACCTAGAAGGGGATTTCAACCACTTACAAATTGTCCTGAAAGACTCACTTGAATCCTCAAACACTCTTTTGACCATCTGGATGGAGAATGATAAAAAAACATTTTCATTTCATTCATTTCTCTATGCAGCAAAAAACACAGATGGCAGCCCATCTACCTGGATAGAAAACAACTTATAAAACTGCAAGAAATAGTTCTATCATTCAGCGGACTGAAGTGCATTTAAAGAGAAAAAAAATAAATAACTATGCACGATGACCTTGCACCTAGCCCAGAGGACAGCATTAAAAAAATGAGACATCATGCAGAAAGACATGTTGTTCAGTTTTACTACTTTAGTTTGGGTTTATCTGTGATGCTTTCATCTAGTTCAGTTGTCCTCATTTTCTAGTTTCATGGAGAAATATGTCGCCTGGAAGCCAGAAGAACTTCTCTGCACACACTTTTTTTGTGGCAGTAAGATGGTCTGGAGCTGCTCTGTTGTAAAATGATTATGCTCCAGCAAAGATCTGTCGAATCGTTTGGGCAGGCTTTATGCAATGATGGACAGAAGAGTAACAGAAGAGTCCCCTGCTTTTGATTAGTTGAGGTGTGGCCAATCCAAGTTTTGGGCGTCATCTTCTGGGAGACGGAAGACCTGAACTTTATTTCCCTTTATTACCAGATATTACAGTGCGTCTGGAAACTTTCAGGGTTGGAGTTATAATCTGAGTTTTGTGCAGGTCTGACTAGCGTTAGGGTGGTGATCAATAAATAATAACGTGTTCCAAAGTCATGACGCCCACACATAAGCCAGTCCTGTTCTCAGTTCTGAAGCAGCGGTAGAGATCCATTGGAGACATCAGCTGTTATAATATTCTACAGAGCCAAAGATGATGTTGGGGTTTATTTACATGAAACTAGATCTGTGGAAGCATTAGAGAGATGCATGTTAGTGCCAGGTCTGAACACACATACCCAAAGCTGGTCACATGCGATCGGATAGCTCAGATCGGCAGTAACAAAACAGTGGGACAGTTAACCACTGTACTTCTGTTCACTGGGCTTGGGACAGCAAGTCAAAAAACAAGAAAACAAAAACTAATTCTGAATTAACACTATACATCAAAGTCTGTGTGTCAGCCTTTGGAGAGGGAAGAAAAAAAAGATGACAGCTCACTCAGTGCAATGAATCCGAAATGAATCCGGTAGTACATGAATATGAAATAGCTCAGACTTGTGGGCATGTGGGCTTCTCTGCACCAAAACTTCGAATAGATTTTGAATTCTCTCCATACACCAGGGTCACCAGTGACCCTGATTCCGAGGCTTCCCACAGCAGTACAGTACAGGCCATGCGATGCAGCGTATAACCTTGTTTCTCTGGGACTAGTCCTCCATTTCTCTGCAACTTCTCTCCATTCCACCACCTGTCAGCTGTCATGTCCTTGCACGGCACACTGCTTAAAGCCTTCACATATCACACTGACAGAAATACAAAAGAGGACGTCAGGGGGAAGCGGTTTCTGTACAATCATAGATTCTTGGTACAGGAGCAGCTTTATCAGTAACATTGCATTTAGAGAGAGCCACTTCGGTTGAGGAGAATGCTTATGTGCTCCCGATTGCCTTGTTTAGAGGGTAGATGAATCACAGCGGCTTTGTGAAAAGATTCATGCGGCAGGTGACAGCAGATGCAGGCTTTTGTTTTCTGGTAAACTTACATTTGCCACAAAGACGTCATCAGTGAGAAACGAGGTGCACAGACCTCCAGGTCCGATTAGAAAATATCATTATATCCCAGCTGTGGGACACTAACTATTTATGACTGCTGGTGATTCATTCTATCGCCACGGCGCATAACCTTTCCCTGTATCATCTTCTCTGTGGCCACAGAACAAGGTGTCATCCGCGTGGAAAAATCTGCTTTGCCAATTTGCTGGCCTCCAGTCCTCAACTTCAGCTTTGATCAAGCGGCAGGGCTGCTGATGGGAGCAAACTGCCGCAACCCGAGCCTCTGCCCGAGCAGACGCTGGAATATCTGTCAGAAAGTGAAATGATTTGTTATGCAAACCATTATTCATATCTGACAACATGCGGAGTGGCTACTATGGTATTAATGGCCCCTCAAACTGGATCTTCCTTATTGATGTTGACAGGCACACCTTCTGAATAGAATGCACTGGCCTGTCCCGTGAATAATAAATGGAACGTTGATGGGGATTTAATGTGTTCACGTGTCTTTTTGTGCATGTTTAATGTGTCTAAAAAGATTCAGCTCCTTGATGTACTTGCATATTTACTTGGGTATATATGTTTTGAATTACAAGGTAATTCAAAACATATTCTCAGTTTAGATTCCCATCTGTCTTTGGATTTGTGCGGGTGCGCAACATGGCAGAGCTGGTTCAGCATGCTTGCAGCGAAGAAAACACGATGTGACACACTGCTACACATGTCACGAACGTAGGCTCGCAAATTCAAATGCACGCCTAAATAAAACCAATAAACTTGTAATCAATATTTGCATCATTTATCCTCACAAATGCAATCACAGCTGCCACATAGACTTGAAGGATGAGTCTCGTGATATTGTTTGCTTTTCTTCCTGTTACCAAAATCAAAAATGAATGTTTCCACAAATGAGTGTTCTTTATTGAAGTCTGATCACATCTGGACGAGCCTCTGTTCCACTTCTGTTTCTGAGCAGTCTCCCGTTTCAAGATTCCAAGACAAATCGGCTGGACTACAAACGAACCTTTGTGATTAAACGAGTTCACTTGCAGAGCTAAACCATAGCCGCCGCTGGAGGGTACGTCACCGTGTCTCAGTTTCAAGCATATCCATGAAACTCACCACACTCTTCTCTGAAGTATTTATTTTATTTTTATTTATTTTTTTTACTTTCTCATTGCAGTCTCTGTTGTCTTAATCTGTCGGCTCTGCTTTTGCCATAGACATGTCTGTGAGTCCAGTTTCAAGGACTAATTTCAAATCATGCATTTTAGGCCACCAACGTTTAAGGCTTATGGAAAAAGGGTGTGTGACAAAGGCTGCAGAAAATACCTAAATATTAAATAAACCACAATGTTAGATGTTCACTTATTTATGAAACAGAACCCACAAGTTCCGGTTTCACTAAGGCTCCCTATGAAAAACACATCAATGAGCCACTCTGTTGCACACAGATAGGATCCGTCATTGCCATGGAGATGGGACATTCTGGGAGACTAATGGTTAAAGCCCTTACTGCATAAACACAAGGTTTGCCATTGCTTATATAGTTTCTTGTCTATCGATCGAAGCAAAACAGAAAAAAAATAAATTAACACGAATACACTTTCTAGTGGATAATAATACATTGCAAAAGTAATATGATAGTGTCATTTTTAGGATACAAATTAAATACAAGGATATATAAAAGCTGATGCTGGCGGGGATTTGCTGATGGTGAAATCGTGAGCTTGGCATACTAGTAATGCAAACAAGAAACACTGTTTCAAACAGCCCAGTGGCTGCACCACTTTGTGGTTTTAGTTCTGAAAGGAGAGATATGACTACCTTGTTTCTCTTAATCTTTTCTCCCTCTCCCTCCCTGCAAGTGTGCAGGGCAGAAAGAGGGGAGAGAAATCATTCTTTTTTCTTCTTTTCGCCCCGACCAAGGTCAGTCAAAGCAGTCTGCAGAGCCTTAAACAAATTAATCCTCTACCTCTGGGGTTTGGGTACTATCTATCTGAGCTGTAATGTGATAAGGGGGACAGGGTGGAGAACAGGGAACCAGCAGGTACTCAGCTCAGCTAACGCACACACATTTCATCACCTGACGCTGTTCCTCTTCCTATTACACCCACATCTCACCGGTCTCCAAGGTGACTACGCTGCAGTTACAGGAAATGGGAAAATAGCTTATTCTCCTCGCTTATCAAAATCGCTCCAAAATAAGCAGATTTCCTGTAAATCCCTGTGGCTGATGTGCACTAGCGCTGCATTAGGACTGATACACCTACGGCAGCCTGGATCTCCCTCAAGGTGCGGGGATCTGAGGAGAAAGCACAGCTGGGTCAGAGAGGAAATCCTTCACTTACATGCAGACCGTGAGTGGCTGCGCTTCTGTGGCGAGTACAGATTACAGCGGAGTCATATGTGAAGATGTAGGTATTAATGAGGCCTTGGTGAGGGACGTTTGCCATATGTGGCTGCGTAAAGTGGTGATTCTGAGCCTACAGTAAGCCATGCATTGTGACAGAGCAGGAAAATACAGCAAAGGAAAATGAAAGCTCAGCAGAAAGGGGGTGGGGGTATGAATAGGGTGATGTATAGCCGCCTCAATGCCCTTATGACATTTCCATCATCATATAAAGACTTAATGGAGGATGCATTGTCACACATGAAATGGAAGGAGAAAGAAAAGGCAAAGAAAGCCACTCGTAAATTGCAAGATGGAGGATAAATGAAAGGAAGAGGGGGTCAAGAATGGAGAGTATTTAACAGGACGTGTATTGACGGCTGAAGCAGAATAGCGTGTAATCTGTGAAATGCCAAGAGGATGATGTCACACCACTTTCCTCTACCATCCATGTAAAGATAAGTGAGCTGAAATAAATACAAGGACACTCAAAGCAGCTAGAAAGAGGTGCAGAATGACTCGGAGCAATCCCAGAGCGCCCGGAAACTACTAAAAAGGCACTCAAAAGGATGGCATAGAGTCGCAGAAAGGTTCAAATCATCTACAAAGTGACTCAACTCAACTGCAGAGAGATCCAAAGTGACTAGTTGTGATTGGAATAGTTTGTCATCTGTAAAATGTGCAAGTCAAAACCAGCATAAAATTGCTAAAAAAGAGATGCAAACAATTAAAAAGTGTCTCAAAATAAGTACAGAGACCATAGACTGTATAAAGATGGACGACGGAGCAGGTCCACAGAAGTGAAGGCAAAGCCAGTAGAGCTTCCCCCGGTGACTGGCTGCAGTATAGGCCATAAGCTCCACCTCCTCCATGTTAGTGGATGTGAAGTTTCATTTTAGTTATTCATTCATTCATTCATCTTCTGTAACTCCTGTAATTCCTGGCTCCAGCAGATCCCAGCTGTCATCGGGCGAGAGGCGGGGTACACCCTGGACAGGTCTCCAATCTATCACAGGGCTAACACAGAGAGGCAGACAACCATTCACACTCACATTCACACCTACGGCCAATTTAGAATCACCAATCAACCTAATGAGCATGTCTTTGGACGGTGGGAGGAAGCGGGAGTACCCGGAGAGAACCCACGCAGACACAGGGAGAACATGCAAACTCCACACAGAAAGGCCCAGTCGGCCCATGGATTCCAACCCGGGACCTTCTCGCTGTGAGGCATCAGTGCTAACCCGCTCACCACTGTGCCGCCCGTTTTAGTTAGTTATTTAATGCAATATAAAAAGGATGTGACATCATGATGACACACGTTGCCGTGCCAACCACCCCATAAAGCAGTCTTGTAGGACCGGGAGAGCTGGAAAAAAATAAAAAAATAAGTACAGTGTATAATCCAACATTTCTTTGTAGGAGGTAGAGCAGAGCGCCGTATTAATTAAACAAAAACACAAGTGAGTCTGGAGGAAGTGTGGGCGGGTCTGCGATAGTGCGGCTCCACTCTCGCACCATACTGTGAAGACTCTGGCTCCAAACTCACAAGATGACGCCTCCTGTATCCCCAGGAAAATAGCTTCAATTTAGCCAGTGCAAGGAAGTGGGAATGCATTGTACATATTTATATACAGTCTATGACAGAGACTCAAAGTAAATACAAAGACCACCAGTGGAGCTGTATATCAGCCCCCAGGACTAGAGTTGCTGTCTGTCCCTTCAGCTGTCTGTTGGGTAGGCGTTATCGAGCTTATTGCTGATATTGCATGTTTTTGATTATTACTCAATTCAGCCGTGACTTAGCTTGGAAGCTTGTCATTGTCATTTTGTTTGAATCTGTCGATTAACGTTAGATTTTTTTTCTCTAATTATTGTATACTCTGACATTATTGAACTCTGTTATACATGTTTTTTCTAACATAATACATGTCCTTCAGCGTTACCCTTGAGCTGCTTGGGTACAGGCAGTTAAACCACCATCTGCCCTCACCAAGCACCAGCGACCACTGCTACATGCCTAGCCCTGCTAATTAGCAATAAAAATGCAAGAACACAAATGCAAAACATCTGTAAATAAACGTAAGACAACATAAGGCATAAGTGTCTCTTACAGACATGTGTCTAGGGGCCCATTGTCTTGTGATTTGTTCATGCCACCTACCTAGATTTAACTGGTGTTCCTGTTAGGAGACATATCTCTGTCCGGTGCAGTCTAGTGCATTTCGCTGCTCATCAGCTGTAGGGAAAACATCAAGCAGTGTGAGGATGTCACCAAGCCACTGATAGATGGCAGGCAGCTTGAGGGAGCGTCACTCTTGCTCACTCATGTCTGTTGAGTCTGCTACAACCCCTCAGAGGTTCATCATTCTCTTGTTTTTTTATTCATGCAAAGATCACCAGGCAGCATATGGGAACGAGGGGCTGAGCTTGTGTGGACAATTTAAAGACAGAGGAGCCTCAAATTAGTGTTGTTTTGTGCGCTAAAATGAAAGACCGGCGAGATGGTGAAATGAAATTCATTTCTCCACGCAGCAGATGGAATGATTCATCTTCCTGGGTTTGAAGTGACAAAATCAGAACTAATGAGGAAACTAGATTTGCATGTACAAACCGACTCAAAAGAATTCCGAGGCGAGCGGGGATGCAGCGGCAGTTATGCTAGTTATCACATTCCGCTTTGTTTAGTAAATGTGTGAGGTATGCGTGTGCATCGGCTCACAAAAGTCCACTCAGTCCACACGCACAAATGCACACCCGTGTCAGCTGTACGCCCTTGTCTGTACATGCAGACATGTGCTTGACACGTCTCTGCTTATCGCACCGTTTCGGTCCCAGGAAGTGATAATGAGCAGAGGGACTCTGAAAAATAGAGATGTTGTCAACGTCGGAGGAGTGACATATTGAACATAAAGAGGTATGGGATATTCGGGGCCTCAGAGTCATAAAACAAGACTGCGGAAGCCATCATTGTCTTCTCCACAGTCACCATGGGCATAAATCTCTAGCCTCCGGGGCTTGGAGGAGATGTCACCTGGAAAAATGCAATGTCAAAACAATGTCATTTCAGCGGCCCCTGCAAAACTTTAAATCTACACGAACAAGACAGCACATGTAAAAAGAGTAAACAATCTTGAAGGGCAAGTTATTTTAGCACTAATTATTAATTCCACACGTTTCTCCTCCCTGCATCAAGTTCAGATTCTCTGTATTCAACCTTGTCACCCACAATGATGTTCCTTCTTCATATTTGTTTGATTGTATATGACCTTATATTCCCTATTTGTATGCACTATTGAATTCCTATCTGATCTTTGCTATTCTTGGTCCGTGTTGGGTTAAGTGAAGCTGAAGTTGAATCTACTTTACTCTAAACCTTTTAAATGAATTATGTCCTCAAAGTTCAATCTTATTTAACCTCTGTGTCTAAAATAGCCGCATGGGACATCTAGGGCGTGATTAAAATCTATAGTAGTGACCTGGGAAGTGAGATTATTACCCACTTCTGCCTTTCTTCTTTTTAGGTATATGGGGCGTTTTATTGTTTTTGTCTTATAGCCCACCACATGACTCCTGCTGCAAATAGCCCATTAAAACAACCACTACTACTAGGACTGCAAGAAACTATTATTTTTTCTATTTAATTTATTGCCAATTTTCGAGTTGTCGATTCATTTCTAAAGCAATTAGCAGAAGTTCTCCTTTTATTCAAACATAATCATGACATACAGTATTTTAAGACTACGACCACAGTTATACCTTATATTCATGTGACGGGTGTGGTTCAGTGGTTCTGTATAATTGAAACATAATTCAGAATAAATATCGGAGCAGTAAACATGGCAGTTAAATATTCAGGGCTGTGGCAGAGCCGCGCGAAGACGAGAAAACAGTGTGCTGGTGAATTGACATACTTATCTATTGCTGAAACACTCAATTGACTTTAAACAATAAACACGGGCTCATTTACAATGTAGCACTGCCCTTTACTGGCCATAAAAATAGGTGAAAATGTGATGGAAGTGCTTGATTACGTAACAGATCATTATATGGCGTGACCACTCTCGTATACATTGCGGTAACAGAGAGAACAAACAGGAAGTTGTGGTGCTTTAAAGTTATACTGAGCACTAAATGCACTTTACAGTCTTGCTTCATTACTTAAGCTAACACACTAGCCATACTTCTACCAGATGCCAACTTTTTTTTTTTTTTTTTTTACAGTAATGGAAGCTGCTGTCTCGTTGATTGGAAAGTCGGCTAATCTTCTCTGTTCAGTTGAGTTCAATTCAGTTTTATTTATATAGCGTCAATAACAATAGAAATTGCCTCAAGACGCTTTACAAAATCTGGTCTCGAACCCGGCCTGAAACCCCCAGAGCAGGCATGAAGGTGACAGTGGCAAGGAAAAACTCCCTTTTAACGGGAAGAAACCTTGAGTAGAACACACAGGGTAGAGACAGAACAAGAGAGAGAAGAGAGCAGGAGGAACGAGATAAACATACATCTGTCATGGATAAATACATCTGACTAAAGCGTACATTGAGAATCTGATAGTGATACAAATATAACATATAGCTGATGATGTTACAGATCGTTGAGATGCTTACGTGTAGAGGCTGTGTTGTGGTGGTGGTTTCGTCATTGCGTCTCTGTTTAATGAATTCCAACACTTTTGAGTTTTGGGTTTGTGCTGTTAAACTTGCTTTTGGCATATCTGGCGCAGAATGTTTGCAAATCAATGTTTTTACGTAGACCACATCATCGATGGCGAAGTTGATGCTCGACTTGTAAGAAAGATCATGCACACTTAGTCACAAACTGCAAAGAAATTAAACTACAGCAACACTAATTATGAAAGGAAAGCTTTCAACTATTGTTAAACTAATGTTGTTACGACATGTTAGTGCTAATCCCAAATGCTCAACTTAATCCACACATGAATTACGTTTACCCCATAATGGCTTCCTAAGGCTTCCTAAAGCCATTATGCCAAATATTTAGTAGTATATAAAACCCATTTCTAGGAGACTAGTTTACTTCATTGTCTTGTAAAAGTAGACGACAAAGGGAAAAAGGATCAAACAGACCTCCTCAAAGTAGGAGACAAAACTTAATTAAATCTGCTGATTTCCACGTCTCACTTTTAATTATCACTGAATCAGCAATGATACAAGATACATGACAGGCTTACTGTGCAGGTGCGACCTCCGTCAATCCTGTCTTTGTTTAATTACCATCACCATACAAAGAGTTGTGACTGCTCATGTAATCTTGCACTTCTTCATCGGCACTCTTTTCTGCTGGTACTGGCAGGAACCCAACTGGAAGCCGCGAGGGAAAGTGCTGAGGGGTGAAGCAGGGCAGATGCGTTTTTCAACACAAATAGCATATGGACATGCTGAATCCACACAAAGAAAGCATAATTACTCTGGTGTGAACTTCCTGCACATCTGTTGAGTGGAGGTAGAGTGATGTGAACACTGATGGTGCCTTCTGATTAGATCCCTGCAGGAAACAAGCGTCTGAGATTCTCTCTGGCATGCAGCCCCGAGCTTCATTATTTATCACAGAAAAAAAAAAAAAAAAAAAAGGATTTTCATCGAATCAGCAGCCTTCGTGTCTGAGATGGATATTGGATGCGGTATCATTCAAACCTGAGTGGGGTTGTGTGTGCTGATGAAACAATCTGAATTAAATTGACAATTAACAGGTCAATGTGTTCAGGAAGTACACAAGTTAACTGTGACCATTAAATCTGTGGTTATGATTCTAACAGTTGTGTACAAGGGTGTAGGTGTTTTTTAAAACCAAGAAAGGTATTGATTGTCTTACCATCCTATCTCCATCTTTGATACAAGTCACCTTATCATTGGTTTAAAGATGCATTTCCTTGCTAGTAAGGATGTAACGGTACACATAAGTCACGGTTCTGTAAGCACCTGGGTGTGGGGGTCATGGTTCGGTACAACGGGAAAAAAGCAACAAAAACTAACATGTATAAGACTAGCTTTTTTCATTTATTTTGAATAGGCTACATAGGGCCAGACTCATCCCACCCTTAAAATTAAGACATTTTTGAGTGAGTTGTTGTTTAACATCACAGATTTGATCAAATAAATAAATAATATGTGTATATATATATATATATATATATATATATATATATATATTAGGGATGTCAATCAAAATCACTCCCTTATGATAGCGTTCTTGTCGAAACAGTTGTGCAATGTTGATGTGTTCTGCTGCTTTATTGAAATCAAGGGCATCAAGCACGTTCCACTACCTCTGGAAACTCCTAAAAAACACATTCTGCTGAGGTCATACCTCATAATGCTGTGTCCAGTTCAGATAACTTTGGCTGTTTAAAATTAACCTCTAAAATCAAAAATGTAGTGTTGTCACAGATCACATATGTCTGAGTTTATCCACTGACTAATGCAAACATACTTGTGACATCTGGACACGCCCACAATGGGCGTGGTCATTGGCCACTTGTTCTTGATGATGTCATGATGATGTCATGATAATGTCATGATGACATCATCATGAGATCAGTAGGAGTTTTTAAATAGGAGTCATTTCTAACACTCACTAATAGTGTGGAGGTTGGGCTGGAAGGTCCAACCTCCTCCACTGACTCTGGCCTGTCAAACCCAACAGCCAGATGATCAGCCCACTGCAGCTGCAGGTGGAGGTCTCAGCCTCCTCAAGCCACTAAGCTAATGCTACTGGTGTAGCCCTCAGCCAATCCAGTGGAAGGCCATTAGTGGCCCTTATAGTATTGTTATACTATAACAATAGGCAGGTTCTTGTGCCTGCCTGGGTTCTCTCTGGGTGCTCCGGCACCCTCCCACTGTCCAAAAACATGCACATCAGGTTGGAAATAGTTGCATTCTGCTGAGGTCATGGCTCTGATTAGTCGTTCAACCAATCAGAGCCATTTGGCCAAGTTGGTCTAGCTTCCAGACTAGAATGTCATAGTTATCTTGTTATTTGGGAAATTTATAGTGAATAATTATTCAAACTTGTTGTGTTCAGACGTATATAAAACCCCTGACCAGATTATAAACATTTTACTTAAAGCACTATGAACATCTATGAACTATGAGTGTTTACAGTAAGATCAACAAAATGATACAACTAGTCCATTCCATCACTGCAGATTCGGTGTTGCCCAAGCACTCGTCAGCTATTTCAAAATGAACTGCAGAACCAAACATACACACAGCTCCTTCTACTCCCATGATGTACTGCACCCAGTTTGTACTATATGCTTCTAATATCAAATGACACCATAACATTCATTCATTTTGTTCATACAGAGGAAAAGAAAAAGCACAATTTCTTGTAGGAATAAACTGAGGTAGTCAGGTAGCAACTGGCAACTTTGGTCACTTCATTATAAGAAACTAACATTTTCAATGTTGTATTACAGTAAAATGTAAACAGTGAACATGCTTCCACATTAGCAATATTGTCAAACAAGTCAAACAAATATTTCAAATAATACCAAAACTGAAAATCTCTTGAAAATATTACAAAAGAAGTGTTGGGATCTGAACCTGGTGTTGAGCTATGGATGCTCACCACGCATAATCAAGTTAACCACATGGCTGCCTTTGTCTTGGAGACAAAGGGAAGCCCTGGAAGCACCAGATTCCCACAATCCTCCAGGTGTGAAACTGACCAAGCAGTTCACTGGCTGACAGTGGCATGTGACCTCTGAGGTCATCAAGTCATATAAAATGCGCTGTTTTGCCAGTGTTCTCTCTCTTATTCTCTACTCTTCCACCTCTTCAACTCCACACCTCCACGTGGAGACCCCGAGCGGCTCAGCTGCAGCTGGCTGCCAGGTAGTCTGCTAACAAAGAGCAACTACTTGCAGGCCTGTTCTCCATACAGCAGCGAAGCGAGTTCCTGCTGAGGAATCTACACCAGCTCTTTAGCCAACAAACAAAAGCTTTGCAGGCTAAACTCTCAAAGAACAGGAGCCACATGGCTAGTTAGCACCGAGCTGCTAACAAGCCACTTCAAAGGACTTCAAGGAGCGGCCGGTTTCCCTCCGTTTGCCATCAGGAAAACACAGCAAGGACTTCAACTTTTCCCAGCTCGGCCCTTCCATCAGCCAGCTTAAGGAGCAACACACCAGAAATGGACTTTCCACCAACTGGTAGTATGACCTGGGCCTAGTTAAGCTAAGCAGAGCATAGAACTTAAACTTTGATTGAATGTGATATTTATGTTTATTGAGTTGTTTATAGTATAGTGGTTTGATGTTAGTTTAAATTGTGCAACACATAGACTCAGGGTCTTGCATGCTTAACTAACCACTCTTCCTCTAACCTGGCACCTCATAAAACCCTTATCACATTCCACACATCTACTGGCGAGCACATGGTCTGAGTGTCCCACTCAGCAGCCATTGTTCCTTTGTGTTCAAGACCTCAAGGCCCAGCGGCCATCTTGACACGCCCACAACCGGCGGCCATCTTGGCACGCCCACAACCGGCGGCCATCTTGACACGCCCACAACCGGCGGCCATCTTGACACGCCCACAACCGGCGGCCACTTTGGCTCACACACAACCAGCGGCCATTTTGGCTCACACACACACACACACACACACACACACACCTGTATTGAGTACACTGTAGTTAGCTTGTATGTTTACTTTTATTCTTGTTAATAAATGTCTTTTAAACATACCTGTCTGTTTAATATTGCACAAGAGTGAATGTTGCCAACCTCTACACTGTCAAGAACTCCAAATTCCTTCAACTGTAACTAGTTGTTAACGTGGTAATTTTGGTTATAGTTATTAAGTTAATTATTAATCAGAAATCTATATTGACAATTTAGTATAATTTATGAGACTGTTTTGATTAATTGGCTATCTTTTCCCTTCCTAGAAGGGTGGTGCCCCGAGGTGATCTAGTAATTCAGATCCAATTATTTAATAATAAATAATTATTTTTGATAATTATTAATTATTCATGATAGCCAAACCCCAATACTGAGTGCCTTAGTACCAGGCCCAACAAATGGTGCCCCGTGTGAGGCAGAGTACTGTTGGCAAATATTCATAATTGTGCAATATTAATTTCAGCATAATTTTGGCCAAAGCCAAAAATATTTTTGAACAACTTTTAGACTTGCCAGAAGTCTTAACGTTCAATCCCACTAGTCTACCACAAGAGTAGATGTCCAGTTGTACTTACAAACAGGTGCAGTGTGGTGATAATTTATGAAATTCATAAATTGATAAATTGATAAATTATTAATAATTCGTTATTAATAACTACTGTTTTCAGTCCCATTGTTCTACATTAAGTGTTGCTTTTGCTGCTAGCCAATTCAAGTTGAACCTACTTTTCGTAGTTGTAAGAATTTCGGCATTCGAATACCACGTATTCATGCAATCCAGTCAAGCTGTTTCCTGTTAATTTAAGTGCTCCCCTGTTGAATTAAACCACAGCGTGCCACCGGCCCTGTGTGAAAGAACTTGTGCCAGCTGTTACTGCCATGCATTTCAGCCTAAGTAAGATAAGGAGTCTGAGATAGAGCCACAGTGTGCTACCAGCCCTGTGAAATATAAGTTATATACTTAGCTGCCACTAACACGTGTTACAGCCCAAGTTAACTTTAAGAATCACGTCTCTAACTGTTACTGCCCTGCATTTCAGTTACTGCATTTTGAGTTTTGGTGAGTAAATTTGCATTTACTGTGTTACCAAATTTGTTGTGCCCACTAGAACCACTAGATGGTGCCATAGCTACCTTTCTAGCCTCTCTCTTAGAAGCTACATAGCTACTTAGCATAGCATTGCTAACCCCATTGCTTTGTTGTTGTTGTTTTTGACACCTCCATCCCACATAACAATGGAGAACCCCTGTGTAGAGCAATTCATTTCCTCCCTTGCACAGAGCCTAAACCCAGGCTACCCTGAATTCATTAACAAGTTGAATTTCAGTGAGTGCAGGGATGAGATAGATTCTCTACTGAAGGACAGGTGTGATGCACAGACTGCATCCAAAGGCCCATTGTTAAGATGTTTGCTTCTGAACTTCCACAGGCAATCCAGCCTTGCCTCTCAGAGCAAAGCAGCCTTAGAAAAGGAGGTAGAGTCCCTTAAAGCGCAAACGGCTTGTCTCCTCCATGAGGTACAAATGGCCAATAAGAAAGCTATGCGCTACTTATCAGACCTGCACTCGGCAGAGTCGGATCTTTGTGCTCACAAAGAAGAATTGTTAAGGCTTAAATCAGGTTGTCTTTCCCCACCACAGTTGTTAAGCCATTGTGATTCTGGTTACTCCGATTCACACTCCTCCTCTAGTGAAAGGTTAACGCCCCCTCCAGTTAGAAGATGGGAACAATTTCCAGCCGACCCTAAGTTCCTGGGAATGGAGTCAGCTCCTCAACCTCCTTTGAGAGACCGAGGTAACGGTTACCTGACGTCCCATCTCACTGACGTAGACCGTGAAGAGATTTGTAGTTTATCCTCCAGAAGATATTCTACCCAATCTTCTTTTCAGTCTATGATGCATGACACTTCCATCCGTGCCCATCTCTCCGAAGGGGGGACTACAACACCACAGGTTTGCCCAGCCCCCGCCTTTCCACCAGAGACGACTGTTGCATGTGATGCACCTGCCCGGACACCACAGTGTCCCCGCTTTGAAGTGCTTGAGTTCCTTGCTAAGGACATTGAACATTTTGATCCAGACAGCTGTGATCATAACGTTGACAATTACGTTAGGGATTTAGACCACGCCCTAATTGATTTGCCCCATGCAACCCAAAGGGAGAAGGTTAAACTTGTATGGAAAACAAGCTCTAAAGCTGTCCATAAGTTTATCCAGTCACAACCTCCCTCAGTCAGAGATGACTACACAGAGCTCCGTCAAGCACTACTAGAAGAATTCTCTTCTACTGCTGATGAGATTGACTCAATGGTTGCAGCCCTCCAAATTAAACATACCCGTCATGAGCATCCTAGAGATTATTACAAACGTTTGAGACATGTGTACTTTCAGGGCAAGAATGCACCGGGCTTAGAAGAGAACTCCACCTTCAAGTCTTTATTCTTGCAGAACCTTCACCCATGTGTACGCACTCACGTTGTACTCATGACACGCCAAGGTGACCCCTCGATGCAGGACATCAGGAAGATGACACAGGTGGCTTGGGAAACTGTTGTCACTTCCAAAACAAGAGGGAAGACAGTTGAGCCCTCCAGCTCAACCACCAAGGCATCATCCCGGTCTACCACCTTAAAATGTCACCCTCAGAACAGACCAAAGGGGGGTGATAAAGGGCCACACAAGGACACTGAGCGTAGCCGCCATGTCCGCCAACTTCCCAGAGATAGGCATTCACACAGTCGGAGCTGTAGAAAGCCTTACTCTGAAATTATGGCCCAGCAATATGATCAGCCAATAGACTGCTCAGATGATGATCGCAGCATCTCTGAGCGCAGTTTAGATGATCATAATTCAGCAGACAGTGACAATGCCTCTGAATACCTCTGTGCCTCTGGCTACACGGAGCGTTACAGCCCTGAGCCACGAGTTCGGAAAAACTTAAGGCACCTCAGATTCAGAGTTCCTTCTTCACAGTGATAACAGTCCATCCCTGTACTGCTAGTATGTACAAAGTACTTTACTTCCTTTGCAGTTTCCTAGGCAAACTTGTGATTTGTCAGCAACAGCAGCAAACTCCATAGTTTTCAACTCACTAATAGTCACACCTGCCACTATTAGCTGAGAAAAGCCTAAATTCTGGTTGGACCCAGACCCACTGTCTAACTTTGCAATTACACCTGAACCAACTCCTTGGTAGTATTTTGCAATTTATACATGTCCTTATTCAACACAAATTTTAGGACACATTTAGACAATGATACAGCCATTGACAACCAAGATTTTAAAATGTGATGACATCCTTCCGCAGCAACATCTGCATGAAGGACAAAATTGTTATTTCTGTTAAGATCAGACCGAGTACTGCATTGAATAATGATTATTCTAATAGGATCCAATGAGTAAACCACAAAACTCTTGGACATTTGGAAATGGTTTTATCATTGTAGGTGCCACTCTCTTTCTGCATCTTACCCTAACAATTTACATCACTGACATTCTTCTTTTCCTCACTAACACTGTTAGTAACTGTCAATGTGCTTATGTGTATTTCAGTTTTGTCACCTGATGATTTTGTTTTGCTTAGCTAAGATAGTTAGCATTTACCACAGCCCAGTTGGTTAACAGACTGCCCAGACGTCATTACTATGAATGAACTTTTCCAACTTGGATTATACACGGACACTTGTGCTCTCACGACCACACATCGAGTGAGATCGTGAGACCAAAGGGGGGAATGTTGGGATCTGAACCTGGTGTTGAGCTATGGATGCTCACCACGCATAATCAAGTTAACCACATGGCTGCCTTTGTCTTGGAGACAAAGGGAAGCCCTGGAAGCACCAGATTCCCACAATCCTCCAGGTGTGAAACTGACCAAGCAGTTCACTGGCTGACAGTGGCATGTGACCTCTGAGGTCATCAAGTCATATAAAATGCGCTGTTTTGCCAGTGTTCTCTCTCTTATTCTCTACTCTTCCACCTCTTCAACTCCACACCTCCACGTGGAGACCCCGAGCGGCTCAGCTGCAGCTGGCTGCCAGGTAGTCTGCTAACAAAGAGCAACTACTTGCAGGCCTGTTCTCCATACAGCAGCGAAGCGAGTTCCTGCTGAGGAATCTACACCAGCTCTTTAGCCAACAAACAAAAGCTTTGCAGGCTAAACTCTCAAAGAACAGGAGCCACATGGCTAGTTAGCACCGAGCTGCTAACAAGCCACTTCAAAGGACTTCAAGGAGCGGCCGGTTTCCCTCCGTTTGCCATCAGGAAAACACAGCAAGGACTTCAACTTTTCCCAGCTCGGCCCTTCCATCAGCCAGCTTAAGGAGCAACACACCAGAAATGGACTTTCCACCAACTGGTAGTATGACCTGGGCCTAGTTAAGCTAAGCAGAGCATAGAACTTAAACTTTGATTGAATGTGATATTTATGTTTATTGAGTTGTTTATAGTATAGTGGTTTGATGTTAGTTTAAATTGTGCAACACATAGACTCAGGGTCTTGCATGCTTAACTAACCACTCTTCCTCTAACCTGGCACCTCATAAAACCCTTATCACATTCCACACATCTACTGGCGAGCACATGGTCTGAGTGTCCCACTCAGCAGCCATTGTTCCTTTGTGTTCAAGACCTCAAGGCCCAGCGGCCATCTTGACACGCCCACAACCGGCGGCCATCTTGGCACGCCCACAACCGGCGGCCATCTTGACACGCCCACAACCGGCGGCCATCTTGACACGCCCACAACCGGCGGCCACTTTGGCTCACACACAACCAGCGGCCATTTTGGCTCACACACACACACACACACACACACACACACCTGTATTGAGTACACTGTAGTTAGCTTGTATGTTTACTTTTATTCTTGTTAATAAATGTCTTTTAAACATACCTGTCTGTTTAATATTGCACAAGAGTGAATGTTGCCAACCTCTACACTGTCAAGAACTCCAAATTCCTTCAACTGTAACTAGTTGTTAACGTGGTAATTTTGGTTATAGTTATTAAGTTAATTATTAATCAGAAATCTATATTGACAATTTAGTATAATTTATGAGACTGTTTTGATTAATTGGCTATCTTTTCCCTTCCTAGAAGGGTGGTGCCCCGAGGTGATCTAGTAATTCAGATCCAATTATTTAATAATAAATAATTATTTTTGATAATTATTAATTATTCATGATAGCCAAACCCCAATACTGAGTGCCTTAGTACCAGGCCCAACAGAAGTAATGAGTGACCCCTCAGAGAGACCCCTCCTCTCAACCCATAGGACCCAAAGGTGTTGCCGGACACCACAGGACACCCTCAGAAGGCCCATGCCTCTACACTGATGACTCAGAACTGTTTTGGAGACCCACACAATATTAGGAAGGTGGTCGTAATGTTATGCGTGATCAGTGTATTCTGTACACTGTGGCACACAGACAGTTTGAATGCTCCTCCATCCAAGATGTCTTATCTGATTCTTCTAGTCCACATACTGTATACTCTACCAAAAGTCTGCAGGCACTTCAGAGTCCATTTATACAATACAGGTGGTTATACTGAACATTACCCCTGAGATGTTTTGTTATTTCTTTCCCATTATTTGTGTCTGTTTTTCTCTAATAAGTAGCTGTTAGCAGTGGTTGCCATTGGAAACTGTGTACATCAAGGTTAGGTCTGGAGAGGGATGAGGGATGAAGCACAGATGTGGTTTGATAACTGGAGGCCTCCTGAAGGTCTGGATCTCCTATTCGCTTTTAAGTATTTTAATGGAATGATGACTAGGCGCAATCAAATTCAATCAGTAAAATATAAGCTATCATAGATGAACATGAAAAAGAAAACAACAACAACTCCGACTGGCTTGTTCTCCCTGTGTATGGAGACAGAAATGTATGCAAAATGTTGAAAGGAGAAAAAAGGAAAAGTTGCTGATACGAAGAAAATGTGACATTTACAAAGCACGATTCTTGCCCTCTGCTTCATTACAGAGTCATATTTTGCATGCATGGCCAGATGTATGTGATACGAATCCATGATGAAGGGTACGGGTGTCAGCCTTTTCGTGCATTTGGATAAACCAGCATGGCTTGAAATAAAATCAGCATCCGTGCCTTTTGACCGCGTCCTCGTGAAGGGATGAAAAAGACAAAGAGAAGAAAGAGAGCGAGGACAGCGAGGACAGAAAAATGTATTCTAATCAGATGAGATTGGAGAACAGAAGTGGTAATCAGCAACAAAGGCAGCAGACTCAAAGCACACAGCATGTTAACACACACGCACGAGAGATCGCTTATTAACACTACATGCAATTTGCATCTCTCTCCAGCTGGTCCGCCAAGGACAAGCTTTGCAGTTTAGTATATGAGGGATAAAAATTCACCAGCCAAGCTGTTGGAACCAAGGCTCCTTATTGCCACCGGATTCTCAGTCAGCCTTATCACACCAACAGTTGTCTGTTTTTATTGTCCTTCACCTTAGTGCCACCACTACAGTCTATTGGAGCCAGCTCTCCAATATTGTTTTATCAAAGCTGCTGCATCTGCACTGTTACCATAATACTGGGGGTTTGCACCTGATTCTATTGTTAACCCACCTGCCACCATATTACAGGTATGAAGACCATTGGCAAAAGTTGTTTTACTGCCTAAATCTTGAAAAATGAAACTGCAATTAAAACATAAAATGAACCTCACTGGAAAAATAATGATCCTCGCACAGGACTTAAAGCCCCGTTTCCTGAATGAAAGGCATGTGACTTCAGTGGAAACAGTTGCAGCAGGTGGATTAACATCAGTCAGTTGCAAACCTGATGTGCCACAGCACTGGTGACAAAGGACACCTGTTGCATAGCTCTGACGCTCCAGCAGCTTTGACGAGACGACGCTCTGTGAATGAGAATCGTCAGTTCACCTGTAGCGATGTGTGTTGCTCCAAATTCAGCTTGTATTCCTTCTGTAGGTGACATTGGCCTGACTTTAAAAGACCGGCATTTCTGGTACCTGTTCAGACCTTGCATTAACATCTGTCTTGGGCAACCCGATCGCAAGTAGTGCCTGCTCACGCCTGGTAAATAAAATGCATCTCCACATGTGTCCTGATCCATAGTGGTGTGGTGGTTAGCACCACACCAGGTGGCCTGCAATGGCATGTTTTGGCCTGAGAATCTGCATGTTTCTCATCTGTGGTCCTGGCTTTAACAGCCTGTGCAGTGTTCATTATTTATCAATTCCTGTCCAACTGTTACATACATAATTCTCCAATCTGCCTACAATACTTCATATACTGTACTCACTTGTAATATAACAACTATCATCACTCCATAGTTTTGTGCTTCTGCTCCCCTGTTAATTCTTATAACACTAACATTTCTGCATTTAATACTTTGAACCCTGGTTCTATCCTTTTTTTTCCAATACCAATCTCCAATGTGTTATGCATCATCTTGTATCATGTTTATACCGTATGCTTCATGTTTGCTTTATTCAGATGCATGCATAAACATATCTGCTAGCTTCTGTTGCTCTGTTCTCTCCGTCTGTCCCACCTCCCTCTTTTTCGTTCTCTACCCAGCCAGCCTCATGCAGATGGGTCTCCCCATATGAGCTGGGTTCTGCAAAAAGTTTCTTCCTGTTAAAAGAGAATTTTTCCTTGCCACTGTCGCCTTAGTGTTTGCCCTGGGGGGTTCAGGCTCTGGATTCTCACGGCCTTGAGACAATTTGAGTTTCCTATTGCTAATTTTTATTGACTTTAAATTAACACACAATCAAGAACAAGGGCCATCACCAACTATGCCATATACAGTACGTCCTTGCATTTGAGCCGAGAATAGCGCATGTTGGCATCACGTGGTCTGTGTTCGGACAGAACAAGTAGAAAAATGCCAACCTCAGCAACTATGTGAAACTTTCTCTTTGGAATATTATTCATTGCTTTATTTATTAGAGCAGAGAGGGCAGGCACAGTTATAAAAGTTTGTGGATGGAAAAGTGGGAACTGAGAGAATTCATAAATAGTCAAAGAACTAGAGCTAAAGGGCTGGTAAAAAAAAAAAGACTTCATGCCAAAGAAGACATCATTCTGAAGAGCAAGTACAATATGCCTGCATTCTTTGTGAAAATGACAAGGTTATTTATCAACAGTGTAAACCTATCAGCTGTGCATTGATTACTGTCAAACTTTTGTAAAAAGGTCTTCAATAACTTGAATTAAGATGGGGCGGAGATAAAACATACATATGGAATCATGCCGTACTGGCATCGAGAAGACTAAGTAAGGTCTTGAACACACATGAATACTAGAGTATGATGGGATATTAGGTATGTGATGTATTACATTAACTTGTCATCAGATTTGACATTAAGAATTTCAATCTTGAAAGCAATTTGACCACAATGTCAGAGCCCTTTTCTGATTTCACAAGGGAAATACAGTTACATTTCCAGATCTGCAAGGCGTTCCTCTGCAGCAGCATGGCCTCTTGCCTTGGCGTTGTCAGCTGGTTTCTAGCATGCCAGACAAGGAGCCGTTCAAAGAGGAAAAAATAATCAAACAAATAAATGGGTCCTATCTAGACATGGAGACGCCTTATTGCAACACATCCAACTGTTCATGCTGTAGCACTCAAAGTTTGACAACAGCCATAAATATTCCAAAAGAAGACACACAACACACCATTGTTGAGTCTGAATGGGGCCAGACTAGCGGTTTCTCCTTTGTCAGTTGTCATCATGCTAAGCTAAGCATACTTCAGCTCTGTACTTTGAGGAGAGTTCCATTGATTTTGCAGCTTTTCCCGCCTCTGTAGCCCACTCTTCATCTCTGCCTGAGGTTGGCAAGTGGGGACTACATTAGCTGCTCTAAGCATCCAACACATCCAAACATCTGACTAAACTGTCAGTGGCTGAGTTGTATGGATAATATGGGTTTTATAGCTGTTAAAAGAAATGTTACATGAAATAAAAAGAGAATATATTTCCATCCGTGTTTTATTTTTTGACACATTATATCTGTATATCTGACAGTTGATCACAATACCTTGGTGTACTCCGTTAACATCATGCCATTGAACTACAATATACCACAATATACAAACATACCTTAATGCAGCCCTAATATTTTATTTCATTATATTTATACTTGCATACTGTATACACCGATCTGCCGCGACATTAACCTAACATTGTGTCAGTCTCTCTTGGGCCTCCAAAACAGTTGTGACTCATCAAAGAATAGACATGGGCCTTCTGAGGGTGTCCTGTGGTGTCTGGCAACAGAATGTTGGTAGTGGTGGCCTTTGGGTCCTATGGGTTCAGGGGAGGGGCCTCTGTGGATCATCCCACAGATACTTGATCAGTTTGGGATCTAGTGAATCTGCAGGCCAGGTCAACACCTTGTGCTGTTCTTCATGTTTTTTTGAGTTGTTCCTAAAGTGTTATTGTGTGTGTGTCTGTGTCAGTCTGCATCCTGCTGGGGATGGCTTATGCCATCAGGGAGTGTCATTGCTATAGGGTGGGGGTGCCTGGTCTGGTCTAGGTGGGTGCTACATGTCTAAGTAACATCCACATGAATGCCAGGTCCAAAGGTTTGACCACTGAATTGTCACAAGAAGGTTAATGTCATCTTCTTCTGTCAGTGGTCATAATGTTGTGGCTGATCAGTCTGTGTCTTTAATTTGTTATGTTCTTATTTTGGTGCTGTGAGCAACTTCTTGCCAACCCCTCCAGAGAAACAGAAAACAAATGCAAAAATAATTAATAGAAGCAAGAATACAGTCCAGTGCGACTGGGACATAAAAGTCTGAAGGATTCTAACCTAATCAAAAGGCTAAACTGGACTGAGTGTATCAGGCTCAGGAAGAACTCAGGTGTTTCAGCTGGCTGGTAACTTGCCTCCAGACATCGGAGCAGCTGTAGATCAAAAGACACAGATTAAGTCGCAGATTTAGAGGTTGGGGGTAGAGGGATGGTAGAGGGACAGCAGTGTCCTGTCGTCTGCCGTCACCAGGTGGGGAGTGCTGGGAGCATCTGGTTGGAAGCGGGTGGGGAATGATGATAGCATTTAGGAATGATTCCTCCCGCTTCACTACAAATGATTTTGCGGTGTTGCTCTAAGAATATTTGTTGGGAATTATTTATTACGGGATCACATTGCCTCAAGAGCATAATATGCTGTTAAAAATTTAATAGAGCTGTGTGCTTTGGGGGCATTTGAGGAATTAATATCGTAAGATAACATTTTAAATGATTATGACACCATTTGTTTTTGTGGGTAAATACTTACAGGGGGATCAAAACATGTCTTCGTGCAATTTATTCATCCACCTTTCTGAAATAATTAATCCAAGCTATTCTACAGTAAGTTGACTATTTAAAACTACATTATTCTGTATATTGATACAGAATAACTGGGTTGATGGGAAAGAGGTTACTCGTAGCAATGAATTTGCTGACAACAATCACCAACAATGCAACTCTCCTCTGCTCTGCAGAGCACTTTTACCACACTGTTTCGGTCTCATGACCTGCAGATTTGTTGTTCTGTCGTTCAGTCTCATTGCTCTCATCAAACTGGTTTTCTGCAGCAGCAGGCAGCTGTTTTCAGTGAGAGAAAAATAACTCAATGTACACTATGTGCACCAAACAGAAGAAAAAGTCAAAGGCTAGCTTGTGGAAAAATTTGATCTAAATAGCCAGACATTTTCTCAGGAGTTGGGGGAATCCACAAACTGTTTGCATACTTCATAGTGAAGTTTCAGAGGTCATCTGCAGAGATCTTGCCAAGAACTTGCCAAAAGGACAGCCATCTAAATAGCTGTCCATATATCATGTTTTTTCATGAGAAATATCAAGGTCAGTCTGCCAAACTGCATTTAAAAACTGAGATAATGAAGGAAAAGACCCCCCACTCCCCAAAAAACAAAAGTTTTTGGCAGAAATCCTAGTTATATGTATTGGGAACAGTAGTTACTGCTCATCATCTGTGAAGACATCCATACAGTGAAGCATGGTAGTGGCAGACTCATGCCACAGCAGCCTCAGTCCCAGCAGTAGGAACAGGGAGATTGGTCTGATATAAGGAAAGGATTATTGAAGTCGAAATACAGAGAAGATACAGAAGAAAACCTGCTCCAGAATACACTGACTGGGGTGATGGTTCACCTTTCAGTATGGCAGTGAACCAAATCACATAGCCAAGAGCATATCGGCCTTGAAAGGGCAAACAACCTCAACAATACTGGGACTCCCACGAGTCTATTTAGAACTGCATCTGCACAGTGAATGTTGTATATTAGCCTGCTTCTTCCAACTGGCCAAAAGTCCATAACTGCAAATTGAAATGCCTTAACTTTCCCCTAATTGTTTTTTCAGCTCTCAAAACAACTATTGTGTAAACTCTTATTTCCTGATTATAAAACCATGAGTCATGCACTTCACCCACAGGATACCAGCAATCTCCCCGTAACAAACAAAACACCAAAACACCACCAGGTCAGGCTTTAACAATAGCCTTGAGTGTGCTTAGTCATATATTTCCTAGATACTATACAGAAAAGTAACTTACATAACTATTTTATGATATTATTGCTCAGAAAACTGTGTTTTCAGCTGAGTAGGAGGATGTCCCTTATGATATTAGCACTTTGAAAACCTCATGCTGAGATTTATTTTTCAGTGAGCTTCTCTTCACACAGATTTCAGGAGGAGCTTTTAGCTCTATAAAGTGTGTTATGACTCCAACTCTTCCTGCAATAACAGCGAGACGCTGCTATGAATTTATACAGCTCTGTGGAGAAACATTTTACCTTTGTCCTTTAAGTCTCTTAATAGCTCCCTGGGAATATCAATTAGATGGTTGCTACAAACTCTTCTGTTCATATCATCAGTCACACCCTCTCAGGTACCATCCATATCCTCTCCCTAATTTTAACATTTTCTACTTTTGATTAGCCTAAAACCAACCGATCTGATCATCTTCCAACAGTTTCTCCTAACTCAACACCAATAAAAATTTTATGTCGTCTGTATGGAGCCATTTGGAGTGCAGCAAAAGTCTGCACTCCAGGGTTACCAGCATTCACTTGTCATCCATTGTAGCACAAACAGATGCACACACACTTTGTGAGTCAAACAGAAAGTGGATTTGAGTTGTGATCCATCACGGGGAGATACATTGTTAGTTGTTGTTCTTTTGTTACAGTCAACCTTTTTTGGATATATATATTTGGATGCATATTACATTGTTTTGTCACGGTTATGCAGCAGAAGGACCAAAATGCAAGACACAGAGGGGAAGCAAGAGTCAGACAACGAAGCTAATTTAATGAAAATTCATGAAACAGTAACAAAAAGCGCTGCAGTTGAGAACACAAATCCAAAAAACAGGAAAAGACAGAAAAAAAAAGGACTTGGGAACACAAGAAACAAGATGAACTTCGAGGAACAAACGGTGGTAATGTCACAGAAGAAAATCCTACAACCACTTGATAGGTTAAGCAAAGCAAGGGTGATACAGCAGATAACTTGCCACAGAACAAAGTGAAAGGCCGGGCTACTTATACACATGGGCAGAGGGGCAAACGAGACACAGGTGGAACTAATAAGGCAGGAGCACACAAGGAGAAACCAACCCAAGAGTGGGGGAGGGGGGGGGGGGGGGGGGCACAGGAAGTAGAACAAGACAAGAAATGCCAAGGAAGAACTTTGGTTTTCCTTTGGTTTGCTGTTTTTATTTTACAAACAGGGTCACAAGAAATACTTAAAACTCAGAACCACGATATGTTTGGACTTTACTTATTTTGTATAAATGATAAAATTTGCCCTCTGCCCTCTGTAGTCCTTTTAGTGGGTTCGGTTGTAACACTCATGAGGTCTGTAACATCTTCCCAGAGGTTTGATTTTGGTGCCATTTAGTAAACAAATGAGGGTACTTCAAGTTGAGTTACAAGTGCTGAAGCGAGTTACCCATACCAGGTCTGCCCTGGAACGATGCTGGGTGTTGACTGATGCTGCTTTACAGCGTCGCCTGTGCATGCAAGGAAAGCTGAATGCAGTCAAAGCATTTTCTTAATTGTGTCTGTCTTATAGACTGTCTGGGTCAAACTGCACTTGATTAGAGCTTACTGGTGAGTCTACACCACAGCTCTGCACAGTCAATAGAGCACTGTGTGAATCTCAGAGGTGCTGTGTCCTCTCAGATTAAAACATTTGCTCTGTGGTGACAGACAGTGCTATACCAAGCCCTACTCAAACACAACACTGACAGGCCTGCCGTCCACTGACTTGGTTCAGTCTCTACAAGGACCTCCAAAGCTTCTTAAAACTGCATGGAAATCAAGAGGGGTGCTCTCTTGGAACCATTCAAACAACAACAATGTTGCGGGTATAAATCTTCCTATGGAGACTTTGACTTTGATAGGGAGACCTGACAAGTCTTATTTAGTTAACTGTTGCTCAAGGGACTTTGCTGACATTGGCCTCCTTAGTCAAACACATGTGGTGTTTTTATGGCACAAATTGGTGTGACTGGCAGACTTTGGATCATCCATTTTCTCCATCAAACTGGCTTTCTCCCAGAAAGGAGCTGGAAGCGAGACTAAACAACACTCGTCTGCCAGATGGGGGACCTTTTTTTAAATTTTCAACAGGAACGCTGTTTGCCTCCTACATTAATCTGCTAGTCTCTTTGGTTCATTGACGTATATATTGCAACAGTGTGTATATCAAAGTGCGGAGGACAAAACCTTTTGTGTTCCTTCCAGGGCTGTTGAACAATGTGGAGCAGGTGTGTAGTGATGCTTGAAGAAGGAGAAAGGGTGGAAACCAAAGTAATCAATAATTCTTTTAACATACTACGGTTGAATTGCAGTCATTCTCCGTTTACCTTCACTTTCTCAAATGGCGGCACCCCATGAGTGTGATTTCAATGCTATATTTATTTAAATGAATTCCTTTCAGTCTTTTTTAAAATGATCAAAGAATCATGCACACATTACATGGACTGGATCTGTTTTTTTTTGGGGGGGGGGGGGTTAGATGTGCAAACCATCTGTCATTGAGCTAATTTAGCTAATCAGCATACATGTCTGTGATGAACATTATCTATCTGATGCAGGTGAGTCATTAATTCCTTTTAGTAATTTTATAATTAGAATAATAATAATTAAAGTATTGTTTACTTATCATCGGGATAAAGGAAAGATGCTGAAACATTCTTTAATCAAGCCTATCAGAAGTCAAGAACAAAGCCTAAA